>NC_055993.1:92438256-92744685 GCF_018446385.1 Zingiber officinale
AGCTAGAGGGGGGGTGAATAGCTCGGCGCGTGCTCCTTGTTCTTCGTTGCTTGTTTCTTCAAAGATGTGCAGCGAAAAATACAAAGAAACAAAATACAACGCTAACAAATGGATTTTACTTGGTATCCACATCACAAGAGGTGACTAATCCAAGGATCCACACACTCATGCACCCTCCACTATGAAACACACTCCTCTACGGTAACTACCGAAGGCGGAGAAGCCTTTACAAACACTCAGTACAAGAAGAAAGGAAAGGATATGAAATACAAGCAAAAGCTTACAATAAACCCTAACCCTAACTTCTCTTCTTGCTTTTGATCCGCCTCTTGACTTGGAAGAACCTCCAAGAATCTTCAAGAACTGGCGATCTGAACTTGAGAGAGAGCTGTGGAGTCACTGATGAAGATCGGAGATGAATCGTGTCAACTCTGTCGAAGATGTCAAACGCCTGCAGCTATAAACGACGCCAACGGTCGAATCCCGATCGATTGGATTACTCTCAATCGATCGGGGAGGCTTTGGATCGATCAATTGATTGATCCAGAGCGCCTCTGTGCTCTGGGAATTTGCTTGGATCAATCGGCCGATCGATCCAGGGCTTATCGCGACGCATCACAGGTTCCCAATCGATCCACTGATCGATTGGGACCTCTAGATCGATCCACTGATCGATCCAGCAGGCTTCTATGCGCTCGCGACTGCCTCCCAATCGATCCACTGATCGATTGGGACGAAGGATTCTCGCAGGGACTCTCCCATCGATCGGCCGATCGATTGGGCTCCAGCCAATCGATCGGCTGATCGATCCAGCTGCTGGTTTTTGCCCAAAACCAAGTCCCAAGCCCCCAAACCAACATCCGGTCAATCCTTGACCTGTTGGTTCATCATGCCTAGCATCCGGTCACCCTTGACCTGCTAGGACTCCCTCACCAAGTGTCCGGTCAATCCCTTTGACCCACTTGGACTTTTCCTCATCATGCCAAGTATCCGGTCACTCCCTTGACCTACTTGGACTTTTCTTCCTCGTGCCAAGTATCCGGTCAATCCCTTTGACCTACTTGGACTTTCACCAGATGTCTGGTCAACCTTGACCCATCTGGATTTCCCCGTGCCTGGCTTCACTCACCAGGACTTCCCTTCTGCCTAGTTTCACTCACTAGGACTTCTCTTCTGCCTAGCTTCACTCACCAGGTCTTTCACCTAGCTTCACTCACTAGGATTTTCTTCTGCCTAGCTTCACTCACCAGGACTTTCACCTGGCTTCACTCACCAGGATTTTTCTTCTGCCTAGCTTCACTCACTAGGTCTTTCACCTATCTTCACTCACTAGGATTTCCTTCTGCCTAGCTTCACTCACTAGGTCTTTCACCTGGCTTCACTCACTAGGATTTCCTTCTGCCTAGCTTCACTCACTAGGTCTTTCACCTGGCTTCACTCACCAGGATTTCCCTTCTGCCTAGCTTCACTCACTAGGTCTTTCACCTGGCTTCACTCACCAAGATTTCCTCCTGCCTAACATCCCAGTTAGGACTTTCCCAGTCAAATATCTGATCAACCTTGACCTACTCAACTCTTCTTCAACCAACCTGATCAGATTCTGATCAGTGGAGAATTGCACCAACAATCTTCCCACATGAACAACTGCACCTGCATTGTTCATATATTGTCAAACATCGAAACCATGACGAAGACTCAAGCTTGGTTGACCAGGTCAACCTTGACCTAAGGGATATTGCTCCAACAGATTGTTCTTAATGGTTAAACCTAGGGTTACTATAAGGAGATTAAATATTGAATTTCGTTGAAAGGCTTTGTCTAGGAAGTGGTGGATGCTCCCATAACCAAGAAGGCCTAATGCCTCGCCATGTTTAACCTGGAAGCCAATCTCTGAAATAAATATTTAATCAAATTTGTAACATAGGTGGATTTGGATTAATAATGTTAAGCATCATTTGCGATCCAAGTCTAAACCTCTAAGAACAGATAAATTGAATTTGAAATCAATAATGTTAAGTTTTGTTTGCGATTCCAAATTTAATTTCTAAAAAACACAATAGGTTGTTAGGAATGGTTCAGGACTTGTACAAAATTTTTGTACAGAGAAACCAATACGATATTCCGAGTAGCAACCAACAATTATGATTTTGAGCTATACCAAATAGACGTAAAGATTGTGTTCCTCAATAAAGACATTGAGGCATCTATATATATGGTGCAAACGAAGAACTTTGGGTCTCAAAACTCAAAGCACCTAGTATGTAGATTAAAGAAGTTCATTTATGATTTGAAATAGACGTCCCATCAGTTGTACTAAAAATTTGATCAAGTGGTCAACTTTTTTGGATTTAGAGAAAATCATGTTGAAAATGCATATATATCAAGTTTAGTGGTAGTAAATTTATTATACTTGTCCTGTATGTAGATGACATATTACTTGCGAGTAATAATAAGGGGCTATTGCATGATACCAAGTCATTTCTATTTGATATTTTTGAAATAAAATATCTTGGTGAAACATCCTTTGTTTTAAGAATACAGATCTATCGTGATCATTCAAGAGATATTCTTGGAATTTCATAGTATGACTATATTGAAAAGGTATTTATAAGGTATGATATGTAAAACTGTACATCTTGTGACACACTTGTGTCTAAAGATGACAAATTCATTTTACACTAGTATCCACATCTTGAACTTGAAATAAAGGAGATAAAACAATTTCCTTATGTGTCAACTATAGAAAGTCTCGTGTATGCATAAGTTTATACACGACCTAATATAGCATTTATAATGAGGATGTTAGGCAGATATGTAAGTAACTCAGGACCATCACACTAGAAAGTAGTAAAGAGAGTGATGCAGTACTTGCAAAGAACTAAAGGGCACATGCTCACAGATCAGAGGTCAGATTACCTAGAGGTGATTGGATATTTAGACTCTAATTTTGATAAATGCTTGGATAGTAGGAAGTCCACTTCAGGATATATTTCCATGCTCACTGGAGGGGCTATATCTTGGAAGAGCGTCAAGCAGACACTAGTAGCCACTTCTACTATAGAGACAAGTTGATAGCATACTATGAAACATCCAATCACGGAATTTAGTTGTGGAACTGCATCACAAAGTTATAGATCATTGATGGCATTAACAAGCCATTAAAGATCAACTATGATAATAAAGTTGTAGAACTTTATATCAAGAACAATCACAGTTCGTCAAACTCTAAACATATCGACATTAAGTTTCTGGGGTTAAAGAAAGAGTTCAGAATCGTCAGGTCATGATAGAGCATATTAGTACAGATTCCATATTGGTAAATCCACTCACCAAGGGCTTGTTACTTAAGGTGTTTCATGCACATGTTGTGGATATGAGAGTCCTTCTTATGGAAAAAGAACTCATCTAGTGGAAGTCTATATTTTCTTTATTGTTCTATATTTTGTTAATAAAGACAAATATTTTGTTTGGCTTACTATACGTATTTAAAGTTCAAAACATTAATAGAAATTTCATATGTTTGTCTAAACACTCTGAAATAAAGTATCATAAAATACAACTATTGGTTAACATTTGATATTTGTAAATATGATATAGATTCTTTTTAAAATCATAAAACTTGAATCATGATTTGTTAGTGTAGTTTTGCATAAAGTTTTAGCAAATATGATCAAACCCTTTTGGGTCACTTTGGATTAGTTGAAAATTTACATATACTGATCACATTCCATGTAATATCCATATTATACATCCATATTTTGATCTATTTCATCATTGATATTGGTATTGTGATTATTTTTTGGGTTTGTTACAGATATATATAATAGCTATGATCTCTTTAGTCTTATACCAATGAAGTTAATGGACCTGATTATTTAAAGAGGTATTCTGTACTAATAAAGTTTGATATTAACTAAAGTTGTACTTATATTCATATACAACTTACAAGTAGCACAAGTGAAAAATTATTGGATATAATCCCTATTAGGTGAACTTATTTATAAGTTGTGCATATGAATACAAACCAAATCCATTTAAGTGATTTGACTTAAGGTTATTAGATTTTGGGTTATTGGATGTAAGTTTAATATGTAGAACCTTTTAGCTTAAATCGTTATCATCTATGGGTTGATAACATATCGGAGTGTCTATATAATGGAGATGTCCTCAAGGGATTAGGGCATCTTGACATCTTCCTTCGTTCTCCTTTAACGAAGGTTTGCGGTGGCGTCATCCTAATTCTCTTGGAAGATCTTCCTCTCGCATCCACTTCATCTTCTTCCATAGGGATTGGTCAGACGACACTAAAGTATAGGGGCCATGACTCTTCAATTAGATTATTTGTCGCTGATTTATGCTTTCATTATGTTATGTCATGTTATTGATTAAACAAGATCCATGCTTACTATTGTATTTCCTATGTCTTCTTATTCGGTTATCATGCGGCTTAGGTTTTATAATTTCTTTCACAGGAATCTCATGTTCTCGTGGAGAGGGATGAAGCATTAGATTAACTTCATAAAAATGAATACTACTCAATGATCTCGACTAATTTTTAGGTTGAATATGCATTAAATTATCAAATTGTGCACTCGTTTTATGAAGAGTACTTCAAAATACTAATATGTCTTGAATCACTCAACAAACAACAGATGGAACAAGATTGAAAATAAAACAAAGACCATCCATCTCTTCTTGGGAACTGTTAACAGCCATAAAATAGTACGGAGCTTCTAATCACTATTGTTGTGCTCTTTATGTTTTTTTTAGATGTACATGAATGGAAAAGAGGTGGAGAAAAAAAAGTTCTCTTATTAATGAAATTTTAATTATATATTAAGAGGTTCAAGGTATATATTGGTTGATTTATATTGATTCATAAGTATTATAATTATGGAACAAATGAATGGGAACAGATTTTCTCTCACGCATGGACTCGCAAGGGTATAAATTCAAGGCCCAGATTATATTGAGCCAAGTTAACTCGTTAAAGGAAATGGGAACGTGGGAACATATCCACATTCCCACTACTCTTAATGGAAAAGTCCATTATACCCTTGGGTTATTTCCTTTTATAAGGGGTGCGTTCAAGGATCATTCAATGAAAAAGGGTGGAGAAAGAGACAACGAGAGAGGAAGAAGAACATTTTGAGACGGTGAGATTTGGTTCGTGGAATTGCAGAGAGCTTTCCGATCCTGTGATCGTTCTTCTGATAGTAAGTCCTGCTGTCACCAATTGTAAATCTACGGGAGATCGCTGTAAGTATATAATTATATATTTTGTATAATTAATATATAATTCCTTCATTGATATAGAGGATTAGGAATTATATCTTGTTATGATTTCTTGTTGTTGATCACGCCGCAACGAGTCATGAAGGTGACTTTCGCCTGGAAATCTCCGTGCTCCTGTAGCCGACGGTTTGGTCGCTGCAAAGGAGAGATGCCGATTGCATTAAAGCAGTAGGAGATGCGATTGAATCGCCGTCGGCGATAGCATTGCTGTAGTGCACAGCGCCAAAATCATTATAGGGTCGCGATTTCCATCTGAGTTGGGCTCGGGCGGCAGGGATATGCCGACAATGGCGTTCTGTGGCTGGAGATGGCATCCCAACTGACCGGCAATGCACTGGTGGTTGGCACGGGCAGAACAACAGGCGACCTTGTCGAACTGAGAGCGACTGAAGTGCCGGAAAGGACCAGCAACCTTTCCTATAGGCCGGCAAGAAACTGGCATGGCCGGCGTCCACGCCCGTCGTGGTTGCGTGGTTGAAGCGGTGTGGATAGCATAAGGTGGAGAAATCGCTGAGGCGAAGAAAACGGATGAACACGAGGCAGTGTTTAAGAAAAAGTTTATTTTTTAAAAAAAAACAAATAACGTTTTTTTTTCTTTTGCATGCAATAGGTTTTAGAAATTAAAAAAAAAAAAAAAAAAAAAAAAAAAAAAAAGTTAGATCCGCTACTTTAGCGGCCCCCTAATGTCGCCCCCATGGATATGGAGGGAGGTTCATGTAGGTACACAAGCCATAGGCGCATGACGGAGTAAGGTTTTAGAAATAAAAAGCAATTATGTACCGTTGATATTTGCCAACGCATGCTTACTGTAGCACTAATTTTGGTGGCATGTGGTAATTAATTGAAAATTGAGTGTAATTAATTTACTGTAGATAAGATTAATTTTGATTCAATTAGATCATTTTAGTTTAAATCATTAGTTAGTTTAATTAAATCAGATTGATTTAAATTTGAATCAATTTGGATTGATTTAATTAGGTTTGGACCAAATATGATCAAATGATCAGATTTATTCTATCGGATCAAAGTTGATCAAAGATATTAGATTTGTTCTAATTTGTCAGACTTAATCCAATGGACGTTGGTTTGATCAAGCAGACTTGAATTTGATTAATAAGTCTGAAATTAGCTGAAATTGACTTAGATTAAAAAATAATAGAACATAAGTACAACAAATCCCTGTCCAATTAGAGCAGTTCTAATTGAGGACAATGGACCGAGTTTAGGATTTAGATTTCTGATCGACCGATCTAATAGGTCAGTCAACTTAGACTCCTGAAAATCGAGAAGATTTGTTTTTCTTGATTGATTATGTTGGTACTATGCATATATAAATTGAATTAAGCCGGTTTTGTACTGGTTAGTCAGTTTTGTACTGACTTATTTAATTTCAATTTTTCAAATGGCCAGTCGCGATTTACGACAACATGAGCTTTGGGAGGAGATAAGGAGCTTGGTTTTGACCCAGTTCACGGCGTTGGATGGCTTATTGGTCCGCTTGATTGGTTGTTTTAGAAACTCGAGCAAGAAGAGTTTTCAGTCCAAGACACACATAGAAGATGGACTCTAGTCTATTCATTGCCAGAAAATCTTAGGCAAATAGCATTCCAACTTTGGGATGATTATAATGGGCACATCTCATATTCAGAGATGTGCAGACAATTATTTCATTTCTATTGGGGTCCTGAAGATCTAGAGGAGGATCCAGATGAATCTGAGGAGGATTCAAAAGATCTTGAAGATTCAGAGGAGGATCCAGATGAATCTGAGGAGGATTCCGAAGATCCTAAAGAATCAGAAGAAGATCCGGGAGAGTGTGTGGAGAATCCAGAGATGGAGCCAATTATGGATCCAATAAAGAATCCTAAAGCTGTTCTGCCCGAGATTACCCCAAATGAGTCTAGGATGAAAGAGATAATGTTAGCCACTGCACTAGTGTTTGTCCTAGTGGGAATGATGGTAACCTATCTAGTTTATTAGAATTTTGTTATTATTATTGTCATTATGTATGAACATTATTAGTCTATTTCATTCACGTTAATTTGTTATATATTAACAATATGCAACATCTTTATGTTAATGATATATTCATTCATTTATGTTATTTACTTTACATGATGATAAATGATTAGTTCATTTTATTAAATGATTATATCATTTAATTAAAGAAATAATGCTATAATGATTAAGTTCATTAGTTGCGATATGTGTAATAGTATTGATCAATATTATTTTGATTGGTCATACGAATGATGAGTGAAAATGTAGTAATCCCTTGATTTTGTAAACCAACTCAAATTAATATTGAGTCAATTATAAATTGCATACATATGAATTACATTGAATACTAAATAATGTGCTTATTTATAATATGTTATGACAACCAAAAACATTATAGCTGAACTCAACAAGGGTGCAAAACTTAATGGGATAACTATAAGATCTGGCACCTCAGGATGCAGTATGTACTTGAGGAACAAGAAGTTCTGGAGGCTGTAAATCAAGTTATGGTAGAACCTGTAGATGGTCCCACTACACAGCATAGATGAGATCTTGATGTATATAAGGCATGGAAGAAAAAAGACTTCACTACAAAGGGCATATTGATTAGTTCAATGGTAGACGACCAAGATTTTGAGTATGAGTCGGATCTTTCGGCTAGCCCTTAAAGAAAAATACAGTGGAGTCAGTTTGAGAAAGCTTCAACAGTTGACGATCAAGTTTGACAGCTACAAGAAGCGTCCGAATGTGTCAATGGTTCAACACCTCAGGGAGATGTCGAACATGATTCGAGATCTCAAAACTGCTGGTCATGAGTTGAACGATGAACAATAGGTTCAAGCAATTATTCATTCTCTTCTAGATTCTTGGGAGACCATGAAGCATACCCTAACTCACAGTGAAAGTATCAAGACTTTCATTGGCATCTCACGCCATGTAGAATTGGAGACGGAGAGAGTTGAATACGTAAGGATTTCTAGACTAGCCTATGTGGCTGTCGGTTCTGTTGGATCTTCGGGATCCATGAAAAAGAAATGATTCAAGAAAAGAAAGGGAAAGAAGAAGGAAGTTGTTACTATAGGACAAGACCCCATCAAGAAGATAGGAAAGAAACCTAAAAACAAGTTGACTTGTTTTAACTGCGGCAAGAAGGGTCACTTTACTTGGGAGTGCACTGAGCCGAAAAAGGTAAATCCAAGTGTGTCTTCTTTTCCTGAGCATTTTATTGCTAGTTCAGTGTTGTTAGCTAATTCTTATTCTTTATGGATTATAGATTCAGGAGCAACCAATCATGTAACTCGGGAGCGAGTTACATTTGTAGAGTACCATCGGGTACCAGCTAGTAACAAATGGATCTATATAGGAAACAATGCAAGAGTTAAAGTCAAAGGAGTCGACACTTGCAAACTCAACATTCGTGGTAGTAGTGTTTTGTTTCTACATGATGTCTTATATGCTCCTGAAATTCGACAGAATCTTGTTTCCGTTACGTGTCTTCTTGATTTAGGGTATTGTGTTAATTTTCACAGCCGATGTGTTGAACTTAAGATTGACTCAGTGTCAATCAGATATTATTTTTTAACAAATGGTTTTATGATTTTTGATGTAGAATCAGATGTCAATTATGCTATTGATGGTTGTTTTTCAAACATTGCTCTAACTAGTGATGTAAATATAACTAATGAGGTTTGGAATGCTAGATTAGGACACATAGGACAAGAGCATATGAATCGGTTAGCTAGAAATAGTCTATTGGGCACTCGAGCTAAGATTCACTTGTCTATATGTGAGCATTGTCTTGCTGGAAAAGCAACTAGGAAACCATTTGGTAAGGCTATTAGAGCTGAATCACCATTACAGTTAATTCGTTCGAATATTTATGGTCCAATGAATGTGAAGGCTAGACAGTTCCTATTTCATGACATTTATTGATGATTTCTCTCGGT
The DNA here is from genome assembly GCF_018446385.1 of Zingiber officinale. Lineage (NCBI taxonomy): Eukaryota > Viridiplantae > Streptophyta > Magnoliopsida > Zingiberales > Zingiberaceae > Zingiber > Zingiber officinale. The sequence continues at coordinate 92,447,499 of NC_055993.1, forward strand.
TCGGTCATGTGTATTTGATTTCTCATAAATCTAAAGCATTGGATTGTTTCATTCGTTATATAAACAAAGTTAAGAATCAAATATAACATAAAGTTAAGACTTTGTGCACTGATCGTGGAGGAGAATATTTGTCTGATATGTTCAAGAATATGTAATGATAGAGGGATTATTAAACAGCTGACAATCCTGGAACTCCACAGCAAAATGGGATAGCTGAAAGAAGAATAGGACTCTTCTTGAAATAGTTAGGTCTATGATGACACAGGCTAATTTGCATATCTCCTATTGGGGAGAAGCATTATTAACTGCGACTTATATATTTAACAAAGTACTTTCAAAGTCAGTTTCATCTACCCCATATAAATGTTGGATAGGCAGAAACCATATTTAAGTAATCTAAGATCGTAGGGGTTAGCTGCTTATGTTCATGATAGTTTTCATAAGTATGAAAAATTGGGACCTAGAGGTAAGAAATGTATCTTTATTAGATATCATGAGACCTCAAAAGGTTATGTTTTCATAGGTGAGCAACTAAATGGAACCATCTCCGAAATAGATTCGAGAGATGCGACTTTTCTTGAAACAAAGTTCCCAACCAGAGGTGATGTTGATAGAATAGTTCCTCTATTTGAAGAGGATGAGATATTATCAACAAGAGAGGTGTCAAAAGGGATGCCTGAGTCTAGTCAAATGAGTGGGAGTGATATGCCAAATTATGAGTTGACTTCTCAACAACCCATCTTATGAAGAAGTGTTCGTAAAATCAAACCTAAGAAGAGGTTTGATATTGAGAATGAGGCATTGATAACACTTCTAGTTGACAATGACGAATCTCAATCCATTGAGGAAGCATTGGGATGTAGAGTTAGAGAAAAGTAGATAGTTGCAATGAATGAAGAGATGGAGTCAATGAAACGGAATCATGTTTGGGACTTAGTTGATCTTCCTCCGGGCTGAAAGGCTATTGGGAATAAGTGGATTCTCAAAATAAAGAGGAAAGCTGATGGATCGATTAACATATACAAAGCTCATTTAGTTGCAAAAGGATATACTCAAATGGAGGGTATTGAATTTGAAGAGACATTTTCTCTCGTAGTGAAATTTGTATCAATACAAGTTATTTTGACCTTTGTGGCACATTATGACTTGGAATTACATCAAATGGATGTAAAAACCACTTTCCTTAATGGTGAGCTTGATGAGGGAATCTATATGATTCAGCCAGAAGGTTTCATTGGTGAAAGCCAAGAGGAGAAAGTATGTAGACTTAAAAAGTCTATATATGGGCTAAAGCAAGCGTTGAGACAATAGACATAAGATTTAATGAAGTCATTTTATCTTATGATTCCGAAATGATCAATGAGGATCATTGCGTTTTCTTGAAAAGAGAAAGAGAAAAGTATGTTATTTTATCATTATATGTTGATGATATGTTGATAGCTGGAAATGACATTGGGTATGTGAATGAAGTCAAGAAGTGACTGTCATCACAATTTGATACAACGGATATGGGAGAAGCTGAGTACGTCTTAGGGGTAAAGATCATTAGAGATCATCCTAAAAGACTTTTGGGTATGTCACAAGTGTCTTATATAAATAAGATATTACATCATTTCAACATATCTAATTGCAACATAGAACATACACCTATTGTGAAAGGTACTATTGTGAGCAAGAGTATGTGTCTCAAAACTTCAGAGGAAATAGCTGAAATGAATAAAAAATCATATGTCAGTGCTATTGGTAGTTTGATGTACATTATGTTGTGTACTCGTCCCGATATCAGCTATGTTGTTGGCTTAGTCAGTCGCTTTTAGTCAAACCCAGGATCGAGACACTGGAAGATAGCAAAAAAGATATTCATATATTTGAAGTGACAACAGATTATTGTCTCTATTTTCAAGGATCATATATGAGTCTGAAAAGTTATTCAGATGCAGATTGGACTGGGGACCTAGATGATAAAAAATTCACATCAGACTATGCATTCTTGCTGAATGGTGGTGCAATCTCTTGGAATAGCAAGAAATAAACTTATGTAGCTTTGTCGACTATGGAAGCTGAATATGTGGCATGTTCAGCGGTTGCGCAAGAAGTAGTCTAGTTGAGAAGGTTCCTGAAGCATCTGAAGATTGTTGAGGACAGTGGGAGTCTAGTAACTGTCTACTGTGACAGTTAAGCTGCAATAGTTTTTTCCAATGATCCCAAATATCACAACAAAGGCAAGCATATAGAAATTAAATATAATTTTGTGAGGTATATTTTGGCTAAAAGAAAAGTAATTCTTGAGTATGCTCCTACACGTGTTATGTTTGCAGATCATTTTACTAAGTGAATGACTAAAGAGTCATTTAAAGAACATGTAAAGTCTTTGGAGTTTCGTAGAATGTAACAATATTGAAATAACAATCAGACTTTGTGATTTGATTGTGTGACTTGCCATAATTTATTCAGTGTATATGTATATGATTTTGTTACATTCAATATCTCGGTGAGTATGTTGGTAGGTTGAGATTGGATCACTCACATGGACAATCATCTCTGTTTGTTGAGTACAAATAGAGGTAAGATCGTTACTTATAGGATAGCCTAAGTAGCTGTAAAAAGAGATAGACCATAAGTTAAGGTCTCATTGATAATTGTGTCAAGTTGAGATCATTTATGTGTTAATAATGATCGAAGTAAATGAACCCACCATTTACTAAACCTGTTGAAAGCCAGATTAGAATTCATATGTTGAATTTAGGATTAGACATTAGGTATGTCTAGATTAAAATCTGTACGATGTTAAATTTAAAGACAACATGTGCTCTTTTTAGTAAAGAGAATAACATCATAACATGTGATTCATACCACATGTGCTATTGCGACAATAAAGGTAGTAGGAGAATGGATCTCTGTTTCTCTACTATGTGAGACCTTTGAGATTATAAGTTAATCTCAGTTTTTGCCCTTAGTAACTATTTAGTTGTTTACTTGAAGTTTTAATCAGTGTCTACTACTTTAGCGTGTATCCTATGTCTATAGATGATTCGGTCTATGGAGCATACCTAGGAAAGAGACTGATTAAAATGAATAGATTTTAGCTAAAAAGGAAGATTAAATATATTTACATCTTTTGATGTTATTCACTGGTCGACCTATTTCTATTATGTATAGACATGATAGTGAATATTTGAATATGGAATATGCTCTTGACATAATAGTCATTATAAGGGATTAGAAATGTTCATATTGATGTAAATAAAAATTATTTAATCTAAGTAAATAACAAGACATGGATATCTTCAAGATAATAGTTGTATGCCACTTGGAGATTGGATGAATCCTAGATAAAGGCTATGTGTCATGAAGAGTGTGCCTCTAATTTATTTGGAAGAGCGGCTAAGTAAAGTGTACCAACTTTGTTAGCATTGATCGCTCAGAGAGCGGCTATGTAAGGTGTAACAATCTTCTTAGCAACTATCGCTCAGTGTGTTTGTTGTCGCACGAACCATTTTCTCTAAATATGGATTGAATGTTCTAATATGGTCTTTGTGACCAAACTCTCAAATATTCTATGTGACTTATTAGGTCTTTGTGACTAACTGGTCTTAGTGACTTACCTGAATGAATTAGTCTTAGTGACTTACCTTGGATGAGTGGGAGATGTAGGAAATGGGAACGTGGGAACATGCCCACGTTCCCCACTACTCTTAATGGAAAAGTCAATTATACCCCTGGGTTATTTCCCTTTATAAGGGGCGCATCCAAGGATCATTCAAGGAAAGGGGGTGGAGAAAGAGACAATGAGAGAGGAAAAAGAACATCTGAGGTGGTGGGATTTGGTTCGTGGAATTGTGGAGAGCTTTTTGATCCTCTAATCGTTCTTCCGACAGTGTCCTGCCGTCGCCAATTGCAGATCTGCGAGAGATCGCTATAAGTATTTAATTATTTTAGACAATTAATATATAATTCCTTCACTCGTATGTAAGCATGGACTACATGTGTCGAATGTCAGACTGGTCATGTCAAAATTTACCCAAGTAAAACAACCAATATTTTGCCAAGTGAATCATTTTTTGCTATTGCTTAAGTGTTGCAACGAATGCATTAATCGCTGATTAATGAAGAATCATTAACTGCCGAGTAAAATGGACGACCTTTACTTGACGTTGCCCTGGGTCTAAGCTTTGATATGATTAGGAGGCTGCAGTTACTGAGAAGCAAAAATATTAGCAAAGATTTTCCTCCACTTTCGTTCCTCCAAATCTTCTCTCCACCGTGCATTTTTTACTCGCAGTTTACCCATGATAGCAATAAGATATTTTCTCAGTTCACCACAAACAACTAGTGCTTGGTTGTGTTCGTGGTTTTGTCATTGTGTCCTAAAAAATAGATGCCCATCATAACCTCGAAGCACAGCTAGAGGAGGATGAATCTATATTAAAAATAGTACGTCAAACACAGGCCTCAACGTCTCTATTTTTGAGAACTCAAAAATACATCACTCGAACTTGGGATTACATTCCAAATACTCAACAATGCTCTTCCACTTACTCGACTCGGGTGACTCGGACTTGAATGACTCGGTACACTTGGTGACTCAGCACTCAACCAACTCGACACTCAATAATCAGCTAACTCGGCACTCAGACTTGGCACTCGACAATGAAGATTGTCTAACAATTCTGACTATAAAAATTTCATCAAATGAGATTAGTCTTGCATATAGTGCTAAACAAAAGAGCAAAGAACACAAGCAATGAATCCTACAAGGCCAATGTCAGGCTTCTAGCCATCAGTGTGGTCGGGTTCTCACTGCCTGCTGAAAACTTGTCCCTCCTATCTGCTCATACCATGAGTCACATGAAATATAACAAATCTAGCAAAGATTTCACCAAACTTGTCTCCTAATCCATGAAAAAGCAAGATGAATATATGGGGAAGTGAATTGGAAATGATGTGGTGATGATGAAGGGCCCCACCCCGCTGCCACGGTGGAGGTCAAAGAGGATCAAAGTCAAGGTGGCCAACGCGTAGATAGCATCGATCGATCGAACGAAATATGCCTCGACCGAGGGAGAAGGCTCCGACCCGACGTCACCTTCGACACAGGGAGCAATCAAACAATCGACGCTCAAGGGAGACAATGTGCAGAAGTCAAGCCGAGCGGCTATCCTGCTCGGCCAGACAGCAGAGCTTGAGGTGCAGAGTTCAACTGCGGCCAAGTGGCTACCCCACTCAGCCTGGCAACAGGAAACAACCGACACTCAAAGACAATGTGCAGAAGCCAAGCCGAGCAGCTACCCCGCTCGGCCAAACAACAGAGTTTAATGTGCAGAATTCAACTTCGGCTGAGCGGCTACCCCGCTCGGCCTGGTATCAGCTTCGGCAATAACAAGGTAGACCTGCATCCGAGCAGACACACACGGAGGGGCAGCGAGGTTCTGGCCATTCAGACGGGGCACCAGTGCGGTGGAATTCTGGCCAAGCGGCCAACCCGCTTGGCCTAGCAGTACACTTCTGATATCCAGTGATATCCTTTTGGGAGTTGGTGCCGCCGACATCGAGCATGGGTTGCTAGAGGATCGTACGGGGGAAGCTTCCACTGTCACTTCAGAGATATGCGCTGCTTGTTAAGGTATTGTGCCAGGGATAATTTCTTGACAAGTCTTTTCAGGGAATGCTTTGAGAAGCGTACTCGCTTTGGGAAGTGTTCACGTGAACTACCAGAGCTCTATATAAAGGAGGGTCCAAGTATCGTTGGAGGTAGGCGATATTCACTGTTTGTGCTACAGTAGTCTTCTTATTGCTCCACTTTCCACTTCATCGCCAGTGACTGACTTGAGCGTCGGAGGGCCAATGCCGGGGACCCTTCCCTGGCTTGGCACTGACGTAGTATGTGTTGCAGGTCCATGCGGAGTCCACAGGAGGTCAGCGTGAGCGCCACATCCCTAGATTTCTGTCTCTTCGACTTTCGGATAGGATCATATTTGGCGTCGTCTGTGGAAACTTCACCTGCATTCGAGCCGAGAAGATGGAGGCTGTTGGACAACTCACCATCGTGACACTCACTCAGGTGGAGCTTGAGATGCTCGATCAAGCCCGAGCAGCAAAAATAATCGAGTAGCAGCAACAACAGGCGTTAGCCGATCGGCAAGCGCCATAACCTGCAACATCGGCCGCCGATAGACGAGCGAGGTCGGAAGATCAGGCGGAGCAAATCTCTGTATGGGGGAAAAACTGAAGGCCGACTGGCACGCAAGGTGAAGCACCGCCTGCGTCGATCCCCTTCCATCACGCTTTTTTCCAAACCCCCTTGGAGATAACCCAGGCGCATCAGGAGCGAGGATCATCTTCGGATGATGCTCCCGTTCGGGATGCACACAAAGGCAAGGCGCCCCGAAGTAACGCGTCTCCTGAACAGATCAATCGACAGTTCTCAGAGGAGATCTTACACGACCCTCTGACCAGACACTACATCCCGCTAGCAATCGAGACGTACAACGGATCAACCGATCCGGATGATCACCTGGATCGATTCGACAATGAGACCACGCTACACCAGTATATAGACAAAGTGAAGTGTAGAGTCTTTCTCACTACGCTCTCCAAATCGGCGCAATGCTGGTTCCGAAGACTGTCGGACAGCTCAATACGGAGCTTCAAAGACTTTCGAGCCGCGTTTTAGAACCATTTCACCAACAGCCGACGCTACCAGAAGACGAGTGTTAGCCTCTTTACCCTGAAGCAAGGGCCCAAGGAAGTGCTCTGAGCGTACATACAGCGCTTCAACCAAGTGACCATGGACATCCCCTCGGTCTCGTCCGAGACAATGATGAACGCCTTCACTCAGGGGTTCGCCGAGGGAGATTTTTTCGGGTCGCTCATCAGGAAACCGCCCAGGGACTTCGACCACATGCTCAATAAGGCCAACGAATACATTAATGTAGAAGAATCTTAGGTGGCCAGAAGAAAGGAGGCACCAACCGAACATTCAGCGCCAACCGTCAGGCAGCCATCAACCGCCCAAGGGGCCGAGGGCTGAAAGAGCGCGACCACACTAGGAGACAAGGACGCATGTCGTACAGCATGTGGCGTCCGGTTAGCAGAAGGCGTCGAAGGGCAACATATAGACACCGATGTTCTGCTCCTTCCACCAGTCGACGACTCACAACACGCAGGATTGCCATGGACTGACACCAATCGTCAGTCGACCGGCCCCAAGAGGATACCGTTGCCAATCACCTTCTCCCAATCATCGACAGAGACATCGCTCTACGGAGCAGCGAGAGGACGACAGAAGGGCGCTCGAGTGGCACCACCAACATCAGCGGAGGGATGACACTGACTCCTCCCGAGCCCCGACTGAGCAAAATCGACCATCCGCTCGGGAAGAGGAAAATAGGAATAATTCTTCCCGAGGAGAGATAGTCATGATAGCCAGAGGATTGACCAGTGGTGACTCCAACAGAGCCAGGAAGTAGTATGCTCGGCGGTTGGAGATCCATGTCATAGGATGCAGCAAGGAGAAGGCCAAAGGACCCCAGATCAGCTTTGGCCCAGCAACTTGGAGGGAGTGGAGATCCCTCACGATGACGCACTAATCATCCGAGCGGTAATCGTTAACTACACAATTCACCAAACTTTTGTTGATACAGGGAGTTCGGTGAATATTATTTTCAAGAGGGCGTTCGATCAGTTACAAATTAATCGAAGTGAGTTGCTGCCCATGACGACCCCGCTGTACGGCTTCACGGGGAAAGAAGTACTGTCGTTCGGACAAGCCCGCCTAGCCATCTCGCTCAGAGAAGAGCCACTTAGGAGAACCAGGACCACTAACTTCATCGTGGTGGACACGCTGTCGGCCTACAATGTCATATTAGGCTAACTGGCTCTCAACGAGTTTCGGGCGGTAGTATCTACGTACTACCAAAAAATCAAGTTCCCAGTAGACGATCGGGTGGGCGGAGTCAAGGGCGATCAGCTAGCCGCTCGGCGATGTTATGTCGAGATGGTCAAGTCTGAGGTGAGAAGCGCACGGAAGACTCCACGACTGGAGGTAAACATGATCACTAAAATGATGGGCTTGTAAGGTTGCAAACATAGTCCCACATTGAAAACACATGAGAAAGATCATGGGTTTATAAGAGAAAAGATATCTCCATTGGCATGAGGCCTTTTGGGGAGAGTCCAAGAGCAAAGTCATGAGGGCTTAGGGCCAAAGTGGACAATATCATACCATTGTGGAGATATCTAAATTCTTTTCAATCCTATAATTGGTATTAGAGCCCGGACTGCCAGAAGGTTTAACCGCCGACTGTGCACAACATCTATGGTCTAATTAAGCCATGTGGGTGCAATATTGACCTCGAACAAAGAAAGTGGGGGCTCCTATATTCGGATCAAGAGGACCAGACACTAAACAGGAAGTCCTAGTTGCGGCTAGGCAAGGAAGTAGTAGGTCGGGTGGACGGAGGGGTAAGAAGACCTGGTGGGTCGAGGATCGGACGTGTGAAGCCTGTGGTCCTTTGTTTGAGGGGGGATTGTTGGGGTTGCAAGGTTGCAAGCATAGTCTCACATTGAAAATACATGGAAAAAATCATGGGTTTATAAGAGAAAAGATATCTCCATTGGAATGAGGCCTTCTGGGGAGAGCCTAAGAGGAAAGCCATGAGAGCTTAGATCCAAAGTGGGAAATATCATACCATTATGGAGATATCTAAATTCTTTTCGATTCTATATAAAAAAATCTCCTACCTTGGTGTACGAAGAAAAGGAGGAGGTCCAGATCCACCCCAGCCGAGCGGAAGCAACAACCTTCATCGCCGCTGACCTGGAGGAAGAGAAGAAGGCAGAGCTGGTCGCCTGCCTTAAATAAAATCACGACGTGTTCTCCTGGTTGACCTATGAGCTTCCCGGTATCTCCCTGAGCGTGGCTCAACACGAGCTTCATGTCCGACCGGACTCTCGGCCGGTGAAGCAAAGAAAACAGGACTTCAGCGCGAAGCAAAATGTGATCATCTGAGCGGAGATAGAGAAACTACTAGAGGCCAGCTATATTAGGGAAGTTCAATTCCCAAGCTGGCTAGCAAATGTTGTGTTAGTCTCTAAGCCGGCCAACAAATAGCGGGTCTGCATTGACTTCCGTGATTTGAACAAGGCCTGCCCGAAGGATTTCTATCCCTTTCCCAGGATAGACCATATGGTGGACTCGACAGCGGGCTACGAGCTGATCTGCATGCTCGACGCATATCAACGGTGCCACCAAGTGTCTCTCGCCCGAGAAGACCAAGAGAAGGTCAACTTCATTACGGGCGACGGAACATACTACTACAAGGTCATGTCATTCAGACTCAAGAACGCTAGAACCACCTACCAGAGGTTGATGAACAAGGTGTTCCGACGACAGATCAGCTGTAATATAGAGGTATACGTCGACGACATATTAATTAAATCCCTCCAAGCTACTGACCTATGCACAGATATCAACGAGACTTGCCGGACGCTGAGGACTTATGGTATAAAACTAAATCCCGACAAGTGTCTATTCGACTCGAAGAGTGGTCGCTTCCTGGGCTACATCGTCACCGAGTGGGGCATTGAAGCCAATCCGAGTAAGGTCAAAGCTTTGCAAGACATACCGCCACCTCGGAACTTGAAGCTCAACGGATGATCAGTCGGATCACGGTGTTGTCCAGATTCATATCTAAATTGTCTGACCGGAGCCTGTTATTCTTCAAGGTGCTTCGCCGAGCCATAAAATTCCAATGGGATGCCGAGTGCGATCGGGCATTGGAAAAACTGAAGCAATATCTGAACTCCTTGCCTGTATTAGCCAAGCCAGTTGTGGGTGAGCCACTTTAGATTTATCTATCATCCAACGAGCATGTCATTGGATCGGCTCTGGTTAGGCAGAATGGCCAAGATCAGCAGCCTGTATATTTTTTGAGCCATATATTGAAGGATGATGAATCTCGCTACACTAGTCTCGAAAAACTAGCGTATGCTTTGATTCTCGCCACCGGAGGCTTCGTCCGTACTTCTTAGCGCACACAATCATCGTGTGAACTAACAATGCCCTGGGACGAGTCTTGAACCCGGAAGCATCAGGAAGGCTAATCAAATAAACGATCGAGCTAAGCGAGTTCGACATTCAGTATCAACCCCGAGTGGCAATCAAGGCGCAAGTCCTGGCGGATTTCATCATAGAAGTCCAGAGTGATGAGCCGACAGCAACATGGAAGATATATGTGGATAGCTCGTTCACTCGGCAAGGTAGCAAAATCGGCATGTTGCTTATCTCACCACAGGAAGACCGGATGTAACCCTCCGTTCGGCTGGATTATCGGGCCACTAATAACAAAGCAGAGAATGTGGCGCTGATAGCTGCCCTGTAGGCAGCTCGGCATGTTGGAGCAGTTAAAGTCCTCATCAACTCGGACTCCCAACTTGCGGCCTAGCAGCTATCCGGAACATTCAAGATAAGCAACGCTCAGCTAAGGCTCTATGCAGAGGCTTTCGAGAAGCTGAAGGTCAACTTCTAGGAGGTCATTATACAGAAGATCCCCCAATCAGAGAACCAGGCGGCGGATGAGTTAGTGAAACTAGGCAATTCGTTGACGTCGATCGTCATAGGTCAGCCGATCGAACAAGTCTCGCTCGTGACACATATCGACCAAATGGAGGAAATAAGCTTCCCGAACGACTGGAGGACGGTCCTAACAGACTTCCTGCGGTCTAGAGCCACACCTGTCGATCCGGAAGAAGCCCGCTTATTGAAGAAGAGGGCCGGACAGTTCACCTTGATTGGGGACCAGCTTTACAAGAAAGCCTTCTCCAGGCCCCTTCTTAAGTGTGTCGGATCGGAGGACACCAAGTACATTCTACGAGAGGTGCACCAAGACTCTTGCGGAGGTCATCCGGGCGGCCGTGTATTAGGCTGAAAGATACTCCTAGCCGAGTATTTTTGACCGACCCTCCAAGAGGATGTCGCTCAGACGGTGGCCACTTGCTTCTCCTACCAGAAGTATCAAAGCATGCCGCACCGACTGACCGAGGAAATAAAAGCATCCATGGTATCGTGCTCGTTCGACCAATGAGGCATGGATATCGTTGGGTCATTCCCCATGGCGACCGGTCAACGAAAATTTTTACTCGTTGTGGTGGACTACTTCTCGAAATGGGTGGAAGCCGAGTCGCTTACAAGAATCACCAACCAAATGGTCATCAAATTTGTTTGACAGAACATCATTTGCCAGTTCGGCATCCCACGCCGACTCGTATCGGACAACAGAAGACAGTTCGCCGGTCAGAGGCTCAAAGAGTGGTGCGAGGGCTATGGCATCCAACAACCTTCACCTCTGTGTCCTACCCCCAGGGCAACAAGCAAGCCGAAGTCGCCAATTGGGAGATCCTCAGAGTCTTACGCGCTCGGCTCGACCACGTTGGAGGCAACTGGGTCGACAAACTCCCTAGCGTGTTATGAGCCCTCCGCATGATCCTGAAGGAGGCGACTAACATGACCCCCTTCCATTTGGTGTATGGCAGTGTGACAGTCGTCCCCGTGGAGGTCGGAGTAGAATCCGATCAGGTGCAGTACTATGATGAGGGAAACGCTGAACGGAGACTCATGGAGCTCGACTTGGTGGATGAAATACGGGCAAAAGCAACGGTTTAGCTAACGGCATACCAGCAACAAATGAAACAGAACTACAATCGGAGGGTGATCCTGAGATCCTTCCAGGTCGGCGATCTTGTCTGGAAGAAATTCAAGCTGGTCGCCGACATTACCAAGCTCGAAGCCCCATGGGCAGGGCCGTTCAAGGTCATGCAAAAGCTCCATTCGGGCACTTACTATATGGAGGATGAAGAGGGAAGGCAACTTGAGAGGCCATGGAGCGCAAATTATCTTCAACCCTACAGGGTTGGATGAGAGGTGCGCGAGTGAATACTATGTACTCTTTCATATTTTTTGTATGTCTCCCGAACGCAAGACAGAATTTGAATAAAAAGCGAACGCCTCTTGAAGTGCATCTCCCTCATCGGTTGAGCGGCGACCTTAAACCTGAGTGTACGTCAACGGTCGAGAGGTGACCTTAAACCCAGGTCTACATTAAGTTTACATCAATCTTCGAGCGACGACCTTAAACATGAGTCGTCATCAATGGTCAAGCGGTCACCTTAAACTCTTGTCTCCACCAACGGTCCAGTGACGACCTTAAACACGAGTCGTCATCAATGGTCGAGTGGTGACCTTAAACTCTTCTCTCCACCAATGGTCTAGCAGCAACATTAAACGTGGGTCATCATCAACGATCGAGCGGCGACCTTAAACTCTTGTATCCATCAACGGTTGAGCAACGATCTTAAACTCTTGTCTCCACCAACGGTCGAGCGGCAACCTTAAACCTGAGTTCACACTAACGGTCGAGCGGCGACCTTAAACTCTTGTCTCTACCAACGGTCAAGCGGTGACCTTAAACCCAAGTTCACACTAACGGTCGAGCGGTGACCTTAAACTCTTGCCTCTACCAACGGTCGAGCAGCGACCTTAAACGCGTGTCTCTATCAACGATTGAGCGGTGATTTTAAACCCGGGATCATAGCAACAGTCAAACAGTGACCTTAAACCCTTGGCTTAGTGAGAAGACAAGCGTCGCTAGTCGAAAGCTTAAGTCTTCAAAATATAGTGACCATTCGACACTATTCTTCAAGGCATCCCCGGGACCGATCGACAGTTCATAGAATCAGGACGTCACTAAGTTCAAAAGGGATCGATCGACTAGGTAAACTAATTACAGACGATCAGAATTATGAGACCACGAGTTCGTGCAATGCTCAAAGAAAAGGAGTCGAAAAAATATTCAAGGAGATAAAACTCGTCCAAACGGACGAGCATTCATTAAGACATCAAAAAATTTTGGACATTTTACAGGGACTCTCGGCCTCACTCAAGATAGTCCAAAATGTTGTCCAGCAACACTGCAGTGAGCTTATCTCGGCTGATAATGTTGATGGTCAGAGCGGCTGACGGATAGCCTCCCTCGCTGAGCTGGTCAATCGTCCCGTCAATGGCCAAATTGAAGAGGCACAGAGCCCGATCAGCGACCTTCTCATTAAAAACATCTGAGCGAAGGTAATTTTTCTTCATGGCCTCAAAACGGCTCTGCTCAGCATCTTGATAGGTCTTCAAGGCCGCTCGGGAGGCTGCAGCTCATCCTTAGCGGTGGCCAGCGCAGTATCCTTGGAGGCGAGTTGGCCGCGGAGGTCATTTTCTTCTACTGACTGGTTTATCCGCTCGACTACCAGGAAGTCCTAAGCTTCCTTGAGTTTTGGGGTAAGGGCTCGGGCCTCCTTATTCTTCTCCTCAAGGTCTGAGATGGCCCGGTTCTTCCACGCATTAGCAAACTCAATTTTATTGTCGAAGGTGGCGACATGTTTATTGAACCGCTCTAGCATCATAGCCCGCCCGGTGCTCTTGGCCCGTTCAGCCTCGAGCAGTTTGTTGCACTTCTCCAGAGCGGTCTGCAGTTTGGCCACCTCAGTGTTTGTTTGTTCTTGAGCGTCGGAGGATTGCCCGCTCGACGCCTTCAATTGTTTTACTTCCTCCTCCAAAAAAGCGAGCCTTTGGCACATGGTCAGACTCTCCACCCAATACTGTGAACAAATCGAATATCAACGCCGATCAGAAGTAAACTATGCAAATGTAACACATACCCAGTGGACATCTGAGTGTGGCTATCCCCGCGAGTGCCCCCGGAGGCATCACCGCCGCACAGGCCCGGGCATCCTCCCATATCTTGGCGAGCGGCCCTTGGATGATGATCTAGTGCTCTGGAGCTTGGGACTCGACGCTTATAAAATACCGAAAATAGGCGAATATTAATAAGAGAATTTTCTGGAATTTTTCGGGAATTTTTCGGAGCTCGTACGGACAAGTTAACGGGGATAAAAACGGGACTCGGGGAAAAAAAACCTGTTTAGGCTACCCCATTTAAACGAGGAAATGTTAATTTAAATATTTGTTTTATTTTCTTTTTCTCTGTTTCTTTTTCCCCGACACCGTCTCCTCCCCAAAATCGCACGAGCGGTTCTCTTCCTCCTCTCCTTTTATTCCTCTCTTCTCCCGATTCTCTGCCCTAGTCACATTTCGCCGCACACCCGATCCCTTTCTCTCTCTCCTGTGCCCTAGCCAGCCTCGACGACGTGCCCTAGCAAGCATCGACGCCATTGCCGGCACTGGTTTCCCAGCGTCGGACGCCGTCGCTGTGCCCTAGCACCGCTGCCGACCCATCTCCTCACCTCTTATCGCCGGCCACCAGGTTTGACTTACCACAGATTGTAGCCTGTGCCCTAGCGGCTCAGTCGCACGGGACAGCGTTGATCTTCTCTACGCCGAGTCCCTCCCACCAGACAACTTCACTGTGCCCTAGACTGGGTCCACGGCCGCCGGTGCCCCTTCTTTTTCGGTGCCTCCTCTCGGCCACAATAAAGTCGGTGCTGAAGCTCTTCATCACCGGCACAGAGTCACTATAGCCTTATCCGAGCCTTCCTTTGCGTCCTAGCAGTGGTCTTTGAGGTAGCTATTCGACCCTAATCCTTGCTTTGGATATCTGGTTTGTTTGTGGTGTTGACCTTTTGATTCCTTTCGATCCGATGATTTCAGTAGGTTGTGCTGTTTTGGTGGATCTGGAAATTGGGATGTTGTGGGCTGCTCTTTGGTCCAGCAGCCACTCCTTTTGGTAGTAGATTAGTGATCACGACTGTGATTTTGAGGTAAGGTGTAATAATTTGGGATTTATTAATGTAATTAGGAATTTGAATACGTATTGTAGTTAGATGATCATGAGGAGATTAATTCTTAAAGGAAGGATGATGGTAATATGATTAGGGTGTTGCCCTAATTTATGATTAGAGATTTTTAATTTGCTATTTAGAAGAATTTTAGCTAATTAAAATATATGTGTATTGGTGACACAGGACTTTGACGTGAGATGAGTATCTCGATATCGGATTTGGATATTCCTATTGGAGGCGGATACTTTTGACTTTATGTCTTTGACATGCATAGTAGTGAATTTAACAAGTAGCAATAATTATGTTCTCTTATTTATTTCGGTTAATCACTACCCGATACCTGTTGCATAATTGGTTGATTGCTTATTTTGCATCTCATGTATTCCTTACCTGTTGATACATGCTTATAGGGGTAGTGATATACCATGCTTCACCATGTTCAGGACCTAGGTTTTATACCTTCAGTGAACTTTTGATTTGATTCGTTGACCTATGGTGCACTTTTATATATATATGGATTAACTCAGGATATTTTATGGTTAGTGCCATGCATCATTTGCATGATTGCATACTGTGCGATAGTCCGCTCCATTATTGTTGAGCACATCGCCAGTTACATGGATCTGCACACACCACCACTCATGGGTTAGTGGTCGATTCAAGCAGAGTGTGTTGCAGCAGGGACTCTGTTAGGCACCGTTGGTCCGCTCATGGGTAGTGAGACACAACGTGTTATCCGGCAGGGATTCCTCCCCGTCATCGTGTACCGGGAGTTGAGAGCATTGCGCTCCCCCATTTATGATTTGGGGTAGGAGGATAAGTTACTCCGACAGCATCCCGTCCACTCGGTCACTCATCAGGAGTAGTGATGACAGAGTGCACGGTTGTCACAGCCCTACCCACTCGGCCTCACTATTGTGTGAGATGATCGACTGGCGTCAGGGGTGACCAGGACGCATCATTGGCATCATATGCATGATGCATTTATTGCTTGTGTTTGTGTTTGTTGCATTTATATGCTGCATATTGTTTGGACGCCTATGTTCAATTTTTAATTTGTATTTCAATTATGTTTAAGCTTAGATTTATTCATTGCTTTCCTTTACTTGATTGCATTTCATCCCTTATATCTAGGACTTAGACCATAAGTCCTACATTACCCATTTCTATCGAGGAGTGTTGGACTTACCCCCCCTCCATTGTTGTTATTTTTCAGGTTGATGCTGTCAGGAGAGAGTTCCAGTTGCTAGTCCCTGCAGATCTCAAAGATATTGTTGGTCTTTTGGTTTTCTTACTTAGATTATGCTAAACTTGTTCTGGTTGATGGTATAGACATTGTATGGATTTTGTTATGTCGATAGATTTTTATTCGATATGTTTTACTACATGCCTGCCTGGGTGGCAGAAGAGGTGAGTTTGTCGGATTTGTGTTTTATGGGTATAGTGGAGTAGGGTTGGTTTCGAGTCGTGGTATTACTGTTTTGTTTTACTTATATATAAACTGCGTGGATGTTTGTGTGGTTGTATTTTATTATTATTTTTATTCCAGCCGCATGTGGCTGAGGTATATGAGGATGTAGAAAAGTTTCAGATTATCCGCCGTACAGGGAAGATGTTGCCGAAATTTCTTCGGACAGGGACTCCTCCGGGGCGTGACAATATATTTGGTATCAGAGCCAGGTTTGCGAGTCAAACTGGGCATTTTCGGATTTTCGTTATGGTTATGTTTCAGATTTCCGTTTTGGATTTATATGGATTTCCGGTGATTTTCTTGTACGGAATTCCGAGGTCAATTTGGGGACTAGACAGCGACGGAACATCTCCAGACAGCAAATAGGTATGATGTTATTTTATATTTGTTATATTGGTAGTAATATCTGTAATATAACTTAACAGATATGAGGAGATTTACACGTATTGCGGCGAGACGTGGTGCTGGACGACCACGTACGAGGACTACGGGATCTCTGGATATGCTAGAGATGCCTACTGTTGATGAGCCAGTCAGTCAGGGACAGACTCAGCATACTGCGGGCGCGTCGGGCTCTCAGACCCCGACGGCTCCTATAGAGGTACCTACCTCGGTTATGCCGAGTGTACCTATCCCTACCGTAGTTCCGGTACCATCAGGGGTGCCATTGGCATTCCCGATATTTGCTCCAGCGCAGCCTACGGCGTACTCGGCACCACCGCCACCTGGACCTACAGTGTACCCCCACATCAGTGGCATCTGTGCCCCCAGTGCCTACAGTAGCAGCAGTTGCTCCACATCCGGTACCATTACCTACCGTACCTCCAGCTGCGGCCACCTATGTTCACCCTACAGTACCACCGACGGCTTATGCTCTGGTTTATTCAGCGGTACCAGTTGTAGCACCAGTTCCAGTGGTTCCGCCAGTTCCTGCAACCGTCCCGACACACCTCACTGATATTGCCGCGGCACGAGCTAAGATTCCAGCATTGGCAGAGTCGATGAAGACTCGGTTCACACTCTTCCGAGGAGGCCTTGATCCGGGTATGGCCTTGTCATGGATAGAGACTATGGAACAGACTTTCTTCTATATGGCTTGCTCCGAGTGGGAGAAAGCAGAGCTGACTGCTTTTCATTTACGGGATGAGGCTAACGCCTGGTGGATTACTCAACGTTTTATCATCGGCGAGCGGAACGTCACTTGGACCAGGTTCAGAGAGGCTTTTGAGAGCCGTTTTTCCCCACTATCATATCAGATGGCTCGCCGGCAGAATTTCATGAGTTTGCAGCAGAACAATCGCTCAGTGATAGAGTATAATACTGAATTCAACCGGTTGGCTAAGTTTTGTCCAGAGTTAGTTGCGGAGGACAGATCTCGCATGATGCAGTTTATACAAGGACTAGATGGTTATCTACAAGTAAGGCTTGCCGGTTTAGGGATAGTATCTTACTCAGATGCACTGGATCGAGCTTTGATGATAGAGTTAGCTCAGCAGAGAGCATTTCCGGACAGGAAGAGGAAGCATACGGGTCAGGCATCCGGACAGATCCAGCAGACACCGGCGACAGGATAGCAGTAGAGTAGTTGCAATCGGTCAGGTCAGGGTACTTCTGGGGTATCTCGTAGGCCTCAGAAGCCAGGGCAGTCTTCTTCAGGACGTTCCCGGTTTTCTCAGCAGAACCGGCAACCACCTCCCAGCGATACTCACTATTTCAGATGTGGGTCCAAAGATCACCTCACCCCAGCTTGCTCTCTGGGACAGCCAGTTTGCTTTTATTGCAAACTACCTGGGCACCAGAGCCGAGATTGTCAGCTGAAGGCTCAGCACACGGCTTCCGGAGGGTCAGGTCAGAGGGGACAGTCTAGTCAGATGGGGGCATATCGAGAAGGGCAGAAAGCCCAATCTTCACATTGGCAGCAGGGGATAGCTTCACCTGCAGCAGCGGCATTTGGCATGCTTGGACAAGAGTACTCCAGTGCTTCCATAGCACCCCAGAGTTCTGTTCCAGGACCTTATTATCAGACACAGGGGCAGTATTAGATGCAGCCTCAGCCTCTAGGCCAGTACCAGACTCAGTCCCAGTCATCGGCACAATATTAGTCATCGTCCTCTCAGTCTTCTCTGGCACATTATCCAGCACCGCCTTAGTGGCAGGCTTCTGCCCAGCAGCAGTAGCCGCTGGCAGCGTTACCACCTCCTCCTCCGCCAGAGACTGGACGTGTTCATGCGATTAACAAAGAGGATGCGCAGCGAGTCGACGGATCCGTTTTCCGCGGAACGATTTCCATTTATGCATTTTCCGCTGATATATTGATTGATACTGGTAGCTTGCACTCTTTTATATCCCGTACCTTTATGCGGGAGATTGGTAGATTACGTACTTTTAGACTGTAGCGATTAACCGTCTCTCTACCGTCCGGTGATACTTTAGACGTCACCCAGGAGATCAGAGGTTGCCTGTTAGACTTTGGCAACATGATACTTATGGTAGATCTTTTAGTATTGGAGATTGTCGAGTTTGATATCATACTTGGCATGGATTGGATGTCAGTATATCATGCTACTGTTGATTGCCAGACGATGGTGGTTACCTTCCGGCCTCCGAACCAACTCTCATGGAGTTTCACTAGCATCAGAGACGACGACATCTCGATTATTTCGGCGATCCAGGTGTAGAAGTTGTTGTCTCACGGCTGTCACGGTTTCCTATTATCTCTGATTAGTACTGAAGATAGCAGTAGTTCGCAGCTCTCCGACGTTCCTGTGGTCCGTGAGTACCCGGATGTGTTTCTAGAGGAGCTACCTGGTTTGCCTCCCAGAAGGCCAGTGGAGTTCGCTATTGAGCTGATTCTGGGAACCGCGCCGACATCGAAAGCTCCGTATCGTATGACACCAAAAGAGTTGAACGAGCTGAAGGTTCAACTCTAGGAGCTTTTAGACAGGGGATTCATTCGCCCTAGTGTTTCTCCATGGGGTTCACCGGTATTATTTGTCAAGAAAAAGGATGGCACTATGAGGTTATGTATTGACTACAGACAGCTGAATGTAGTGACCATCAGAAATAAATATCCTTTATCACGGATCGAGGATTTTTTTGATCAGCTCAGAGGTACATCAGTGTATTCTAAGATTGATCTGCGATCCGGATATCATCAATTGAGGGTCAGAGACTCAGATATTCAGAAGACAGCTTTCCGTACGAGATACGGTCATTATGAGTTTTTGGTAATGCCATTTGGGCTTACCAATGCTCCAGCGGTGTTTATGGACTTGATGAACCGCATTTTTCTTGAGTATCTGGATCAGTTTGTTATCGTTTTCATTGATGACATATTGGTTTACTCGCATTCCGAGGAGGAGCATGCATAACATCTTTGTATAGTCTTGGAGACTCTTAGACGACATCAGCTGTACGCGAAGTTCAGCAAATGTGCATTCTGGTTATCCTCAGTCGATTTTCTGGGACATGTGGTTTCTAGCAGAGGTATTTCAGTTGATCCTCAGAAGATCGAGGCTGTCACCAGTTGGGAGCAGCCGAGATCAGTTCAGGAGATCCGTAGTTTTCTGAGACTAGCGGGATATTACAGACGGTTCGTCGAGGGTTTCTCGTGTATTGCTATGCCGCTGACACATCTTACCAGGAAAGGCGTGAAGTTCATGTGGTCTGAGGATTGCGAGACAAGCTTTCAGGAGCTGAAGCGGAGATTAGTGTCGACTCTAATTTTGATTTTACCTTCTAGAGAGGACGGATTTATACTCTACACCGACGCGTCTCTTCAGGGTTTGGGCGTTGTTTTGATGTATCACAGCAGGGTAGTCTCCTATGCTTCTCGACAGTTGAAGGAGCATGAGAAGAACTACCCAGTTCATGATCTGGAGTTAGCTGCCATCATCTTTGTTTTGAAGCTTTGGCGGCATCATTTATACGGTATTACATTTGAGATTCTCACTGATCATAAGAGTCTCAAATATATTTTCACTCAGAAGGAGCTTAATCTCCGATAGAGGAGATGGATGGAGTTCCTGAAGGACTACAATCGTACCATTAGCTACCACCCGGGGAAAGCTAATGTGGTTGCCGATGCACTCAGCAGGAAGTCCAAAGGGACTTTGGCTTGCCACCAAGTTTCAGTTACAGACTTGGTTCAGGGTTTCTCTGAGTTAGATCTTGAGGAGCAGGGACCGACAGAGCAGGGTATTCTGGTTACCATGGTTGCTCAGTCGTCGATCAGGACGAGGATCCGAGAGGCCCAGGCTGGTGATCAGCATTTGCAGTTCATTAGCAGACAGATAGCTTCCGGGCAGCAGACCGAGTTTACACGCGACGAGAAGGGTATTATATACATCCGAGGCAGGTTATGTGTACCTCAGTCTCATCCGGTCTTACAAGAGCTACTCCAGGAGGCACACCGCTCTCGATTTACGATCCATCGAGGCAGGACCCGTATATATCGAGACTTGAGGCGTTCCTATTGGTGGAACGACATGAAGAAAGACATCGCGGATTTCGTAGCTAGATGTCTTGTTTGTCAGCAGGTGAAGGCTGAGCACCAGAGACCTGCAGGATTACTTCAGCGGATTCCTATTCCTGAGTGGAAGTGGGATCACATTACCATGGACTTTGTGGTAGGGTTGTCGAGGACACGACGAGGTCATGACGCGATTTGGGTAATCGTTGATCGATTAACCAAATCTGTGCACTTTTTAGCGATTCGAAGGACTGATCCCCTGGATCGATTGGCAGATCTGTATTGTCAGGAGTTCATCAGACTACATGGTGTTCCGTTGAGTATCATTTCGGATAGAGATCCACGGTTCACGTCTCGTTTCTGGCAGAGTCTGCAGCAGGCCTTGGGCACACAGCTCCGTTTCAGTACAGCTTTCCATCCACAGACAGATAGACAGTCAGAGCGGACTATTCAGACTTTAGAAGACCTGCTGAGGTCATGTGTTATGGATTTCGGAGGCAGTTGGAAGGACCATCTGCCGTTGGTAGAGTTTGCCTACAACAACAGCTTTCATTCGACTATCCAGATGGCACCGTTTGAGGCGTTGTAAGGTAGACCTTGTCGGACACCCATCCTCTGGGATGAGGTTGGAGAGGCCCAGTTGTTGGGACCTCATAGAGCTCAGCAGGATGCAGAGTTGGTCCATACTATCAGACGGAGGATGTCAGAGGCGCAGGACCGCTAGAAGAGTTACGCTGATCGGAGACGCAGACCACTAGAGTTCTCTATTGGCGACCATATATTTCTGCGGGTTTCACCCACGAAAGGGGTGAAGAGATTTGACCTCAGAGGTAAGCTAGCTTCGCGGTACATTGGTCCTTTCGAGATCTTGGAGAGGATCGGAGCGGTAGCTTACCGACCGGCACTACCACCGTCCCTATCAGGCGTGCACGATGTATTCCACGTATCTATGTTGAGGAGATACGTACCTGACCCGACGCATGTACTGGCAAATATCCCAGTTCCAATTCAGCCTGACATTACTTATGAGGAGGTTCCAGTACGGATTCTCGACCGGAAAGAGCGTCAGTTGCAGAACAAGACTATCCGGCTGGTTAAAGTCGGATGACAGCATCATTCGGATGAGGAGGCTACTTGGGAGCTCGAGGATACTATCCGAGCTCGATATCCCCATCTTTTTACTTGAGGTATGTGATTTAATTTACCGTTCAGCATTTATACTTTATATCTGTTGTTGGTACTTGCTGATGGTAGATAATGAAATTTGAGGATCAAATTTTTATTAGTGGGGGAGAATGTAAAATATCGAAAATAGGCGAATATTAATAAGGAAATTTTCCGAAATTTTTAGAAATATTTCAGGAATTTTTCGGAACTCGTACGGACGAGTTAACGGGGATAAAAACGGGGCTCGGGAAAAAAAAAGCCAGTTTAGTCTACCCCATTTAAACAAGGAAATGTTAATTTAAATATTTGTTTTATTTTCTTTTTCTCCGTTTCTTTTTCCCCGACGCCGTCTCCTCCCCAAAACCGCATGAGCGGTTCTCTTCCTCCTCTCCTTTTATTCCTCTCTTCTCCCGATTCTCTGCCCTAGTCACATTTCGCCGCACACCCGATCCCTTTCTCTCTCTCCTGTGCCCTAGCCAGCCTCGACGTCGTGCCCTAGCAAGCATCGACACCACTACCGGCATCGGTTTCCTAGCGTCGGTCGCCGTCGCCGTGCCCAAGCACCGCCGCCGACCCATCTCCTCACCTCTTATCGCCGGCCACCAGGTTTGACTTACCACAGATTGTAGCCTATGCCCTAGCGCCGTAGTCGCATGGGACAGCGTCGATCTTCTCTACGCCGAGTCCCTCCCACCAGACAACTTCACCGTGCCCTAGACTGGGTCCACGACCGCCGGTGCCCCTTTTTTTCTGTGCCTCCTCTCGGCCACAATCAAGTAGGTGCCGAAGCTCTTCATCACCGGCACAGAGTCACTATAGCCTTATCCGAGCCTTTCCTCTGCGTCCTAGCAGTGGTCTTTGAGGTAGCTATTCGACCCTAATCCTTGCTTTGGATATCTGGTTTGTTTGTGGTGTTGACCTTTTGATTCCTTTCGATCCGATGATTTCAGTAGGTTGTGCTGTTTTGGTGGATCTGGAAATTGGGATGTTGTGGGCTGCTCTTTGGTCCAGCAGCCACTCCTTTTGGTAGTAGATTAGTGATCACGACTGTGATTTTGAGGTAAGGTGTAATAATTTGGGATTTATTAATGTAATTAGGAATTTGAATACGTATTGTAGTTAGATGATCATGAGGAGATTAATTCTTAAAGGAAGGATGATGGTAATATGATTAGGGTGTTGCCCTAATTTATGATTAGAGATTTTTAATTTGCTATTTAGAAGAATTTTAGCTAATTAAAATATATGTGTATTGGTGACACAGGACTTTGACGTGAGATGAGTATCTCGATATCGGATTTGGATATTCCTATTGGAGGCGGATACTTTTGACTTTATGTCTTTGACATGCATAGTAGTGAATTTAACAAGTAGCAATAATTATGTTCTCTTATTTATTTCGGTTAATCACTACCCGATACCTGTTGCATAATTGGTTGATTGCTTATTTTGCATCTCATGTATTCCTTACCTGTTGATACATGCTTATAGGGGTAGTGATATACCATGCTTCACCATGTTCAGGACCTAGGTTTTATACCTTCAGTGAACTTTTGATTTGATTCGTTGACCTATGGTGCACTTTTATATATATATGGATTAACTCAGGATATTTTATGGTTAGTGCCATGCATCATTTGCATGATTGCATACTGTGCGATAGTCCGCTCCATTATTGTTGAGCATATCGCCAGTTACATGGATCTGCACACACCACCACTCATGGGTTAGTGGTCGATTCAGGCAGTGTGTGTTGCAGCAGGGACTTTGTTTGGCTCCGTTGGTCCGCTCATGGGTAGTGTGACATAACGTGGTAGCCGGCAGGGATTCCTCCCCGTCATCGTGTACCGGGAGTTGAGAACATTGCGCTCCCCCATTTATGATTTGGGGTAGGAGGATAGGTGTACTCCGACAGCATCCCGTCCACTCGGTCACTCATCAGGAGCAGTGACGACAGAGTGCACGGTTGTCACAGCCCTACCCACTCGACCTCACTATTGTGTGTGAGATGGTTGACTGGTGTCAGGGGTGACCAGGACGCATCATTGGCATCATATGCATGATGCATTTATTGCTTGTGTTTGTGTTTGCTGCATTTATATGCTGCATATTGTTTGGACGCCTATGTTTGACATGCATACAGGATTTCTCTGCCACTCAGACTGTTTGTCCTTATACCCAGGTCCTGGTTAGTACAGTTTTTCTCCTGTTTACTTCAGTTGCATTTCATCCTTTTATATCAGGAGACTGTACGCATGATTAGTGCTAGATGTTATTTCCCTACTTTGCATATCAGTTGTACCTGCTGAGTGTTGGACTCACCCCGCCTCCATTGTTGTTATTTTCAGGTTGATGCTATCAGGAGAGAGTTCCAGTTGCTAGTCCCTGCAGATCTCAAAGATATTGTCGGTCTTTTGGTTTTCTTACTTAGATTATGCTAAACTTGTTCTGGTTGATGGTATAGACATTGTATGGATTTTGTGATGTCAATAGATTTTTATTCGATATGTTTTACTATATGTCTGCCTGGACGGCAGAAGAGGTGAGTTTGTCAGATTTGTGTTTTATGGGTGTAGTGGAGTAGGGTTGGTTTCGAGTCGTGGTATTACTGTTTTGTTTTACTTATATATAAACTGCGTGGATGTTTGTGTGGTTGTATTTTATTATTGTTTTTATTCCAGCCGCATGTAGCTGAGGTATATGAGGATGTAGAAAAGTTTCAGATTGTCCGCCATACAGGGGAGATGCTGCCGAAATTTCTTCAGACAGGGACTCCTCCGAGGCGTTACAACGCTAGATTCGCACCACTCCTCGGTCGGGAGATGTAAAATTGTCGTAATGTAGCATTGGCCGCTTGGGGCTGACTGTGCAGAAGTCACCCGCTTGGACCGCTGTGATGAAGAAGCAGGTCGAATGCCCGACCTCTTAGTCTTCTCCCTTGGTGGCAGGAAGGCCACCGGAGGTGCACAGATTGTCCCTTGAGGCAGACTGGATAGGGAGGGTGTCCGATCCGATGACTCAGGGGTAGTGGACTCTTGGACGGGAACAGGGGTCGACGTCTCCACCCGTTCATCAAAGCGTACCTCGGAAGTGGCGGAGCGCGATGAAGGCTCTGCCCAGCGCCTCTTGTGCCTAATCAATGGCTCAGTTGAGGAGGTTGAGCTCAAAGCCCCCTCAATTTCGACAACCGGCTGCTGCTCAGAAGGTTAGGAGCCACCGGTCGCACTGTCACTTACCCGAGTGGGAGCCACCTTGCTCTCGTCTTGTGGCTCCACTTGTGAGCCGACCGGCTGGAGGCCTCAGCTCCCCAGTTCTTCGACAACAACCGTGTTGATCACGACATCCGCGAACTTCGCCTTACCGGCCAGACGTGCACACATCATGAATTTGACTACACGAAAGGAAGAAAAATCAATTAGAATCGAAGAAAGGAGCAAAGTGGTCGCATACCTAGGCTGAACGAAAGCCGGGTGCGGATCGGACTCAAGCAGAAGATATAAAGGGCGCCCTCCAGCAGCAGCTTGTGGATGTCGTACTTCTGACCGGCCAATATCAAAGCTACGTTGAGGTAGTCTGATCGACTCTTGTATTTCTTCAATGGAGGCTGGGTCGCCACGTCGAGCTACCAGTGTGTTGGGAAATCCGGTCGCTCGGGAAAGCGCATGAAAAAGAAGTACTCCTAGTGTTTGTTAGAAGTCGACATTTAATCAAAGAAAACCAAGCCCACTCGGACTTGGAAAAGAAAGGTCCCCG
The DNA here is from genome assembly GCF_018446385.1 of Zingiber officinale. Lineage (NCBI taxonomy): Eukaryota > Viridiplantae > Streptophyta > Magnoliopsida > Zingiberales > Zingiberaceae > Zingiber > Zingiber officinale. Next base: position 92,473,142 of record NC_055993.1, read on the forward strand.
ACTCGGACGACTTGGGATAATAAAAGTAATGGAAGAGGCAGAGAGTAAGTGGAATGTCGTGCAGGCGAAAAAGAACAACCACCCCACACAGTAGCCGAAAGGAATTTGACACTAGCTGATGGAGGGAGACTCGGAAATATTTACACACAGAAGAAAAGAAGAGATGGATGGGAAACCGCAGACCGACGATAAAATGGTCCCGAAAGAAGGTGATACAGCCAGGAGGCAAAGAATTCGATTGATCGGAAGGAGAAGGAAAGATGACTTCATACTCGGGAGGAAGCTTAAAAGCGGCTTTTAGACTCTCAGTGTCGCCGGCGTCGAACCGGGACTCAGTAGAAGTGTACCAGGGCCCTAGGATGCCGGCGGGAGGCTACGATGAACTTGCCATTGCAAAACAAGAAAAAAGAAGGAATGGAGTGGCGGAATGGTCACTGGAACATTGAGACGACGAAAAACTCGAGAACGGGGAAGAACAGACGTTGGAAGACAAAAAAACTCGGAGGTCAGTGCGATAGGGAGGAAGCTTACAAGAAAAAGGTTGACGAAGAAAGGCTATTGAGAGGAGGTTGTCGAAGGAGCAGTAGGGGAATGTCGCCGGAGCACAAAGCAGGCAACACCAAAGAGCACGAAGGCGAAATGCGCAAAGGCGGCGACACACACAGGCTTATAAGACTAGAGGACAGCCGATCGGAGCAGTCCAATTTAGGTCGCAGAGACCCAGGCAAAGATCGGACCGTTGAATTCAAACCGCCAACGTCACATCAATACCCTATCACGTCAGACGTGCGGTGGCAGTGGGTGTGACACATAGCGCATCGCCACGGGTCGACATTTAATGAAGACGTGGGACCGTGCTCAGCCTTAATGAGCGGAGATTTGCACAATTTCCCAGAAATCTGGGTGACATAAGCCCTGCTCGCGCTCGCCCAAGAAAGGCCAAGAAGAGATTTTACAAGTGAAAACCTTCGTCGTGCCGATTGGATTGAGGGAGCATACCTACGGTCGAACGACAAGCTTCAACAGGCCGACCGGCAGGAAGCGGTCGCATCTCGATCAGAAACCACATAGTGTCGAAGAGCGATCGGGAGGAAATCTGCTCATACAATTGTCTAGTCAGTCGGACTTACAGCCTCCTTCGACTAGACTTGAGGGGGAGGCTTGTCATGCGGTGATGATAAAGGGCCCCACCCCGGCTGCCACAGTGGATATTAAAGGGAGTCAAAGTCAAGGCGGTCAATGCGTAGATGACATCGGCCGGTTAGACGAAGTGTGCCCCGACCGGGGGAGAAGGCTCCGATCCGACGTCGCCTTCGACATAGAGAGCAATCAAACAACCGACGCTCAAGGGAGACAATGTGCAGAAGCCGAGCCGAGTGGCTAACCCGCTTGGCCAGACAGCAGAGCTTGAGGTGCAGAGTTCAACTGCGGCCGAGTGGCTACCCCACTCGGCCTGACAATAGGAAACAACCGACGCTCAAAGACAATGTGCAGAAGCCGAGCCGAGCAGCTACCCTGCTCGGCCAAACAATAGAGTTTAATGTGCAGAATTCAACTTCGGTCGAGTGGCTACCCCACTCGGTCCGATATCAGCTTCGGCAATAACAAGGTAGACCTGCATCCGAGCAGACACACACAGAGGGGCAGCGAGGTTCTAGCCGACCAGACGGGGCACCAGTGCGGCGGAATTCCGACCGAGCGGCCAACCCACTCGGCCTAGCAGTACACTTCTGATATCTAGTGATATCCTTTTAGGAGTTGGTGCCGCCGATACCGAGCATGGGCTGCCAAAGAATCGTATGGCGGAAGCTTTCACTGTCACTTCAAAGATATGCTCGGCCTGTTAAGGTACTGTGTTAGAGATACTTTCCTGATAAGTCTTTTCAGAGAATGCTTTGAGAAGCATGCATGCGCGCTACCAGAGCTCTATATAAAGGGGGGTCTAAACATCGGCGGAGATAGACGATATTCACTGTTTGTGCTACAGTAGTCTTCTTGTTGCTCCACTTTCCACTTCATCGCCGGTGACTAACTTGAGTGTCGGAGGGCCAACGCGGAGGATCCCTTCCCTGGCTTGGCACTAATGTAGTCTGTGTTGCAGGTCCGCATGGAATTCACAAGAGATCAGCATGAGCATCACATCCTCAACTTTCCGTCTCTTTGACTTTCAGATAGGATCAGGAAAAAAAACTCGTGTCATATGATTTTATGTGCTTTTCCAGAGTCGATCCCGGGCAAGACTTCTACTGCTTTAATTTCTCATTCATGCCCATACTTGTTTTTGCTATCTAAAACAAAGTCAATTCAGATTTCATTGATGAAGGCATTAAATAGACGAACTTGATGGCAATTAAAAGCCACATTCATTGCGCCAGTGCTTGCTGAAATTATTGCTGATCAGCAAGCTGATGCCAAGTACAACTTCCAAATCTGCCATGAATGGCAAGGCTGAAGCACTTCAAGTAGATTGCTCCTTTACAAGGCTAATGAGAGCAAATTAATGAACTCCTTTTGAGGCTGATCCCTAAGCATCTTATTCCTTAAGCCTCTGTTAATTAATGTAAAAAGGTCACCTTCTTCACCATCAGCATTTTGGTTGAAGGGTTGGCTTTGGCCATTAAAGTATACAGTTTATGCATCAGTATGAGATATGATGATTGATTAAGGCAGATAAAGCATGAGGCAGCAAGTAGCAATCATTCCTATCCACATGCGAAGCATGCATCAGGATTAGAATATATGGATAATTAATTAAAGGGCTATTGTTCAAACTTCAAAGTCATAGTGGTTAATGATTAATTAATGGAGGATGGTGATTAGTTGGACGGATGCAATGGATCAGATCGACGAGGACAAGAGCGTCCAGCGGGGCGCGGCGCACATGGCCTCCCATGCACCGCCGGCGAGACGGCGGCAGCGCCTTGCGGATTAATTAAGACAATTCACACTTTGTTAAGGGATCTAATTAGTTAATTAATGTTATTGCTTTTGATTTTGTCAAACTTTTCTAGTTGAATAAATGGAATGTTTTTAATTAATTTTAAGTTGAATAATCTTAGCCAATCTCTGTTATATATGAAAATATTTTAATTAGTGGCGTCACTTTACTTGCTTGCATTGTGATTGTTAACCATGGTTAGTGATAACCCTAAATGAGATTAGTGTTAATTAATACGGAAAATGGTTCATAGGGGCAATTAAGGTGCGCATGAGGAGGACAGCATCTCAACACTCCCCCATTAGTTTAATCCCCTCTCTGCCTTTGCCTTTTTCTATGTGCTTTGGCATCCATTAAGCTAATTAATTAAAATTTTAAGCATCTCGACCAACCGCAAGATGTGGAGCTTCTTGCTAATTTAATTTTCTTGATTAATTATTTCTCCATCATACTATTATGATTATGTATTTATGTGGTAAGAGGGTGATTAAAGTCTAGTTTTGGTTGATTTCGACTTGCAAATAGATTTCTTATTCATAATGAAAAGTGGAGAACATAGACCATGAAGATGCTTAGAGGCGAACTGAGCTTTGAGACTTGAGAGTGGAAGGGATGGATTTTAATAGACTAAATAAAAAAATTACATAAGTAATTATACTTCTTTAATTGTATTATTAAAGAAGTACAATGGAGCATCTTAAATAGGACTGAATAAGAGTTCAAATCCATCCTTGAAATGTAAAAAAAAAAATTAAAACAAATATTTTTTGATACTACTCACTTGTAGTGAAATCAATAGGTTAATTCGATCAAGGTCATCGTACGAATCTATCAGTCCTCTTTCCGACTGAACCGATCGATCCATGGCGTAGCATTTTAAAACCCCGGTTTGTCCCACCAATGCCTAAGTTGTCCACATGACCGAGGTGAAGAGCCACATGAACCCACGATCGACTCCGTCCCCGAACCCCAGAATTAAATAAACCCTACAGAAGTTATCTTGTTGGCTGTTGCACCATCAACTTAATTAATTAATTAATTTCTTGACGTGATAGCAGCTTTGATATTAACACAGCGCCGGTTAATAATTAATTAATCGATTAGTATAACACTTCTGTCCAAGATTTACGGCGAAAAAGAAATGGTGTTTTTGATCAACTGTTGCAGTAAAAAAAGGAAATAAAAAGTGGTCAAATACATTTATTTCTAATTTTCCACTGCATTAATTTCTGAAGCTATAAATTAATGCGGCGTGTATTAATTAAATATCTTGTCTTTTTTTTTTGTCTAATTAAAAAAAGTGTATATATATCTCGAAGTAAACGAGAGCAGATGATGATACTTGCTCCTGGGCGACGACTTTATCACTCTCCCTTCTCCTTCCGTCGTCGGCTCTATCTGTCCTCGATCTTGGAAAGAAGGAATAGAAAACGAGATCGAGAGCTTTTCTATGATAGGGGGAGATTTTGTGGTGATAAAAATTTGATTTTGTGGATTTCTTCGTGTCAAAGAAGCGATTTTTAGGTGGGAGATCGACGGAGAACAGGGAAGCTGGCGAGCAAGTGGTGGGAGCGGGTAGATGAGGCTGCCATGGCCGGGATGGACTCCGGCGGGGGAGGCGCCAGAGGTGGGGGATCTTCGTCGGGCTATCTCCACCACCTCCTTGGGCCGACGCAACCGCTGGCCGCCGCCTCCTCCTCCACCCAACTTCAAGCGCACGAGGAATCGAAGGCCTCGCCGGAGGAAAGCCCCGGGGCTGACCACGGAGACGGCGAGGGAGAACAACCCTCTTCCTCCGCTGCTGGATCCGGCGGCCCTGTCCGCCGCCCCCGCGGGCGGCCCCTCGGGTCGAAGAACAAGCCGAAGCCGCCGATCATCGTGACGCAGGACAGCCCCAACGCGCTCCACTCGCACGTGCTGGAGGTGGCCGCCGGCTCGGACGTGGTCGAGTGCCTGACCGAGTACGCGCGCCGCCGCGGCCGGGGAGTCTCCGTGCTCAGCGGAAGCGGCGCCGTCGCCAACGTGGCCCTGCGCCAGCCCGGGGGGCCGGGGAGCATGGTGGCAACCCTTAGAGGGCGGTTCGAGATCCTGTCGCTCACGGGGACTGTCCTGCCGCCTCCGGCACCGCCGGGCGCCGGCGGCCTCACCGTGTTCCTGTCGGGAGGCCAGGGGCAGGTCATGGGAGGCAGCGTGGTGGGCCCGCTGATGGCGGTGGGGACGGTGGTCCTGATGGCCGCATCGTTCGCCAATGCCATGTACGAACGGCTGCCGTTAGAAACCCAGGAGGAAGCATCGGCCGTGGAGGAGGTACAGCAACACGGCCCCGGCGGTCTGCAATCGCCAGGCACCGCTACCGGTGAAGGCGGCCCCGGCGTTCCCTTCTACAATCTCGGGGGAAGCTACCAGCTTCAGGGACAGGGAGAAGGATTCGGGACCGGGTGGGGCAGCGGCGGCGGCGGCGTTCGACCACCGTTTTGAATCGGTCTTTCTTTAGGCACCTGACCTCCACCGTTGCTGACCGAGTCCGGTCCAACACACTCCGGCGTTGGAACGGAGGAGATTGAGCGCTCTCTATCTCTCTCTCTCTCTTTGCTTGTTTAATTTCACATTGCTCCTTCATTAATTTCTTCATGGATTGCTTGTTTAATCATGCCTTTGCTTTGCATGCATTTTAGTGCCCCCCAAAAAACACACAAAAAAGTGTCCCTCTCATAAGAAATTTATCTTGTTCATATTTTCTGAAGGACAGTGCTAAACAGCCAGAATCTGGCTAGCTAGAATGGACTTTTTAGTAATTTTAAAGGTTATTATTAAGGGTATGTAAGTAATATCATATTTTATAGGTCAATTATATCCTTTCCACTTATTTTAATATTTAATTTTTAAAAATTATCACTTTATATTGATATTGATGATTAATTATGTTTCCAATGACATGTATTTACAAGAGACATGCAAATTATCTCTCTATATTAATAACTAATTATATTTTCAAGATAACATGCATTTCTAAGAGATATTCATTAAATACGAATTTTTAAAAATCTTAAAAATTTTATGTTCTTTTTTATTGCACATATTCTATTCTTAATGAACTGAAGTTGAAGAGTCACGTATGTTTTGCAATGGTAAATCAAAATACATGGGAGACCATGCTATCATTAAGAAATTCATCTTGGGCGCTAATTCTAAAAATTTCATTCTCACAATAATCTAATCCTCAATATCCTATTCTACCGTTTCCTTCCCCTTGCCAATAAATATTATTTTTTATTCTTATTTTTGAAATCTTATTATTTTTTATATAAATTTGATACGGATTATGATATATTTCTCTATGTGATAGGGTCACCTCCATAATTTATGGATTCAATCCAAATTTCCATAATTTGTAATAATACGGATTATTGAATAAAATCAATCCTTATTTTACCTGAGCAAATCAAAAATCTGTATTTGTAATATTTTTTCCCATAAATAACAATTCATTGTATAAGATCGTTGAATAAGATTGGTTTGACGATTTCTAATAAACAAGATTTACTGATTTATTATATATAAATATTAGTAATAATATTTAAAAGTAGTATAATTAAGAACTAATTATTATTTTTTATAGGAAAATTTAACGGGCCAGTTTCCAATAAATTCTCTCACTGATTTCAAGTTCCTAATAAATTTTCCAATTAATTTTAAGTAATCTCAAGAAAAGAATAAGTAATACTTTAAGTAAGGGCTAATTAGTAATTTATTAAATATAAATATTATTAATAATATTTAATTAATTTTCTAGCTGGCCAGATTCTGGCCATATAGATTTCTGAATAGATAAATCCAAACATCAAAAATCATAATTTTATTTGTTTAATCAAACAAATTGATCAAAATTTTTTGTGCCTCAAATTTGATGAACGCTGTTGTGTCATATCTGCGTGCGTGGTTCGTGTCTCCCCTGCCTCCACGTTTTCTCCCTGCGCCTATCTGGTGGTCGCCATGGAAGCTGGGAAAAATCTGTCTTTTTTGGTCATGTATGCAAAAGAAATTCCGCTCGCCTTTGCGGAAGCTGCTATCTTCTTCTCTGCCTTCATGGCGTCGCTAGTGAGGCCCAGTTGATATCTTTCCTCGTGCTTCCGCACCACGCTTCGCCGCGGCCGGTAAATGGCCTCTGCTTCCTGCCGAGGAGGGCACCGTCCATGCTGCAGCCTGAGGGGCCGCCGCCGTTGTCCTAAAGTCGCCGTCGCCGTCGCCATCTCCTCACCCGATTTCCTTTCTTCACGGATCGATCTTCGCCGACGCGATTATTTTCGCCGGAAGCCAATTTTAAGGATTAGGTGTTGTTCGGCAGGTCCCGATGAAAATCCTAGCGGTAATTCAGTGGCCGGAGCATCAGAAAAATTCGAGCTTGGAGTGGAGGAGGTCGCCCCCAATCTTCTCCGCCGTTTCGAGCAGGACCAGCCCGGTTCCGGAATTGCCAGTGCCATTGGAGAGGCAATGCCAACCCGGGATTTCGTTACACTCTCCGCGTGTGTGGTTGGCCTCTTCACCGGTGTTTCTGTTGTGCTCTTCAACATTGCGGTGAGTGAATTGGATATTTCGTAGTCTTATTTTCGTGATGATTTTTGGGGCAACAAAGTTTACAGTTTAGTACAATCTCCTCGTTAGAAACACCAAAATTGAATATACTCACTGCAAGCTTGCTACATGGAATTTGCTTGATTTCAGCATGGAGCTACTTCCAGCTCAATTGTTTAGTTATTTTCAATTGCTAAGCTATTTAGCGTCACTAGAATGTGTTGTTCTTGTTCATTTACCGAAATGTTATGTGAAAGAAGTTAATTTCTGCAAACAGTCATTATAGCCTTTGCTTGTAGAGCTTATCCACTTAGTCTTTCTTGCTGTAGAGCTATTGAAACAACTTTCTCTACAATAAGAACAATTATAATCTCTTGTTATGACTGATTCTTCTATTCATATGAAATATGAAATATGGAAAAGGGGTTTTGTTACTCTTATACCATTAAAATTAAACACATATAGCTGAAGAAATTTCTTGGCATTCCAAAATAACAACCTTAATATAAAGCAATGAATCACTATAAACTGTCCCCACGGGGGTGCCCAGCTGGCTAGAGGGTGACAAATTTGCTATAATGGAATAGGGATCAAATCCCGGTGGGTGCATGCCCTCTGGGAAAAAATTCTCCCACCCCTAGCCACTTGGCAGCCAGCTTATAGCTGACCCCGTGCTTTACCTCCTTTCACATAACGTGGGGATGGAGGGGTGCCTGGGGTGAGCGTAATCACCTTTTGCTACAACAATGAATCACTACAAACCAAGCATAGTTCAGCTGACAATTCTGTGATTTCTTAAATTAAGAGATCTGTCAGTGAAACAAACTGTGTTCACAACAAGCATTTTTTTTCTTAGTATGTCATGTTAGCTTATGATCTTTGCCTCTTAATGTCTCTTTTCTGCTTCATGTCATCTCCCTTCATGTGTGTGTGAAGTCATAGGACCATTATAATCTCCATCAACTCTTGTATTTCCAACTTTTGCAGTATTTAAATCTTTGTTTTTGAGAACCATTTTTTTATATAAAAAACTGATATGCATGTTTCTGATGGGATTTCCTTATCCATTAATTGATCAGGTACATGAAATACGTGACTTTTTCTGGGATGGGTTACCTTTGCGAGGTGCATCATGGTTACGGGAGGAGCCCATTGAGAATATTTGGCAGAGAGTCGTTCTGGTTCCTGCTTGTGGTGGTGTAATAGTTGGTATACTAAATATTCTAAGGAGTTCCTTGAAAGAAACATCAGGCATGACTGCATCTGTGAAGGAAGCAATGAGACCACTTGTGAAAGCCATAGCTGCTTCTGTCACCCTTGGGACAGCGAATTCATTAGGACCTGAGGGTCCTAGTGTTGAAATAGGTTCCTCCATTGCTAAAGGGATTGGTCAGTTGTTTGGGTTGCGTGGTGGAAAAAGTTTGTCTCTTGTAGCTGCTGGATCAGCTGCAGGAATTTCATCAGGTCCTACTTTCATTAAGCACTCATGCCATTATAAACAAGATTTTGTTAAATGTGCCAGCTAGATTTTTCATATCTATGAAATACCATTATAAACAAGATTCACATTCTCTTGTTGGCTCCTGATAGGATTATGGATACACAATGAAACCACACATCGCTAATACTTGTTAGTAGTGGAAATGAACAATAACATAGACAAAAAGAAAAAGTTGTGGCTCACCATCTTTTGTTTTTCTAAACCATGTATAGACCTGAAAAACCTCACTGTTGTTTTTTTCCCCCATTTAGTTTGTGTCATCCACAAGGAGCTTATGGTTTTCATCATAAAGCAGAAGGATTGAATTTATTATTTCTTACATTCATTCTTCAATTCATGATTTGTTAAATACATAGTATCTAAATTTTATTATAGGTTTCAATGCTGCTGTTGCTGGATGCTTTTTTGCTGTGGAATCTGTCTTATGGCCTTCAACAACTGATCCATTCTTGTCCCTTTCAAATTCGACATCAATGGTGATACTCAGTTCTGTCATAGCATCTGTTGTTTCAGAGGTCGGTCTTGGTTCTGAACCAACTTTCACTGTTCCGGCCTATGACTTCCGTTCACCAAGTGGTACGTTCCATTTCCTCATTATTCAATTTTGAGACATTATTGTTTGGCTCTGGAGCTTTTTTCTAGTTGTATTTTATAATTAAGTTTGGTAAGAGTTTTGAATGAGATTCTATCTTTCAAGCTATTTTCATAATGTGTGCTACAGAGCATGATCTGAAGATGTTTATCATTCAATAAATTTTCAGAGCTTCCTTTGTATCTTCTGCTCGGAGTCCTTTGCGGGATAGTTTCGGTGACCTTATCAGGATGCACGTCTTTGGCACTGGAAGTAGTTGACTACCTTCAAAGGATCACAGGTGTAACAAAGGCCATATTTCCTGCATTGGGTGGCCTCATTGTTGGTTTGATAGCTTTATCGTATCCTGAAATTCTATACTGGGGCTTTGAGAATGTGGACATTCTACTTGAGTCGCGACCTTTTGTGAATAGTCTTCCCACTAACATCTTGTTTCAGTTAGTTGGTGTGAAAATATTTGCCACTTCTTTAAGCCGTGCTTCGGGTTTGGTGGGCGGCTACTATGCACCATCCCTTTTTATAGGTGCAGCAACAGGAATGGCTTATGGCAAATTCATGTCGTCTACATTCTGCGGCCCAAACCCATTGATTCATCTCTCTGCCTTGGAAGTGGCATCACCTCAAGCATACGGTCTGGTAACTTTTCTCTACAAATCCCACAATAGATCATAGTTAGAGAACCGTTCTCACATTGGCTTGCACTTTTTTCTACTTGCTTCAAGTAGAACGACAGTTTAAAACGAGTGGCTGACCTTCGAACTTGTGATACTCATGTGCATTAATTTCATATTCGTAGGGCTGTTTTTTCCCACAAAAGAAATGACAACTAAATAGAGAACTAAAATGGATTATAGTAAATTCTCAATAACTACTTTCAGATCATTAGAATTTAGAACACATCTTGCTCTTTTTATCTGTTATTCACGTTGATCGTTCAATGGTCTGCGCCGAGTCTATGGCATGTGTAAAATGCAATTCTTCAACACTAACAAAGTTTTTGCTAATGTTTACAGGTGGGAATGGCTGCCACTCTTGCCGGTGTGTGCCAAGTACCTTTGACATCAGTTTTGCTTCTGTTTGAGCTAACACAGGACTACCGAATTGTTCTACCACTTCTTGGAGCTGTAGGGATATCATCATGGATAACGTCCCGCACGAGCATTAAAAGAAAAGTTGCAAACAAGTTGGACGAAGTGAAAGGAAATGACATAGACGTTCCTCGACGTGCAAGTGTGCCCAGTGAGAACCAGAACGACGACTATACTGCAGCTTCTGCCGAAAGTAATAACATCGACTTGTGTGAGATCGAGACTTCTCTTTGCGTCTATGATGTCAGTGCTGAAGTCAGTAGTATGGCGCACAAGCTCACAGTATCCCAGGCTATGAGAACTAAATACTTAAGCATGCCGATGAATACTTCTGTAATTGAGGCAGTCACTCTCATGCAAACGGAGAAGCAATCCTGTGCGGTAATAATTGATGGCGCCGGTTTCTTGGTAGGATTGCTACTTTTGGAGGAAATCCAAAGTTTCCTTAAATCAAGGACGACAAGAGACATCGATACTGAGGTAAGAAAAAAACCATTAACATATCACTAAGTTAGATTTCTTGGTAGAATGATACAGACATTCAAAGGTAATCAATTAGATCCTATACTTCAAGTGTGACCAAAGATAATTGTAGGTGACATGAGGCTCAAAGAAGGAAGGTCTCAGGACCGAGGAACAATGACATAGAATCAGTTCCCAACTGATTCCATCTAATAGCATTATCTAGCAAGTCTAGCACAGAATTGTTTGCAATAGCTCTCATGTAATAAATAGATTTTCACTATTGCTTATCAGGTAAACGATATTCTTGTATCCAACATATGCCATGTCGACGGAGGCAAGTGCAAAACATGGACAGCTACGCCCGAAATGGAACTTCTTGCAGCCAAATATATCATGGACTTGCACGGAGTGGATCGTCTCCCTGTCGTTTCACAGCATGTCGACGGACAAGAAAGTTCGCGGTTGGTTGGTCTCTTGGACAGGGAATGCATTATCATCGCTTTCCGGTAAAAATTCTTGTGCACAATCGTTTATATAGGCAGTTAGTCCTTCCAGTGGACGATCTCATTGTTAACACCATCTTTGTTGCAGAGCTGCAGCAGCTAAAGAATATCTCAGCTTGTCCTCCATGACCACAAGGCTTGAGTCTTGAGGAAGAGAACATCACGGAGAACCTTATGATCCTTTCATTGCATATAATCAATTTAAAAAAAAGAAAATTCCCTAAACCAATGGATGAACATGACAATTTTTAGCAGTGCCCGACAGAATTTTTGGGGAGGTAATCCAATGGATTTACTCAAATAAAAGGTACAATTTGACAATTTATCTACGACGAGCCATACAATTTTATCGTAATATTATAAGGTCACTAGTGTTAAAGAAAAAGAAAACGATGAACGTGTAAGCAAACTGATAAGTCATGGCCAAACTCATCAAACTTCTAACCAAAACAAGAAAATGGGAGTTTACCCTCTGCCAACGTAACCAAAATGGATTATAAAAAAATGAAATATTCCCAATATATATGTATATATACTAATAAATTTTCCTTCATAGCAAACCGGCCTCGATGAGATTCCTCCTCCTCAGGGTCTCATCGACGAGCTTGAAAGTTTTCTTTATAAGTTTCTGATCCAAGGCTGTTGTCCGGTAAATTTTGAAGGCTCGGTCGACACGATCTGGTTTGCTGTTTTGGAAATAAAGTTCCTCGTATTTCTTTTTCACAAACCTATAAACAAATGCATAGCTAAGATTAGCATTGCTCGGCGGAAAAATGAAATTTAAGCAACGATAGAATTTGTGTTGGAAATAATATTCATCCATGCGTCCTCATTTATAGAGGTAGTAACAGGAGGATAATAGTAAACAACAAGTGGAAAATGAGGATATAGCATACAAGACAAGTGGAAAATACATTGATGATATTACATTGTGGCAAATTGGAAAATAATATAAGGCGAATCGAGAAACAAATGAAGTAAAAATCAGAGAAAATAATGTAAGGAATTAAGAATAATTTCCTTTCTTTAACAAACAACATAAATCACTGATGTAAAGTTAAATTGTAGTTGATAATGGGTAAAGCAATTCATGGCAATTCCCTGTGGATTAGAATCTGCTAAGAAAGGAGCTACTCCTAGAATATTCTTTGTTCTTTGTGGTTAGAGATTTGAGTCGTAGAATCGGGTAGAAATAGTAAATTGAATCGAAAGAGCAGCTACCAAGCCTAAGATCGGCAAACTTTATGAGTGAACAAGGATAGTGGTAGATCTATTGGTTTCTGTTGATAAACATGATATATTAAGTTCACAATGACCAAAACTTGAGTACCCCTGACAGGTACGAGGGGCCCGTGTCTAAAACATACCGTATTGCCAAGAACAATCACATGTACAATTTATCATTTTTAGTATAGAATATTGAAGGCAGAATTAACTTACTCATATGCATGTTCCACCTCTTGTCTCCCAGATCCCACAGGCTGATAGTCCTTGAACCACTCACATACATTCAAAGGAACCTGTACAAATAAAAACATGAGATTATAACTAAGAAGCAATTGAACAATTAATTTTTCAACAAGAAATTCTTACTTTTTGAATCTTCTTTTCAAAGATGTCAAACTTATTCAGGAACAGCATGAATGAAGATTTCTGATCAAGATAGGTTTAGTATTTAGGGAGGGGGCAAAGAATCAAACCTTAAAGCATTAAATCAAGAAAACTATAAGAAGTTTCACTTAAACCTCAAAGCAGGATTGCTTCAGCACCCACTCGAACAGTTCCTTAGTCTCCATCATCCGATTTTTCGTCTCATCCTCAAAGAGCAGCTGATCGTATCTGCAACAATATACTATCTTTGAGATGCACTTCGTTTACAGTTCTACACTTTAGGTACATGGCAAAACACCAAGAAGCATATAAATTGACAAATTTGGTAATCTTGAAATATCAAGTTTATTAAAGGCAGTAATTTATGCTGCAAATAAAAAAAAAGATATTGAAGTTAGAAATTATTCTAATTCAACAGAGTTTTACAGTAAGAACTATGAATCTATAGAATTGGGAGCAGACCAAAAGATCATAACCTTACTCGCTAATCGCAGCACAAAAAATCACAGATGTAACACCTTCAAATAGATGGATCCATTTTCTTCTTTCATTTCTCTGGCCCCCAACGTCATATAACCTGTAAACTTCACCACTTTTTCTGCTCTCACCTACAGGACTGCACAAGATTTTTTTTAAAAGAAAAAAAAAATCATGTTAGACCTGCCACTTGCTTAGTAGATAAAGTTTTCTCGAGAAACTATAAAAGAGATCCATCTTGGTAATGATCAAATCATAATAAACCCAAATAGAAATTTTTTTAATAGTTTATGTTTACATATTGTTTTATACTTTATAAATACAAAAATATGACATTTATTATATCATTTGATTGGTCGTAACAAAAATATTATCATTTTGAAATCTATTTTTAACAATTTAATAGACATGCTGGATCAGTTTATTGAACCCAATATATATATATATTAGAACTTTCCATGCTTAGCTTTTACAAATATGTCAATCCTAGGATGAATTTGAACCATGCCTAGTCAGCTTGAATGCCTATCAGCTGAGTTTACACTTTTTTTTCTTAATTGATTTGTGAAAACAGAATAGTGGTTCGGCACTTACAGTGGAATCATGATGAAAAAACCCCTTACCTGAATTAGCTTAGTCTAAATGATCTTCTAATTTCAAAATTTTCCTCCCACATGAACATCAAGCTCAGTCTTGCATGCAAAAACAAAAAAATTTATATGCAGCTACTAATAAAAATGCAGTTAGGTAAGGGACCTGAACTGAATCTCCACAACACCAGTAGTTCGAACTCTGGCATGAAGCACATCCTCCTAGAATAAAGCATATCAAATGGTCATGCCAATATGTCAAGCAAGAACTAGTTTGAAATGTCCACCTCTGATAGCACACACAAAGGAAATTATATAGGAGCAACCAAGAGCAAGACCAACTGAGAATGGTCACGTTAATAAAGCACAGGTGGTAGCTATAAAACCAAGTCACTAGTAAAAGAAACTCCATGGATGACATTATTTAGGTTAAGTAGAAAAAAGACCTACATAGTTCTTCTAGAATGTTTTTGATAAATCAACTTCGTTTTCTACACTAGTTCCCCGTTCAGACCCCTAATCCTGAAACATAGCAGTGGAAAGTCAAAACAACACAAAAACTGAGCTTTCCTAGCTACTATGAATTACAGATGCCTTTTGTTGTTAAGGCTTCAATCATATCTGTGACAGAGATTTTGAAGTGATTATGCCTATGGTTCATTGTTTTTCCTAAGAAGATAATATCCAATTGAAGATTATCTCCTTGAAATTGACCATATCCTTTTGCTTGGATGTGTATTTGAATATGTTTTACAAAATCACGTATAGTCATATTAAAGTTTGGACATAAATAAGTAATGCCTAAATTAGCATTCATATCGACCTCAATAAGGCCTATAATGACTTTCTCAGTACCTGAGAACCGAGTATCATGTAATACCAATAACACTTTGCCTCCTAATTTGGCTCGAGTTAGTCCTCGTAAGCCAAAGACAATAAGGCCAAGATGTATATAATTGTGTCTTCTAAGATAGAGGCTTTTAGGAGCCTCTTCTGTCATAAGACCAAGTTTGACTTCACCTCCATCTGGCAGATGAAGAGCTTGTTGTCTATGATGTCTGTATACAGAAGTGGAGAAATGTAAAATTCCTTGACTATACAGTTTCTTAGGATTTAAAGCATTTAATTGTTCATTAGAGAAGATTATAAGATCTTTATCCACATCAATAATTTCTTCTAAGTGAAGAGGTCCTAGAATAGAAGTACTATTTCTTCTGGTTATGGTATCTAACCAGGAGGAGGAAGTATTGGATTCCATAGATCTAACAAGTCTGGAAGGTCCTAAGAATGGTTCAATTTTTGTCAGACTCATTAGGTTTGTAAGTTAAAATTTTTGAAGTAACTGGTGGTGTCTTAGGAAGGATTTTTCCTAAGGATAATTGACTAAGATCTTTAGTAAGTTTAGCAAAGGCTTCTTTGACTTTAGTAGAATCAATATTACCAGATAGATGTGTTTCTAAGTTGAGAAGGTTTGACTCAATTAAAGTTAAGCGATAATGAAGCGAAAAAAGAAGAGCTAGAATAGTATTATTTTGTTGTATTTGAATTTGAACTCCTTTTCCAGGAAGTTCACTATGACAATAACCGTCTTCCTTTGTTGTTGAAAACTGTCTTGTGTATTCTATAGCATCATCATAATGTGTATTTTCATATTTCAATTTGTTCATTTATATTTGAGTTCTTCTAATAAGTAGTTTATTTTATCTAACTTTTCGTTTATTTGTGTTTTATTACTAACAATCAATTCTTTTGATTGTAGTAAAAGGTGTTGGGTATTTGTTTCAGCAGTAGGTTTTAAGTTTAGTGAATGTTTTAAGTAGTCACGATTTCACAAGACTTTTGAGACTAACTTTTGTTGTTGTAGAGAGATGGTAAGTAGATGGTCTACCTTATGTGTTAGGCCTTGATTATGTGTTTCCAAGGAAAGAGCAAGACTTAACAGTAAGTCAGTTAAGGTGTTTAAGTGTGGTTGCTCAGAATGTAACAGATGACCAAGTTGTTTACTTCTTATGTAACAAGTGTGTTTATTATGATCTAGAGTTTCTATATGTCTAGGTTGTAGGGCAAGATCTAAATAATCAAGTTGTTTAGAAGAGGTAGAAGTTGTACACATACACAGGTTAACCAGTTCAATGGCTCTGATACCAAGGTTTAGTTTAATTTTTTTTATTTGAGTTCTTCTAATAAGTGGTTTATTTTATCTAACTTTTCGTTTATTTGTGTTTTATTACTAACAATCAATTCTTATGATTGTAGTAAAAGGTGTTGGGTATTTGTTTCAGCAGTAGGTTTTAAGTTTAGTGAATGTTTCAAGTAGTCAAGATTTCGTAAGACTTCTGAGACTAACTTTTGTTGTTGTAGAGAGATGATAAGTAGATGGTCTACCTTATGTGTTAGTGCTTGATTATGTGTTTCCAAGGAAAGAGGAAGACTTAAAAGTAGGTCAGTTAAGGTGTTTAAGTGTGGTTGCTCAGAATGTAACAGATGACCAAGTTGTTTACTTCTTATGTAACAAGTGTGTTTATTATGATCTAGAGTTACTATATATCTAGGTTGTAGGGCAAGATCTAAATAATCAAGTTGTTCAGAAGAGGTAGAAGTTGTACACATACACAAGTTAACTAAGTTCAGTGGCTTTGATACCAAGGTTTAGTTTAAAATTTTTTTTTAACTTTTACTTTTGGTAATAGGTTTAGTGTTTCTGATTAATAGCTTCTAAGCCTTTAGGTATTTGTATCATCTTTTTAGGTCGCACCAGTGAGCCTCACCTAGTAGAGAGCCTCTAGAACCGTTGTATAGTCCTTGGTTTCTTACCCCAGCTCTTCAGGTCTTACTCAAGCCTTCAAGCTATTTTGCCTTACTTAGCCAACACAGGTTTTACAGAACCAAGGACTAAAGTTCCATCTTCTCTCTTAGCTAGTTACGGATTTTGTGTCCGATAAGGACTGCGGACTATTGATCTAACAAGACTACACAAAAACTGTCGGCTTAGAAACAAAGAGTTACTTAGCCATAGAAGAGAGAAAATACACATAAACAGATATATTGATGACAAACTTAATTTACAAACAGTACTTAAAAGTACTTACAAGGTAATAGTAGGGATTACAACTGTCAGAAAGAGGAGAGGAGAGATTACAAGCTCGTGATACAAGTTTTTCTTGATGCCTCTTGTCTGCAGAGAGACTCTATATTTATAGGAGGGAAGAGAAGGGGCTAGAAGAGAGACGTGGTAGATAAACTCTGAGCCTGCTAGTGTTGTATGAGCTCAGGGCTTACGTTATTAAGTCTAGGGCTCTAAATAAGCCGAGCCGAACTTTGGGGTGTTCAAGCTTGTTTGATAAGGTAACCAAGCCGAGTCCAGCTGAGCTTAAAATGAATCAAGCTTTTGAAATGTGTTCAAGCTTGGCTTGGTTTAATTTTTATGGGCTTGCGCTTGTTTGAAGCTTGGCTTGAGCTTGGTTCATTTAGATGTTATCAAGCTCTCAATTCAAGCTTGGCTTGAGCTCGGTTCGAGCTTGGTTCGTTTAGATGTTATCAAGCTCTCAATTCAAACTTGTTTGATTGTTTGAAACTTTTAGTTGTTTGATTGATTATTGAGCTTGATAATTTAAATTTATTTATTTATTTTATTATTTATTTAGCATATTAAAAAGAATTTTACTAATTAATATGGTTCGTGAACATTATTCATGAACGTTGTTCACGAACATTGATCACGAACATTAACGAGCTAAACACATATGTGTTCAAGCTTATTTGTTTAGCTTAACGAACTGTTAAGCTTGTTTGTTTAATTAATCTTATGTATATTGAACGAACATAAACAATCTCTTACCAAGTCGAACACCAAGCTTATTCACGAACGCTTGGTTCATTTACAACCCTAATTAAGTCTGTTGTCGTCATTGTATCCGTCATGAGTAGTAAGTGTTTGCTGACATCAGTCCTTTCGTCAGAGTTCCATCATATTAATTAAGTTGGCTTCTTCTACTGTTGCAAAAGGCGGGTCCCGCCGCCCAGCGGCCCCCTCACCCCTGCCCCACGAGTATGAGAGGGAGTAAATCACGGTGAATACGGGCCCGGCGATGACATGGCGGTCGAAGGTGTTTAGCACGGACAGATATTGATGTTATCGCAATTGCTGCCGCAGACCTTCGACCTCCCGACCCATGTTGCAAGAATACCATGTCATAACCGGTTGATCCCGCCCGTGGGGGCAAGTTGGCTTCTTCTACTGAGCCCATAGAAGGTGGTAGCGTAGAAGTAGAGCTTATAGACGAAGTGGTTTTCTGTTTGTCTAACCATGCTAAAATTTTCTTTTGATAAAATTGGCATAGGGTTTGGTGTTGTGTTGTATAAGCAAATGGAAAATGAGCTGTCCCGCATGTTTTTGGCCAGTATATTTTTTCTGAAAAGGTTTCTCCGGCCAGACTATATTCACTTGGATCTTGGTAAGGATCCCATAGCCATGAACTTCCTTGGAGAGAAGCCCGCCAATGTTTTAATTGTCCAAATAAGGGCTTTGGGGAAAGTCATTCTTTATCTGGATGAGAGGGATAATCTTCGAACAGAAGTAATTGGACATTAAGTCCTTGAACATCAAGTTTAATGACATGCCTGGGTTTGAGTGGAGAGCCATTCAGGAGGCATGCTGTCAAAAGTAGCTAGGATAAAAGTTTCTTTTTCTTCAAGTAAATGTTGGATAAGTCTTCCGAGTGTATATGGTAATAAAGGAATTGAGTCTAATTTGTGTATCCATAATTGATGTAGCAGTCCATAAGTCATAAGTGAGTCTGGAGTAATAAGTCTTCCTCTATAATTTTTCCTCTGAAACTTTTCAAGATGCATATTAGCTTGTCTAATAGAATATAAAAGTTGGCATCGACAACCTAAGTCTGCATTTTGAGAGCATTGCTAAAACTGTTTTATGCATGGGATTTTGTCCGAGTATTCTTCAATGTAAGTAATCATCATCCCTAGGGTAGGGTTTTGATGAAACCAGTTTAGAGCATCTGCAAGTTCTAAGAAAGTTTTATAAGAGGAACTGTCTCCTAAAGTACGTAAACACAAAAGTAATATCTTCTGGCACAACTTTGAGTGAGAAGAGATTATCTTTCTTTTTCAGGCCTTGCAATACTTCTAAGGACTGATAATGTAATGGGCGAAGTGGTACAAAGAGTAGATCTATATCTTGCCTTGTTGGGCTTGTAGTAGAAGTGGTCGCCATTAAATAAGTTTTGTCTTCTTGTATTTTGTTATCCAAATGAAGTGATGGGCTTATTATAAAGTTGAGGTCCAATTTTTCTCGTAGTAAGTCATAGCCTTCATTAAGTGAATAAAACCCCTTATAAGGCGGTTTATCTTCTTCTGTAAGTAAAACTTTCACTTCATCCCAATTAGCATAAAGGCCGACATAAGGCCCAGAGAAAATAACATAGTGGTTTTTGAATAGTTGTAAGGAAGTAATTTGAAATAGCATTGATAATAGCTATCTTTTGGCTAGCTATCCCAGGTGAAGTAGGAATATTTCAAATATTGTCAATTAAGCACTGTTATATGCTATCAAGTTGAACTCGTAGAGGAAAGTCAAAAGTATCTCCTGTCCTGTCCTGCCCTGCCTTGCATATGCAGGTTGTTTTTTTAGACTCATCCCCAAGTCATAGGGTTAGCCTCAATCAAGTCGGGTCAAGATGAGTCTTGACGAGCAAAAAAATTGTCATCCCTACTCTACATAGTATATATATACATCATTTGATACCCGATACATAGAAATTGAGTTTCGATAGTAGCCAAAAACAAATTATATGAATAGCTTAAGCATTTATAACTCGAGGGGAAGACACACTTCCAGGAAGCTTGACAAAATCACATGAAGAAAAAGGTTTCGATGACTACCTTAGTTGGAACATAAGTTACTTCAGAAAATCGTTCAAGATTTTCCATAAAATACTGAGCACAATCTGGGACTTGCAATTTGTTCCCATGAGAATAAGTTTCCTGCAAGTACTTTTCAACCATCAACTTGTGGGGAACAACCAAACAGGAAAATGTTCTACACCTGTTGAACATAGAGATATGAACCTGAATAGCAGGGTCATTCCACAAAGTTGTGATCTCTTTGGCAATCTCTTTAGTAAGATAAGGATAATCCATTTTGCTTCCAATTTCTGATAATTTTTCACCAATATCCTGGCATCATGAGGACCATGTCAAAAAGATATATACAGCAATTGAATATTGGACCATGTCTTAGTGGTATGCATGTGCAATAAAAAATGTCTTATTTGATTCATTTATATTGAACCAAATTTAGTTAAAAATTCTAAGCTACCCTATTTGGTACCTTATAACATATAAGTTCAAGGAAAACAATTATTTTATCAGTGACAACCATTTTAGATATTGATTATATGCACATTACTCATATATATGTTCTATTTTACATTGTTGATTAATATTCATAGCTAACTTTATGTATTTTGCAATGTATGATTTTATGCAAGATAATCATTTTTACCAAAATGTAAACATTTTTTAATATTAATTGCATATGCTCTCCAACACACCATATGCAGTGCATCAACCTCATACCACCTACATCCACTTTGTGAAATCTTGCTCTGAACAGTCAAGATTTTGGTTATCTAGACCTAGCAGGTTCAATGAGAAAGAGGGGCAACAGTAATTCAAGATTCATTTAATTCTATTATAGTAGCAATGTTTATTTCTTCGGCTCAAAGGAAGAAACAATGGGAAAGTATATGAAGTAAAGCTTAAAATCTTAAATTAAAGAACAGAATAATAATTATTCAGATCAAACAATATGGCATTAAGACAACTGTTATATACTCTTCCAGTGTATTTTACCGATCAACATCCTGACCAATGATACACCAATAATAAGTCAGATAAATAGTTAAGGTTCAGACTGTTACAAATCTAAGCCTCCTTATTCAAAGCTCCATGAGTAGCAAAAAGAAGGCATAACCAAACCTTATTTTCAGTGCAGACAACGTACTTCGAAGAACTAGGATCATTTTGTGCCAATTCTTTTGCCCCATCATACAATATCTGTTTAAATTAAATCAAGTTAGATTGAAGAAAGATAAACACATTCGTGCATAGTAAATTAGAGTTGGAAGCTCAAACTTGCTTCCTCCCTCTTCATGTAAAAGAAACAAACAATCACACCAATTTTAGTAGTGCATACTTTAATTGTCTGATAAACATTTGCATGGATAACTGACGCATAGCTTTTTAGCTCCACCTCATCAAAACCAGTTTGAAAAAGAAGCCTTATCTATAAACACAAACCCATGAAATATCAGTCGAGATTATGCGCATCAGCAAAAAAAGAAAAAAAAGGTAAGAAGTAATAAAAATCCAACCTGTTTAAAAATAGTAGATTTTCCTGATTCTCCAGCGCCTTTAGTTAAAAAAATGGAAATAAAAATGAGTACAAGAAGACAATGTTAAGTATTAACAATTAGCATGGGTAGAGACAAGAGGCAAAAAAATACAAACTAGAAGACACAACTTATGTCAGTTAAACTTTCTCCTTGGATCCACTAAATATCAATCATGCTTCTTTCAAACAACACAAAAAGTAGAAGATGGTACTAAATTCTAAGATGCCTTCTAAAAAAATAATTTTCTTGACAACTATACTAACTAATATCTGTGAAGTGTGTTGTATAAGTATTTAAGAAGAAACAAGAGCATGGACAAAAAAGTTGTAGGTGGGAGATTGGGGGTAATGCATTATTTTTACTAGGACAACTGATAGATGCATAGCATGTTATGTTTCAGCATACCAAGAAGTAGTAGCTTATGAATATGTTGTTCCGCTTTGGTTTCTTGAGCAATCCTCCTATCAATTTCAGCAGCCTGAAATATATGTACAAGCAAGAAACAACTAGGATCGGACATAAGCCCCAAGCTCAAGTCATTATATAACAATTCTTTTGAGATTGAGATACACATTTGACTTAAATAGTTTATTCCAGGAATGGCGAAAATTTACCTGTATGTTTTCTTCAGCATCAACCTCATTCAATGGCTGTTGTCGACTGCAAAATGAGCCCATGCTTACTATGGAAAGTGAAAGCATGGATCTCATACTTTATGAACCATGTCAGATTTCTTAAATTAACTTTCTGCATAAGGTAGCCTCATTCTGGATTACATGCCTGATGATTAAACAGCAAACATAATAGTTAGAATAGGTTAGGCATAAAAAAAATGGCAATGCCAAAGAATAACATGGCCAAGAAATGTTAGAAAAGTAAATTTGATAATTCCATATACTAGAACTATCTAAAAGGCAAGTATCCTCAGTTAACCCTGACTGAATAAGGTCGGAAATTATCATTTCCCAACAAGGTAATTAATTACGTATTTTATAAATAAACTGTCAACAAAGAACTGGATAAATTAACAAGATTCACTTATCCTATGCCCAAATGAATACGCCCAATCAAACTAGATTGCAGAGACAATAACTGAGTGAGGGGAAAATCTTTGTCTTACAGTTTGCAACTGTAGAAAATCAATTATGCAGTTGTCTCCCTATTCACATAATTATTTGTTGCACTTTACACTTTGTACTCAGGGATATCAACAAGGGAAAGTAGTGCAAACCCACACAAATAAGTACGAAGTTGGAAACAAGAAAAAACATATTACAGTTAAAAGAAATTATATTTAATCCTCCATGGCAACATGTAGCAATTTTGCCCTCCCTTATTGATTCTTTGTTTGATCATATTTATTTATTTTGAGTAGACAAGGATTCTATTTTTTTTGTCGTTTCTACTATCAGGAGACATGTCACTTCAAATCAAGCACTTTTTAAGGATTTAACCTACAAAAAATAGATGAGTAAGCTGGAAAATATAACAAGTGTTGATCGACTGATATTTACAAGAGATTGGCTTGTTTGTAAAGTAAATCAAGCATGACAAGCCATTATCCATAGACAAATTAACAGATCAAAAATGACCAGCTCCATGAAATCCATTCCTTCATCGAATCCTAGGTTGCTTGTAATAAAATCAGCCTAATTATCAAATACACAAGATATCACACGTAGACTAGCAAATTGTTGACTTCTAGTTGTTGGCTAACATACCACAATGATATATATATGGGTCTTGAACCCCAAAGTACTAGCATCTAGGCCAACTTGTTTTCCTCCTTAATGTACCACACATTTAAATTGTTCATCCTCCTCTCTTCTGTCAATCAAGTCTTATAGCCATTTTATGCCATGTGTTAACTCAAGTTAATCACCGGAATGAGCATGAAGAAAAATAATTCTTACTTCATTCGTGGCATTCACGTCAAGATTGTTCTCCACAGAAAAGAAAAATGCCACATTCTCTTATCAGTCAGTACCACCTATCACAATACCACCTGATGAATTCTTCCAGTTCATCCCACCCGCACTGATCTCACCACATTCTTAAGCTCCACCAGGAATGATGACCGAATCCTTTCCAGGTAATCAATCCTTGACTCTCTTCCAAATTTTACTTTTGTCAAGAAACTAAAAGAAGCCAGACAGCAACCCACCACACTAAGGCCCCCTCAACTCGACCAAAATCCTACATCAAAGATATCACTGACACTCTGACAGTACTACTACACACCCACACACGACACACGAGGATCTCCTTGAACTCCAATGCACTAAGCAACATCAACAGTGGTCGAAACACTAGGTGGAAATCTGAATTAACAGTTCCAGAAGAATAAAATCGCAGAACCACTAGCTCCAAAGAACAATAAAGTTGGCAGAAACCCTAATCTAATCAAGTCAGACGCATTAGCAAAAAAACGAACACCCACCTCGTAGTTCCACTACCTTGACGAGGCGATGACGATGGCGACGGCGACGGCGACGGCGACGGCAGCTCCGGCGTCTTCCAAGTGCTAGTAAACTGATGCTGCCGATCGCACAGATCTGGGAATCAGGAAAATTCTCTCACTCACCAGTTGCGGCCAAGCGTCATGGGTTATGCGGACCGCGGGGACCAATGCGGACTCACGAGCCGATGGGCCAAAAGAGCGGTCAACAGCCCGATTCGAATCGGGATTCGTCGAATGGACGGTCCAGATTAAACAGAGCAGCCTCGGGGTCAGATCCAACCGTCAAGTGACGAGCGTGTAACTCAGTACGGGAAGACTAATCTTTGTTGACGTTTTATTAGAAGCTAATGGGGACATTAATAGGGTAATTATATTAAGAGGGAGGAGTTCAATAGCCTCCAGAATGAATAATTAATTCAGCTGCTTGTCGTTAAGAACCGACAAGATTGATTAAGATACGCTCTTGGCCAGTCAGATGTTGGAATCTGTTAACTGACACCTGTGTTTTTTTGTTTTACTTCCGCACTATTTTAGTTATAATTATTTTATACATGAACAAAAAAAAAATTAAACTTGAGAAAGATAAAAGGCCATCGTCATTTGATAAATATGGACACTTTTTTTCAATTAAAATCAAGTGGTAAAATTATTCTCCGATCGGTTTTGAAATTTAAATGGTAGTTGATCATGTTCGAAATAATGAAGAATATTAGCTAGGGATATAATTTCTGGGAGTTGCTTGGTTGGGAATCTTCGTTCGGTGGACTTCTGTTGCTTTCTTGTAATGATTTGGTTTGGTAGGTTATTTCTGAAGAACTAGTAAAAATATTAAGTATCGTTTCTAATTCAAGTTTAACTTCTGAAGAGTAATTTGGATTAATAATATTAAGCATCGTTTGCAATCCAAGTTTAACTTCAGTAGAGCACATGGGTAGTTAAGTTCTGTGCTTTTTGTACAGGGGAAACAGAACGGTATTTCGAGTGGCAACCAACAATTGATATCAGAGCTAGTTTTTACCTCTGTGTGTTTGGTTTTCAGTTAATTATGCACTTTTCATACATAAGTTTAGGCAGGATAATAGTAGGATGTGCAAATAGATTAACTCTGTGGTTGCAGACTCCAACTATTATGACCTATTGTGATTGTGTGTGATTGGACCCTCGGACATGTCGAGGGCATTTTATATATGTGCATGATTGTAATTATTAAATACAACAGGAGCTGTATTAGTTTTAGGATTTTACATTTTTGTTCGATCTAGATTACATGTACATTCCTTCGTGAAATATAGGATCGATAAATGTAAAATTTTATTTTTGTCGCGGATCGTATCCTTGCGAGGCGTGGTGCTATTTGAGGACCAGAGGCGCAGCGGAAAAGGAAACATGATGGATGCGACGACTTAAACCCTTTAGCGGCGACTAAGGTTGGTGGCATACAGAGGACAGCATTGGATGAGGTCATAATAGTTGAAAATTTAGTTTTCATATTTATTACCTTTTATGCTGTGATGTGTGTGCTGTGTGCTTGTGTGCATGTTAAAATTCCTCGTTTCTAAATAACTAAGTGGAAGATGAATTAATTAAATTCCATGGTCTCCATTACTGGTTTGTAAGTGATGCATTCAAACTTGCACGTTGGCTCTGAGTGCCTTCCTCTACATCGGATGAGTTTGTTTGCGGATCACTAGATCAAACTTCTTTAATGGATGATTATAGGAAATTATTTAGGAGCGTGTGATCTTCTCCATCTGAAGGGGCACAATCCTATTTAATGGACTTAGTATCAAGTAATGGTATATGTTGGGATCTTAGATGGCTAGAGGGGGGGGGTGAATAGCCTCTTTGAAAACTTAAACAAAATCTTTCTTAAAGAAAAACTTGTCAGCACAGCGGAAGTTGAAAACTAAAACGAAATCGAAGGAAGAAAAGCACACACAGCAGACACAAGGATATACGAGGTTCGGGGATAACTCGCCCCTACTCCTCGGCGTGTCCGTAAGGAGGACGACTCCTTGATCTTTCGGTAGATCACACCCCGGACAAAATCCGGCTAAAGATGTCTCCTTCTCGGTGGAGCAACCTCTCAACAGAGTCTCAGTTGATTATAGAATTAAGCACAAGACTTACAGTGGCTGAGAAGAATAATCAGATGAGCTTACAGCCACGCGGAGAAAAACAGAGCAGAGAGCGCACAACGACCTTCTTAGCAAGGATCTCACAGCTTCACCAACTTGCTTTCTCAAAGGATTGATCGCAAAGAAAACAGAGAATCGGTTACTTTTCTGAACCTCTCTTCTTCCTTCTTATGTCTCTTTGCTTCACTGGCTCGAATCACCGCTGCCTGCAGAATCGCTGCTGCCAACAAGGCGTAGCCAATCACCTCTCCTCCTCATCTGGTTCTCTGAACCCATGCCAATGGAAATCACTGGCATCTCTGGATACGAACCAATGAGTAGAGGTCAAACTGAGCGCAGCCCAATCGCAATCAGAAACCCAGTGAACGTTGATGCCTCAAATGCATCTGTTGCAGCAAATCACAGTGTAAAGAGCACTTGTCTTCTTCTCTTAATGAAGCTTAATTTGAATTCAACCATGAGAGTGTGACCTGCAACCTGCAAGCTAAAAAGACTCACAGCAGATGGTTAAAAACAGATGGGTGAAAACAAATACGGCAATAAGAAAAAGTGCATGCAAAACAAACAATATCGTGGGTCGGTCTGCAGACCGATCCAGATCATTGCCTGATCGGTCCGCAAATCGATCAGAACTGTTCGCATCGACTGCAGACCGAACCACGCTTTCTGGATCATCTCCGATCGGTCTGCGGACCGATCAGAGCACCAGTTCGGTCCCAGACCGATCAGATGTCGCTCTTCCCAGCGCTTACGGTCACCGATCGGTCTCCCGATCGATAAAAATCACGATGAACTCGATCGATTTCGATCGGTGCGACCGATCGGTGTCCAGTTTCATCGGATCGGTGCCGACCGATCCGACTTCTTGACTTCGATCCGGGTCGAGCCCTCTCTGACCTAGTCCGGAGAAACGAGCTCCCTATCCCTCTCCGACTTCATCTGGTCCTAGAGAACGAGCTACCGAGCCCTCTCTGACTTCGCATGCCAAGCTTCATTCTTGGACTTTTCAACACCAGATGTCCGATCATCCTTGATCCATCTGGATTTTCCCTTGCCTGGCTTCACTCACCAGGACTTGCACCTAGCTTCACTCACTAGGGTTTTCACCTGGCTTCACTCACCAGGATTTCCAATCTGCCTGGCTTCACTCACCAGGACTTTCCAACTGCCTAACATCCCAGTTAGGACTTTCTCAATCAGGTCAGCCAGGTCAACCAGGTCAACCAGGTCAACCTAGATTAGTAATTAATCTGAGTTAAATATCTGATACAAACTTAAATCAGTGTCAACAGCAAAACAACATCCAGGTCAGACTGTATCAACAATCTCCCCCTTTTTGTTGTTTGACAACACGATTTAAGTTTAGATCAGAAATGCTCTTGTTTTTATAATTTTAGGGAAATCAGGATCCTCCCCCTAAGACGGATATACCTTAGTTATCTTCTCCCCCTTTTTCATATCGACTTGATGAAGTCAATTCATCACTTAACTTAACTTAGTCAAATAGGTGCGAATTAGGTAAGAGGATTCAAAAAGACTCAAAGTCATCCTCTCCTAAAATCAACCTTTCATTCATTTCTAAACTTAGTTATCTTCTCCCCCTTTGTCAAACACCGAAAAGGAGCGAACAAGGTAAGATAACTTAAGGAGCTCCCCCTTAATCCATACTGTCTTCTGCTTAATCCCCCTAGAATTCCTTCTAAGTGTATTTTAGGACAGTAAATGAATAAGAGACATACAAAACAAGGCATATGAGTAGCATATTAAAAACCAATAAGGAGCAAGACATAAAGAGAGAAAATAAATATCATACATAGATGAAATGAACAAGCATCCAGGTCAGACATAAAATATCCAACAAGCAGTATCCAAAAACATAGACAGTCAAAATGAATGTATCAATCAATGTCCTTAACATGAGGAACATCATCATCATCTGCGGGAGGCACGTAATCCTGAGGCGGCATGCTGGAGCTCGAAGATGGATGGCCCGAGAATCGCTGCGGAGGTGGGTAGTTGGCCATCCAGCCCAGAAGTAGCTGCTGCGTCACCAGCTGCTGACTACGCAAGTCATCGTAGCGCTGGTCGATCCGAATGCGTAGTCCATCGAACTCAGCGGCCACCATCTCCTCGTGTCGATCAAAGCAACTCTCCAGCTCGGCGATCTGCCAGCGCAGATCAGGATCAGCCTCTCCATCGTCAGCAGCAGGAGGAGCAGCAACAGGAGCAACCTGTCGTGGAGGTCCCTGTGGTAACTCACCTAGTGCTCTCCCATCCTTCCACCGGATGTCCCCATTTTGTCCTATGATTCCAGACTTGGAAAATGCCCGCTTTCCAAGCCTGCAATCCTGTCTGACCATCTTGATTATTCTACCCTTAGAGACATCAACCTGAAGGGTCTCGAGCCAGTCTGTAATTATATGCCCATAAGGCATATAAACAGTGTAGCCGCTCGGCTCACTATAGGAGATGATCGAAGAGTAGATGCTAGTTGCGATGTCAAAATCAAGACGCCGACGCAGTCCATAAAGCATCAGGCAATGATATGGTCGGATCTCAGACAATGGTTTAGATGTGATAGGCAGAAGGCAGTTTGTGACAATTTTAAACAGAATGTAGTCTTGAGGAGATAATCTCAAGGCTGCAAAAGTAGGAAAGTTAACATCTAGCTCATCAAGGCCACCCGGTCTAGGTTGCCTGAAGAAATACTCATAGACGGAGTCAGGTGTGACATCAAAAGGTGAGGGTAGGGGGTCTGGTAGATCAGGAAATATCGAGAAGACATTACCGGAACACCTCCGACAATCGAGATACTCAAAGAAGGATACGAAATTGAAATCAAGAGTCCGCTTAGCAACTCTTGTTTTATAACCTGCTTCATTAGGAATCTTATGAAGGTTGTTATAAAACTCAGAGACCAAGTCATAGTTGATATCCCGTTCTAAGTAGACAAGTGAGTCAAGATTGTAGTAGGAAATAGACACAGTTGGGCAAAACTCGTCCATGAATTTACGATCTACAGACCTACACGGGAGTAATTTGAAGGTTCTTAGTTTAAAGGCTTCCTCAAAATTTTGGTTCGGGAATCTGCCGGAGACAGCTGGTTGAGGACGGGAAGGGGCCTTAGGCTTTGACTTAGCTGATGTCTTAGAGGTACCCTCACCCTCACCCACTGGTTTCTTCCTAAGGGGTTAGGAACATGACACAGATGGCAAAGGAGCACAACCCGAGCACCACCCCAAATCACTGAAGCAGTGAGAAATGAAACAAATGAAGTACTAACGAGAAATAGAGCTGATTAAGTTACCTTGGAGCCATTTCTCTGGTTTTCGGAGAAAGAAAGAAGTGCTGAGGCAGGAGGGAGTCGTCTAGGGTTCGGCGATCAAGGGGAAGAAGAAACGGGAAAAGAGAGTCGGCTAGGGCTTCGTATGTAATGGAAAAGGTGGGAGTCGGGAGGAGTTAAAGCCAGGGATCGATCTATTCCCTGATCGGACGGCTGTTCGATCAGGAGAAATCCTGATCGATCAGATCCACCCGAGTGAATCGGCGACACCTGATCGGTCAGTGGACTGATCAGGGATCATCCTAATCGGTGCCCGGACCGATCAGGGGGCTTCCTTCGTGCGCTGATCGGTCACTGGACCGATCAGATACCAAACAGAGAGTTTGCTTCGTTCTGGATCGGTCGACAGACCGATCCAGACTTTCCTGATGGTCTGTGGACCGATCAATGTCTGATAACCCGATTTCAGTAATTTCAATAACTGAAATACTGAGCCACGAAGTCTGAAGAATCCGGAACTCAAGAATTCAGAACTTCCCTAAGACATACCCTAGTACTTAGGAATCACCAAACACTAATATATTCGAAATATGATTTCTTATGGCCTGAACTTGTTTATAATCCAAAAGTTTCAGACGCTTAGAAAACAAACAAAGGCATGAAAGCTGAAATTCTTGTTAAAATATGAAAGCTGAACTTCCCTACGATCCTTGTTATGTTCAGTTTCAAGTTTGTCAAAATATGTCAAAATTTCTTCACCAACTTGTCTTATTTTCAATCAACATCAGGAAGGTATCAATCAAGGGTATCACTCAACACATCAACAAGGTTAGATGATTCCTAGATACAGATCCAACCAAGATTCCTTGGTTGGAATATATGAGTAAGATCTAGGAGCCAAATACACATGAATTATGTAATAGCCTTCCCCATACTCAATTTATGTCTCTTCAACCTAATTATTCAAGGGATGCATGATACATTTTGAATAATTTGGTTGATCCTAGCATCTCACCCCATATTTAGCAAACAAAAACAATTTGTTAAACCTTATAGTTTGTGTGAGATGTCTCCAAGTTGCCCAAATTAATTTCCCAATTTTTCTTGTCATTTTAACGGTCCTTATTGATCATGATGTGGTCAAAATGACTTATTGAGCCAAACACATTCCCAATTCCCTCCTTAAATGACTAAATTCATTTTCCGGAAGGGGTTTTGTGAAAATGTCGGCTAAGTTTGACTTTGACTCAACATATGTGAGTGCAATGTCTCCCCTAGCTACGTGATCTCTAATGAAGTGATGACGCACTTCAATGTGTTTGGTCCTTGAATGATGTACTGGATTTTTCGTTAGGTTTATTGTGCTAATGTTGTCACACAACACTTGCACTCTCTTATACGAAAGTCCATAATCTTCTAGAGTGTGAATCATCCACAACAATTGTGATACACTCTCTCCCATGGCAATGTATTCAGCCTCGGTCGTGGAGAGAGCAACACAATGTTGCTTCCGACTTGACCAACTAACTAATGATGAACCTAAAAATTGGCAGCCCCCACTAGTACTTTTCCGATCCAATTTGCACCCAGCATAATCGGAATCGGTATAGCCTATCAAGTCAAAAGACTGCATGCGAGGGTACCATAGACCTACTCGAATTGTGCCCTTAAGGTATCTCAATATTCTCTTAACTGCAATTAAATGAGATTCCTTGGCACAGACTTGATATCTAGCGCACATGCCCACAGCAAAAAGTATGTCTGGTCGACTAGCTGTGAGATATAGAAGACTACCAATCATGCTTCTATATTGCGTTAGATCAATTGGTTATCCACTCTCATCATTGTCAAGGCGAGTGTTTGTCGCCATTGGAGTGGACACTTCCTTAGAGTCACTCATATTGAATTTTCTAAGCATCTCTTGAGTGTATTTTGTCTGATGGACACAAATTCCATCTCGAGTTTGTTTGATTTCAAGTCCGAGGAAGAATGTCAACTCTCCTACTAGACTCATCTCAAACTCACTTTCCATGTGAGAAATGAATTCATTCAAATAGCCCTTGTTATTTGAGCCACAAATTATGTCGTCGACATATACTTGGGCTACAAAAATGTTTTCACCATCTCTACGTAGAAATAGTGTTGGGTCTATTTGACCTCTTACAAATCCCTTCTCTAGTAAATAAGTTGACAGCCTTTCATACCAAGCTCGAGGTGCTTGTTTAAGCCCATAAAGAGCTTTCTTGAGCTTGTATACGTGGTTTGGAACTTCGGTATTCACAAACCCCGATGGTTGCTCAACATAGACCTCTTCTTTGATGAATCCGTTTAAGAAGGCCGATTTAACGTCCATTTGATAGAGCTTGAAACCTCTATGTGCAGCAAAAGCTAGCATCAAACGAATGGACTCTAATCGGGCCACGGGAGCATAAGTCTCATCATAATCGAGACCTTCAACTTGACTATAGCCCTTGGCTACAAGTCTTGCCTTGTTTCTTACAACTTCTCCCTTTTGATTTAACTTATTTTTGAAGACCCATTTAGTTCCAATAATGGTGGTCTTCTTAGGTCTAGGAACTAAGTCCCACACTTGGCTCCTTTCAAATTGACCTAACTCATCTTGCATAGCAAAGATCCAATCAGGATCGTGCAATGCCTCATCAACTATTTTTGGTTCAATCTCTGAAATCAATGCGACTTCATTAGACTCATTTCTAAAGAATGACCTAGTCCTAACCCCTTGTTGGATGTCTCCCACAATTTGGTCTTGGGGATGACTAGTGGCTAACCTAGACTGCCTTGGTGTTGGCGGTGCCTCATGAGTGGTCTCACTCGGCACAGGCAAGGACTCAATATCAGGCAAAGGATCAGATTGAGTTCTTTGTTGCCTTTGCTCATCAACATCAGAGTCAACTTCGACTCGTTCTTCATTTTGATCATTCAAACTTAGATTTCTAAGTTCAAATTGAATTTCTCCTACATCCCTTGGTTGATCATTTAAGTTAGGGATTTCTTCAAAAGCTACATCAGAGGACTCTTCAATCAATTTAGTCCTATTGTTGTAGACTCGATAGGCTTTGCTGGTAAGAGAGTACCGGACCAGTATCCCTTGATCAACCTTAGCCGTGAACTTCCCAAGATGATCCTTGGTGTTCAAGATAAACACCTTACAACCAAACACCCTAAGATGTTTAATTGTAGGCGGTTTCCCAAACCAAAGTTCATGGGGAGTCTTTCCTAAAAACCTATGTATTAAAACTCGATTTTGCACATAGCAAGCTGTATTCACAGCTTCAGCCCATAAGTAGCTCGGTAGTGAGTACTCATTGAGCATGCTTCGTGCAGCCTCTTGTAGGACTCGGTTCTTTCTCTCCACAACCCCATTTTGCTGTGGGGTCCTTGGAGTAGAGAACTCATGCCTATATCCCTTTTCTTGACAAAACTCTAAAAACCTATGATTTTGAAATTCCCCACCATGATCACTTCTAATGGTTTTAATTGTTGTCGATTTTTCATTTTCAGTTCTTCTACAAAAAGAAATAAAAATATCTATAGTTTGGTCCTTATGTTTCAAGAAGAAAGTCCATGTGTATCTAGTAAAATCATCAACGATTACCAAGCAATATCTACTTCCATTCAATGATATTACACTACTGTAATCAAATAGGTCCATGTGCAATAAATCTAAAGCAGTAGATGTACTTACAGTGCTTTTACCTTTATGAACAACTTTTGTTTGCTTACCCTTTTGACATGCATCACATAGTTTGGTCTTGTGGTACTTGATGCTGGGTAAGTCTCGCACTAATCCTTGGTTGGCCAACTTCCGGATGTTCTTCATGTTTACATGTGCCAACCTTCTATGCCATAGCCAAGACTCTTCTTCTTTCGACATGAAACACTTAATCAAAGCATTAGTAGCACTTTTAAACGATACTTGATAAATATTATCAACCCTTGTGCCTACTAGTACCGTGTCAAGTTTGTCAATGTGTTTAACCAAACATTGACTTGAATGAAATTCAATTGTGTAACCCGTATCACACAATTGACTGACACTTAGGAGATTAAAAGTCATCCCCTTGACTAGAAGGACATTCTTGATATGGAGACATTCGGATATATGAATGTCTCCAACTCCTACAACCTTAAGGCTACCATTATTACCAAAAGACACATTACCTCTACTTTTGTTTTGAATGGTTGTAAACAGTGATTTGTCCCCGGTCATGTGCTTGGAGCATCCACTATCAACAAACCAAGTTGATAGATGCTCCCCCTCGACCAATGCCTACAAGACACGGAAGATAGAGGTTTTAGGTACCCAAATCTTGGGACCTAATGCTTCTACAACGAAAGACCTAGGAACCCATGCCTTGGTCATACCTTTCCTAGTTCCATGAGCCCTAGAAACATGTGATCTACTCTTTTGAGTTCTAGACATTAGAGAAATGAAACTCGACTCCTTGGGTTGATACCCTAGCCCGACCTTGTTGTAGACTACCCTTTGGGCATTTAGAATCATGTCTAGAGTCTTAGAGCTAGTTGAGAACTTCTCAAGCATTTTATGAGTTTCTCAACCTCACCCTTTAAAGCCTTGTTCTCATCCTCAAGGACTTCTAGATGTAGGTCATCGATCTCATCTTCCCTAAGGGTCCTTAAGGTTTTTACTTCTTCTTTTAACAATTTATTTTCTGTTTTTGACTTTTTAAGCAATGTAGATAAGTGAGTGATAGTCTTATAACACTTTTCTATATGAGAAGAGGTTACCTCTTCATCATCCGACGATGATGAAGCCGCGGTTGAAGCGTCGCTCGAATCTCCCTCACTTCCGGAGTCCGAAACCTCCCTTGCCATGAGTGCTAATTGTCGTGTGCTCTTTTCCATCTTCTCTTCTTCCTCCGGTGAGCTTGAAGAGGACTCATCCCAAGTGGCCTTGAGAGCCTTCTTCTTCTTGACTCTTTCCTCCTTCTTTTTGGCTCGTTCTTCCTTCCTCTTTAATTTCGGACACTCGCTCCGAATGTGTCCTTTCTTGCTACACTCATAACATATAACATTAGATTTATCAAAATTTTGATCATTAGTTTTACCTTTTCCTTTGTATCTTCGGCTTCTTCTCATAATCCTTCTTACGAAGTTCGCCATCTCACTTGATGATGATCCACTTTCATCATCGGATTCGGAGGAAGAGGTGGATGAGGAAATCTCCTTTTCCTTCTTCTTTTCCTTCTTCCTTCTTCCATCCTTGCTCTTTGGTCCTGCAAATAAAGCAATACCCTTCTCTTTTTGACCTTTGTTAGCAAGCTCATGAAGTTCCATCTCACAGAAAAATTCATCTAGTTTAACAATGGAAAGATCCTTGGATACCTTGTAGGCATCTACCATAGATGACCACAAGGCATTCCTAGGAAAAGATTTAAGAGCGTACCTTACTAGATCGCGATTCTCCACTCGTTCGTCCACAGAGTGTAGACCGTTGATGATCTCCTTGAATCTCCCATGAAGTTCACTTACCGTTTCATTGTCCTTCATGGTTAGATTTTGGAGCTGATTCAAGAATAGGTCCCTCTTGGCAATCCGAGAATCTCGAGTTCCCTCTTGGAGCTCGATGAGTTTGTTCCATAAGTCTCTTGCACTCGAGAACGGACCTACCTTGACGAGTTGGTCCTTGGCGATTCCACATTGCAAGGTGACCATAGCCTTGGCATCGGCTTGTGCTTTGCGGAGTTGTTCGGTAGACCACCTTGACGAATCGAGTTCCTTACCTTCTTCATCCTTTGGTGGTGTGAAACCTTCCTTGACTGAGAACCACATGGCAATGTCGGTCTTGAGGTAATACTCCATGCGGCCCTTCCAATATTGAAAATCTACTCCTTCGAAGTAGGGTGGTCGATTTGTGCTAAAGCCTTCCTTCATAGCCATCCTTGTTTGCTCTTTTGGGTGTTAATCCGAATCAAAGAGCCCCTTGCTCTGATACCACTTGTTGGGATCTTAGATGGCTAAAGGGGGGGGGGGTGAATAGCCTCTTTGAAAACTTAAACAAAATCTTTCTTAAAGAAAAACTTGTTAGCACAGCGGAAGTTGAAAACTAAAACAAAATCGAAGGAAGAAAAGCAC
This sequence comes from Zingiber officinale, assembly GCF_018446385.1. Taxonomy (NCBI): domain Eukaryota; kingdom Viridiplantae; phylum Streptophyta; class Magnoliopsida; order Zingiberales; family Zingiberaceae; genus Zingiber; species Zingiber officinale. The sequence continues at coordinate 92,508,890 of NC_055993.1, forward strand.
ACACAGCAGACACAAGGATATACGAGGTTCGGGGATAACTTGCCCCTACTTCTCGGCGTGTCCGTAAGGAGGACGACTCCTTGATCTTTCGGTAGATCACACCCCGGACAAAATTCGGCTAAAGATGTCTCCTTCTCGGTGGAGCAACCTCTCAACAGAGTCTCAGTTGATTATAGAATTAAGCACAAGACTTACAGTGGCTGAGAAGAATAATCAGATGAGCTTACAGCCACGCGGAGAAAAACAGAGCAGAGAGCGCACAACGACCTTCTTAGCAAGGAGCTCACAGCTTCACCAACTTGCTTTCTCAAAGGATTGATCGCAAAGAAAACAGAGAATCGGTTAATTTTCTGAACCTCTCTTCTTCCTTCTTATGTCTCTCTGCTTCACTGGCTCGAATCACCGCTGCCTGCAGAATCGCTGCTGCCAACAAGGCGTAGCCAATCACCTCTCCTCCTCATCTGGTTCTCTGAACCCATGCCAATGGAAATCACTGGCATCTCTGGATACGAACCAATAAGTAGAGGTCAAACTGAGCACAGCCCAATCGCAATCAGATTCGCCAGTGAACATTGATGCCTCAAATGCATCTGTTGCAGCAAATCACAGTGTAAAGAGCACTTGTCTTCTTCTCTTAATGAAGCTTAATTTGAATTCAACCATGAGAGTGTGACCTGCAACCTGCAAGCTACTCACAACAGATGGTTAAAAATAGATGGGTGAAAACAAATACGGCAATCGAAAAAGCGCATGCAAAACAAACAATACCGTGGGTGGTGCGCGACCGATCCACGCTTTCGATCATCGCTGATCGGTGCGGCGATCGATCAGAACTATCTGATCGGTCCACGATCGATCGATGTCGCCATTCGAAATGCGATAGCGATCGATGACCGATCAGACTAATCTGATCGGTCCCGAGACCGATCGGATGTCGCTTCCCAAGCGCTTAGCCTCGATCGGTCTCGGATCGATCGGTAAATCACGAGAACATCGATCGATTTCGATCGATGCAGGCCGTCGAAAATCACGATGAACCATCGATCGATTCGATCGGTGGCAGATCGACAAGAATCGCCGAGCCATCGATCGATTCCGATCGGCCGCCACCGATCAGGTGTCCAATTTCACTGATCGGTGCCGACCGATCCGCTTTGACTTCGACGGGTCGAGCCCTCTCGACCTAGTCCGAGAAACGAGCTCCCAGCCCTCCGACTTCATCTGGTCCTAGAGAACGAGCTACCGAGCCCTCTCTGACTTCGCATGCCAAGCTTCCTTCTTGGACTTTTCAACACCAGATGTCCGATCATCCTTGATCCATCTGGATTTTCCCTTGCCTGGCTTCACTCACCAGGACTTGCACCTAGCTTCACTCACTAGGGTTTTCACCTGGCTTCACTCACCAGGATTTCCAATCTGCCTGGCTTCACTCACCAGGACTTTCCAACTGCCTAACATCCCAGTTAGGACTTTCTCAATCAGGTCAACCAGGTCAACCTAGATTAGTAATTAATCTGAGTTAAATATCTGATACAAACTTAAATCAGTGTCAACAGCAAAACAACATCCAGGTCAGACTGTATCAACAGTATACACTTATGCACATTTAATAGTATCCTCCCCATCGGAATCACGGCTATTATTTGTGTGACCGAAGAAAAACCAACTATTAATTTTATTTGTCATAAAGTTAGGTTGACAAGATAATAAAATTAATGGGTAAAACCCTCTCTTACAAATGTTCGAATTTGTATACGTCCACACTATCGTGGCATACAAAATTCACGGTGTTTGAGGTGTTGGTGAATTTAAATGATATTATTTGAGGAATCAATATTATTTTTAATTCTAAAGTATTGACCAAATATTTTATGATTCTTAGGATTTCAAATGACCTTCAAACCTCCTGCTGTTATATTAGAGAATAGACTTACTAGTCCCAATTATAATAATTGAAAACAAAACTTGGACACTAAGGTGGACTGCCCTCTCAAAAATGAGAACAATAAAGGTGTATCTTATTCATTAGTTGTTGAAACATGTTTAGTGGTGTTATCTACTGGTACCTAGTGTGTAGATACGGGAGTCACTGATCATGTCTATAATTCATTGCAGGGGTTCCAAGAAATCCGACGACTACATGAAGGGGAAATCACCGTTTACATGGGCAATGCTACGAAAGTAGCGGCTGTTACAGTGGGAGATGTTTATTTATCCTTTGATAGGAATAAAACATTGATTTTGAGAAATTACCTTTATGTACCAAGTTTTAGAAAAAATTTAATTTCAGTTTCTAAACTATTTGAGGATGGATATTCTGTTTCTTTTGATGACAAAGTAGTTGTCAAGAAAAATAGAGTAGTTATCTGATCTGGTACATTGGTTGACAATTTATATACTCTAAATTCAATAACTCACACGATGCAACAAATGGAAATTAATAACACATCTTCTAATTCTAATAAGAGAAAGAATCATTCGGAAATGAACCAAACATATCTTTGGCATCTAAGGCTAGGTCATATTAACTTGAGTAGGATTCAAAAGTTAATAGCCGATGGACCTTTGGGTTCATTGGTGGTGGAAAACTTTCCAACCTGCGAATCTTGCTTGGAAGGAAAAATAACCAAGAGACCTTTTAAGGCCAAGGGGTATAGAGTCAAAGATGTGTTAGAATTGGTTCATTCTGATTTGTGTGGACCTATGACTATCAGGTAAGAGGTGGTTTCGAATATTTTGTCTCTTTTATAGATGATTATTCGAGATACATGTACATTTACTTGATGCCGCAAGTCTGAGTGCTTTGATAAGTTCAAAGAGTACAAGGCTGATGTGGAGAAATATCATAGTAAAAGTATCAAGACACTACGGTCTGATCGTGGTGGCGAGTACCTCTTGAGAGAGTTTAGGAATTACTTATCAGAGGTCGGGATTCAATCTCAACTGTCTGCACCTGGTACACCCCAACAGAATGGTGTGGCAGAACGAAGGAATAGGACTCTTATGAAAATGGTTAGATCAATGATGAGTTATTCAGAATTATGAAGTTCATTTTAGGGATATGTCCTGGAAATGGCAGTGCACATTCTGAACTTGGTACCTTCTAAGTCAGTACCCTTTACTCCCACAGAATTGTGGAATGGGCGTAAGCCTAGTCTGAAACATATTCGGATTTGGGGTAGTCCAGCACATGTGCTGAAGGGAGACACTGATAAGTTGGAATCACGTACAGGAGTTCGCTTGTTTGTGAGTTATCCTAAAGGAATGAAAGGTGGTTTATTTTATAGTCCTAAAGATCAGAAGGTCATTGTTAGCACCAATGCCTGATTTTTAGAAGAAGACTATGTAATGAACCACAAGCCCATGAGTGAAATTATTCTTGAGGGAATTAGAGAAGACACGTCTAATTTAGTACCAACTGTATAAGATGAGATACCACAAGAAACTACAACACGTGATGCACAATTACAAGTAGTGTCTCGTCGTAGTGGGAGGGTTGTTAGGCAACCTGATAGATTCATGTTTTTGGGAGAGTGTTCGGACTTGATCCCCAGTGAACATGAACCTGATCCCCGGATATATGATGAGGCACTCCAAGATAAAGATGCAGTATCTTGGCAAAGTGCAATTGACTCTGAAATAGAATCTATGTATTCTAATCAGGTATGGGAGCTTGTAGAATCACCAAATGGTGTAAAAGCCATTGGATGTAAATGGATCTACAAAAGAAAAAGAGGGACAGACGGGAAGGTGGAAACCTTCAAAGCAAGGCTTGTTGCAAAAGGGTATACTCAGAAAGAGGGAATCGATTATGAGGAAACCTTTTCGCCGATAGTCATGCTTAAGTCTATCCGGATTCTTTTATCTATTGCTGCTCATATGGATTATGAGATTTGACAAATAGATGTCAAGACAGCTTTCCTTAACGGAAGTCTTGAAGAAAACATTCATATGAAGCAACCAGAGGGGTTCATTGCAAAGGGCAAAGAACATCTTGTTTGTAAGCTCAAACGGTCCATTTATGGACTGAAGCAAGCTTCAAGATCTTGGAACATCTGATTTAATGAAGTAATCCAGTCTTATGGATTCATTCAGTGTCCGGATAAGTCTTGTGTATACAAAAAGTGTGACGGAAATGTGGTGGTATTTCTTGTACTATACGTAGATGATATTTTGCTCATTGGCAACAATGTCAAAGTATTGTCAGACGTAAGGGTATGGTTGTCCAAGCAGTTTGCTATGAAGGACTTGGGAGAATGTGGACATATTCTTGGGATCAAAGTAATAAGGGATCACAAGAAAAGAATGTTGTGCTTATCTCAAGTTTCATACATCGACACTATCCTAGCTCGTTTTAGCATGCAAAACTCCAAGAAAGGATTTCTACCTTTTTGACACAGAGTGCCTTTATCTAAAGAGATGTGTCCAAAAACATCAAAGGAGATAGAGGACATGAAGGCAGTACCTTATGCTTCGGCTGTAGGAAGCCTAATGTATGCAATGCTATGTACGAGACCGGATATCTGTTTTGTCGTGAGCATGGTTAGCAGATATCAAAGTAATCCAGGACAAGGACATTGGACTATTGTAAAGCATATAATAAAGTACCTGAGAAGAACTAGAGATTATATGCTGATTTACCAGGCAGATGATTTGCTCCCTGTGGGTTACACGGATTCGGATTTTCAATCAGATAGGGACAATAGTAAGTCGACCTCGGGGTATGTGTTTACTTTGGGAGGTGGAGCCATAACATGGAGGAGTGTTAAGCATAAATGCGTTTTAGACTCCACCATGGAAGCTGAGTATGTGGCAGTCTCTGAGGCAGTCAAAGAAGCAGTATGGCTCATAAACTTCTTGAAGGACTTGGATGTGATTCCTGATTTGCCCAAAATTATCACAGTTTATTGTGATAATAGTGGCGCAGTAGCAAACTCGAAGGAACCACGAGCCCATAAGGCAAGTAAACACATAGAGCACAAGTACCACCTGATACGAGATATCGTGAAATGAGGAGAAGTTGTTGTCGCCAAAATTGCATCAGAAGATAACCTGGCAGATCCTTTCACTAAGGCCCTTCCGGCGAGAGCTTTTGATCGACATGTTGAGGGGATGGGAATCAGCTGTATGACAGCATTTATGGTAGCATAGTCTTTTAGTATAAATGAGAGATTGTTAGGATGTATACTAAAAACCTAGCTTTTTGTAAACATTTATTTTGAAATAAGAATCACATTGGTCAAATGTCTACATTTATGTTAAATGTAGTTGTCCATTTAATTTATATTGTAAATAACATGGTGTGTGGTGCCACACAGAAGATCATGTTATCAATTCTTTATAAATTATAAATAGTAGATCACAACTAAGATGGAATGGGACAAACCATTGGAATGGTTGTAGTGTAATTTGGTATTAGTTTATCTTAACTATAAAATTACACTAGTATACTATGTGTGTATTGATCAGGACCATTTGAGGTAGTTTCTTTTTATACTGACTATATAAAAGAACAAAACCTCTGTTATTATGGATGTACATGCTCTTAATCCCGATATAATAACAAGCACATATACTTAGTATGTATTTCTTTAATTTATCAATGGGTGAGAATTAGTTCGTTAAATCAATAGGCCCGATAAGTTAGGAAATAATATTATTTATATGGTGTGTTGTTGATTATAGAAGGAAACTGTGTCCTAGTAATCTAGGTTGATGATGTCCCCTTGAGGAGCTCATAAGGATTGCCATGTAAACCCTGCAGGTGGACCTAGTCCGACATGACAATGAAGTTGAGTGGTACTACTTTTAGAGTTAGATATTAATTAAATGAGTTGTCAGTAACACATTTAATTAGTGGACATTTGATATCTTAAACACAGGTAGACTAACGCACTCATGATAAGAAGGAGCTCATAATGTAATTTGGGATTGGTGCGGTAGTTCAATAATAACTCTTTAGTGGTATGAGTTATTATTGATGAACTTGAGTTGGGTGTTCAGGACGAACACAGGAAGCTCAAGCTCATCGGGAGACCAAAACCAATTTCTCCTCTCGGTCCCTGTTGTAGCCTCTAGAAAGCCTTGTATCCACCCTAAACCCATCTTCTAGTCCATGTTGTGGTCGGCCAAGCACATCTTGGTGTCCAAGATGTGGCCGGCCAAGTCCTTCATGGAGCCCAAGTAGGGGTCGGCCAAGCCATGCTTGGTGACCAAGCATGGGGTCGGCCAAAGTAAAAGGAAGTTTTTGATTAAAAATAAAATTTTGTTAAAATCTTTTCTTTTTTGTAGTTGCCTACAATGGTTAAAAGAAAGATTTTAATTTTGTTTAAAACTTTTCCTTTTATAGCCATCTACTAAGGGAATTTAAAAGAGAGATTTTAATCTTTCCTTTTATAGCCATCCACATGGTTTTAAAAGAGAGTTTTAAATTTTAAAATCTTTCCTTAAAAGAGAGATTTTAATTTCTGATAAAACTTTTCTTTTTGGTAACCATAATTTAAAAGAGAAGTTTTAATTTTAATCTTTTCTTTTTTGTAGATGTCTACATGATTTAAAAGAGAGATTAATTTTAAAACTTTCCTTTATTGCCATGTACAATAGGAAATTTAGAAAAGAGAGATTTTAATTGTTGTTAAAATTTTCTTTTTTAAAAGGGAGGCCACAAATAAGGAAGTTTTAATTATGTTTAAAACTTTCATTTTTTGCCATGACCAAGGATTATAAAAGAAGAGGAGGTGATGCCTTATGGTGTAACACATATTATTATTCTCCTCTTCTCCTTGCTTGTGGCCGACCCTCTCCTTCTCTCTTCCCTTAAGGTCCGCGTCATCTCTATATTCCCTTCTTCCTCCTTTTCTTCCTTCTAAGGCCGGAGCTTGAAGAAGAAGAAGGAGAAGACAAGAAGTACCTAGGTGGTCGGTTGCTTGGAGGGGAAGAAGAAGAGAAGGAGTTTCCTATTTTGGCATCCCTTGGTGGCTCGAGAGTCTTGGAGGAGAAGAAATGGTTCGGGTGGATTCCATCTTGGTAGATCGTTGCCCACACAACGTCCAAGAGGAGGAGAGGAATACAACAAAAGATCAAGAGGTATTTAGCTACAAAAAAAGGTATAACTAATTAATAGTTTCCGCTTTGAATTAATTAGTTAGTTTTCTTTGCATGGATTCTGAAACACCAACACAAGAGACTAGCGATTTTATGTTTCGATTTCGTGCTATCGATTTTGTATTTCGATTTTGTGTTTCGATCTTGTGTTTCTATTGTGGTCTCTGTAGTTAAACCTAGGGTTACTGCAAGAAGTTAAATATTTAATTTCTTTGAAAGACTTTGTCTAGGAAGTGGTGGATGATCCCATAACCAAGAAGGCCTAGTACCTCACCATGTTTAACTTGTAAGCCAATCTTTGAAATAGATCAACTTCTGTAATATGGTTTAACTTAGGAAGATCACATCGGTTAAACTTGGAGTAAAAATGTTAAGTATCGTTTCCAATCCAAGTTTAATTTCTGAAGAGCAACTTGGATTAATAATGTTAAGCATCGTTTGCAATCTAAGTTTAACTTCAGTAGAGCACATGGGTAGCTAGGTTAAGTTCTGTGCTTGTACAAATTTTTATACAGGGGAAACAGAATGATATTCTGAGTAGAAACCAACACAACTGACTAGCGAGGTGGCCCAATTGAAGGCTGATCTGGAGAGGAACTCCGAACAGCTTTAAACTGAATGGGACAAGAGTGCCTAGTAGGTCTCGTGAATTAAGCGACTCAACAAGCAGACTGCCAGCTTTGAGTCTAAAATCAACTTTGCCAATACCCGAAAGCTTCGCGCCATAGAAGACTTAGAGATTAAACAAAAAGAGGTAAGGGTCTTGGCACAAAATCTGAAGGAGGCTGAAGCTGCTCTGGTCACCGAGCGGGAGAGCTGATCAGAGGAGCGGGAGAGCCGATCAGAGGAGCAGGTGGTTGTTAAGCTTCAGCTGGACGCCAAGGATGTATAGCTAGCTTCGATGAAGGCCGAGTTGGAGGCTTCTCGAGCGGCCTTCAAGATTTACCAAGATGCAGAGCCCGGTCGGTTTGAAGTCTTCAAGCGTGATTATCTTCGTTCAGACCCCTTCAACGACCGACTCACTAATTAAGCGCTCCGCCTCTTCAATTTTGGCATCGATGGAACCCTCCAACAGATAAAGGATGGCAGCTATCTCCCTCTTGCGCTGACCAACAAGATCATAAATAGAGAGAAGCTCACCAAGTCACTATCGAACGGCGTGCTTGATTATCTCGAGTAACCTCCTTTTTTTTGTTTCACAGGCTGTCTTTTGTACCCTCTCTAGGTGCTTTGTAAAAAACTTTCTAAGTGTCAATGAATGAATGCTCGTTCGACGTTCCCTCCTTTTGTTAAATTTTGTAAGTGTTCCTCCATGCATCACCGTTAAGCACAGTGGGCTATCTAGCATCTCCACCGCCTTTTAGCATTTTGTGAAAATTTTCTAAGTATGCATTCTTGTACCTTCGCTCGTCAATGTAACTATCTAACGAGCCATCCAACCGTCTATTTCGGCGTATGCTGATCAGTCTCTTTGCCTTTGTGAGCGTGGATCCTACCTGCCAGTCGGCTGCACAGGCGATGTTTATAGTCGTCACATAACTTTCACTGATTTTAATCTCAAGTTTATAGCCGCCGCTCGGCTATTGTCGTAGACTTGAGGGTTTATAGTTGCCGCTCGACTGTTGATTCATTGACAAGGGTTTATAGTCATCGCTCGATTGTTGATGCAAACAAGGGTTTATAGTCGTCGCTCGACTGTTGACATAGACCAGGGTTTATAGTCACCGCTTAACTATTGATGTAGACTAGGGTTTATATTCATCGCTTGACTATTGACGTAGACTAGGATTTATAGTGGCCACTCGACTATTGAAGGCGTAGACAAGAGTTTATAATCATTGCTCGACTTTTGAACGTGTATACAAGGATTTATAGTCGCTGCTCGACTTTTGAAGACATAGACAAGGGTTTATAGCCGCCGCTCGACTTTTAAAGGTGTAGATAAGGGTTTATAGTCGCTGCTCGACTTTTAACTTGGCTGAACGGTACAACAGTCTAGAGCACTTAGGCATTTTATTCATTATCTCCCTGCACACATAGGACATATATTCATACAAGTATATCTAGATTTAATCACGCACCTCTCACCTAGCCCTATAGGGCTGGAGATGGTTTGCACTCCAAGGCCGATCTAGCTTTCTCCCATCTCCATCTTGCAGATAGTAGACTCCCGAACGGAGCTTCTGAATGACTTTATAGGGTCCTCCCCATGGGGCTTCTAACTTGGTGATGTCGCCGACCGACTTTACTCTCTTCCAAACCAAGTCATCGACCTGGAATGACCTTGGAATCACCCTCCGATTGTAATTCTGCTTCATGCACTACCTGAACGCTATGAGCCGGACGACGACTTTATCCCGTGCTTCATCTACCAAGTCGAGCTCCATAAGTATCCGTTCTATGTTTCCATCATTATATAGCTGCACACTATCAGACTCTACTCTAACTTTCACTGAACCACTGCTCCCCCCCCCCCTCTGCACACCAGAAGGAACGGGGTGACGTCGGTCGCCTTTGTTGGTGTGGTGTGATGGACCCACAATACGCTAGAGAGTTCATCGACCCAGCTACCTCCAGCATGGTCAAGCCAAGCCAACAACCCTTTGAGGATTTCCCTGTTGATGACTTCTGCCTAGACGTTGCTCTGGGGGTAGGCCACTTAGGTGAAAGCCTGCAAAATGTCATAGCCTTCACACCACTCTTTGAGCCTCTGTCCTACAAATTGTCTTTCGTTGTTCGAGATGAACCGACAAGGGATGCCGAACCGACATAAGATATTTTTTCATATAAATTTGATTACCATATGCTCGGTTATCTTGGCTAGCGGCTCGGCCTCCACCCACTTTGAGAAATAATCTACTGTGATGAGTAGAAATCTTCACTGACTAGTTGCCATTGGAAATGGTCCAATGATGTCTAGCTACATTATTTTGATTCATAATGCATGTTCTTAATTGTCTATTCTTAGCTTAAACTCACATTTATATTGCATTTTATAATCGCATTTGATCTTGAACTTAATTACAAATTAGCTTTTAATTATGGTATTTGATGCTAATATTTGATTGTTATCTTGTAGGCATCAATAGGGTCATGGATCCAATCCGATCATTTCACACTTAGGTCAAATCTAGGGCTTAACGAGGCGATCAAGCTCCAAAACAATTGTAGTCGTTCATCCACAATCAAGCAGATCTGAGTCATCCATTGAAGATCTGACCCATCTAACCTAATGAGGAATAGATCTCAACCGTAGATAAAGATCCAGAGATTTTGATTCAGATCCGAGTTCATCTAGCCGTTGATCAAGTCGAAACATTATGGACCGTCCGATCAGGTTTGAGGGGGATTTAAAAACCTTGAGAAACTACAGTGTTCCCTGAGCTCGGTTCCTCGTGATTCTCTACTGTTCATCGTTTTCATCCTTAGCGAAGCCGATGCTCCCATCAACATCTAGATCAAAGTTTGAGATCTGTCATCACCGGCAGCATTTGGAGTGACCGACGATCATTGTCCGACCACCAGATTATGAGAGAGGAGGTTCTTCTGTCGCCGTCCATGCAATTCACATTCACCAGACAAGCTCAGATCGGAGGAGTTTTTCCGATCTGAAGGAGTCCAACAGGCAACAGAAATCATGGAGGAGTTTTTCCAGAAGTTTCTGCTTCACATCCGTTCATCAATCGCTCGCGACTTCGCAATTGATTTGATCGATCGATTGACAATCGCGTCTCATTCATCTTTCCCCTGATCTTTGACAATTGAACTTTATAGAAGATTGTAAGCTTGTAGGGAGGTTTCTACAGCTGCACACTTCTTGATTCTCAACCGAGAATCTAAATTGATCCGGTGATTTCTCACGGGAGTTTCCGCGAGATTTTTTGCGTATTTGTAGAAAGACAGTTGATGAAACAATGATTTGAGTTGTGATGCTCTTTCATCTTGATTTTAGTTTCAATTAATAGATCTATAGTTTTAATCTTATTTCCTTTTCGGTGCAAACAAAACCAAGTTGAAATATGTTCTGTTAGATTTTCTCATTCTATTTCTTACGTTAACAGCTTATAGTTGAATTTTAACAGAAATTAGAGACAAGAGTTTAGGGATTTCAATTCTTACTTCAGTTTCAATTCTCAGTTCAAACTTTAGTTTCAGTTCTGTTACTGAATTTGTTTATTCTTAAACTTCCATTAGATTAGAATAGTTTGAAAGCTCTGTTTCTTTCAATTGATTTTCTCCTGGTTCACTATAGCTTCGAGTAATGTTGTTCACTACAAAAAATTACAACTCAGTTTAGTTTATCTTCAAGTAATTTGTTTCAATTTATTTTGGTTTTGTTGTTATTCATGTGTAAATTTGGATGCAGTTAGCTTGATAATTCTAAGTTAACTTTATTTCATGCAGTGATGTGTTTGCTCAAAATAAATTTTGTCAAGCATACATATCTTTTAATTCTATTGCATTTGTTTGTGAAAGACATCCATTTTAATTCTGAGTTTGTAATAACCAAAACTTCATTTCCAGAATAAAGCTCAAATGAATATCACATTCTAGGCATTCACACATTTATTAATGACTCCTTGGAAAAAGAATACGACTTGAGACTCCTTATTACAATAATTATTTTTAGTTACAATGAGTTTCAATCTAATTAATTTGGTGTGACACGTGACATGCAAAATAGTTAACACCAAATTTTGACGCCGTTGCCGGGGAGTTAACTAGAAAAGTGTGATTGTCTTTAGATTGGATTCTTTGTTTTGTGTCTTATTTGCTTACATTGGATTAATCTGAATACTCATTTTGCTTTTGATGTTATGACCAGGACTTCAACAGAAAAATTATTTGAACTTGATCCGGAGATTGAGAGAACCTTCAGGACATTGAGAATTCAAGAGAAAACTTTAGAAGACTCTGAGAGCATTTTATTACATTCAGATATTCCCATGGCTGATCATAATAGAACTATGAAGGAGCTTGCAGCTCGTGATGAAGCTTTCAAGTACTCATGCATTACTTATCCAACTTTGGCAGGAGATTTTGAGTTAAGATAAGGATTAATCCATTTACTCCCTAAATTTCAAGGGTTATCTGGAGAAGACTCGAACAGACACTTACATGAATTCCATGTGGTTTGTTCTACGATGAAGCCACAGGGTATCTCAGAAGAGGACATCAATCTAAGGGCTTTTCCATTTTCATTAACTGGAGTAGCAAAAGATTGGTTATACTATTTGCCACCAGGATTTATCACCTCTTGGATTGATATGAAGAAGGCTTTCTTGGAGAAATTCTTTCCAGCTTCTAGGACTGCTACTATCAAGAAGAGTATCTGTGGAATTCAACAAGTGGTAGGGGAGACACTGTATGAATATTGGGAGAGATTCAAGAAGTTATGTGCAAGTTGTCCTCAGCATCAAATTAGTGAGCAATTACTAGTCCAATACTTTTATGAGGGTTTATTACCTATGGACAGGGGTATGATAGATGCAGCAGCTGGAGGAGCTTTAGTGAACAAAACTCCAGAGCAAGCAAGGGAGCTTATCTCGAACATGGCTGAAAATTCACAGCAATTTGGAAGTAGAGCACTCACTACTAGACGAGTTGGTGAAGTTCAAATGGTTTCTAATGAACAAAAGGAAATAAGGAACTCATTGATTGAATTAACCTCATTGGTAAAACAATTAGCTTTGAACAATGCTACTCAATCTTCTATAGTTCCAAATGTGCAATTTCCATTTAAACAAAGTGAGGTTTGTAGTATTTGTTTAAGCCAAGATCACAATTCAGAACTTTGTCCGAGCCTTCATCAAGATGAATCTTTGGCAGCCTTTTCTAGAGCTCATCATCAAAAATATGATCCTCATTCTTTTACATATAATCCTGGTTGGAGAGATCATCTGAATTTAAGATATGGAAATTCATTCTATCAACAACCATCTTCAAATAAGCAATTTCAGCATACTCAAAATTTCCAGCAGAATCATCCTTTTCAGCATGGATTCCAGCAGTAAAATCAACATTTCTAGCACCCTTACCACCCTACAAATCAATTTCAGCAATCATTTCAGCCTTATCAACAGTTTCCAAATCAAAATCAGCAACATCAATTCCAGAATCAGAGTGTTCAACAGGGACTGAATTTTACACAGCAAGTACTTCCAGCATCTAGGAGGTTGAGTTTAACTCAAGGAGGTTCCAGTAATGCTTCTAATTCTGATGCACAGCAAGCCAGATTGGAGGAATTGATGCAACAAATTCTTCAACAGCAACAAAATCAGCAAAGGACAGATTCAGCAATTCAAAATATAGAAAGGCAAATAGGACAATTGGCTTCCAGCATTAATCAGATTCAAGCTCAGGGATCTAGTCAATTGCCATCTCAAACAACTCCTAATCCTAAAGGGAACGTTAGTGCATTGACTTTAAGGAGTGGTAGAAAAGTTTCAGAATTTTCAAAAGAAGGAGTTGCTGCTGAAAATTTTCCAGAAATCCAGCAACAAAGTTCCAGTAGTGAAGAAATTCCAGAAGTTCAGAATGTGCCAACCTCAAGCTCCACTTCAATTTTCATCGATCCTGTGAATTTGGAGCATGCACAAGGGAGTAGAAGTTGTATTCCGAAAATTTCCAGCAACTTTAGTCCAGCTGAACAGTTTCCAGCAGCAAACCCAGATTGCAGCAAATCTGGAAATTCAGGACATCAAAATTCAGTTCAGAAAGATATCGAGCTAAGCATTCCATTGCCTTTTCCTCAAAGAAAAATTCAACCAAGGAAGAATGTAGAAGAGGAAAGAGCTAAGGAATTTCAAGAGCTTGTTAACTTATTTAGCAAGGTGGAGGTAAATGTTCCTTTACTCACAATGATCAAGCAAATTCCAAAATATGCTAAATTTTTTAAGGATCTTTGTGTGCACAAGAAAAAGTTGAAGGGGAATGAGTTAATTAGCATGGGCAAGAATGTATCTGCACTTCTTCAATCAGTTCCTCAGAAATGTGAAGATCTTGGAGTATTTATAGTCCCTTGTGAGATCGGGAGTAATATTTTTCAAGATGCCATGTTAGATTTGGGAGCTTCAATTAATGTCATGCCGAAATCAGTTTTTTAGACCTTAGGGATTGGACCATTACAACCTACAGGAGTAGTCATTCAGTTAGCTGACCGCAGTCAGACTCACCCAACTGGAGTTATTGAAGATGTATTGGTTAAGGTCAGAGAACTCATTTTTCCTACAGATTTTTATATCCTAGATATGGAGGTAGAATACCTGGCCAGTAGATCTCCACTTATTCTAGGACGACCATTTTTGAAGACTGCAAGGACCAAGATTGACGTTCATGCGGGCACACTTTCCATGGAGATAGGTGATCCAGTGGTTCGATTTAGTATTTTTGACGCTATGAAGCATCCTAGAGAGGATCATTATCTTCTTAGTTTGGACATCTCAGAGGAGCTGGACAGCATGGATTTCTTTTCAATGAATGATTCAAATTCAGATTCTGGAGAGGTTGGTCAAGGTGACATTTTATTTACATATATGGAGGATATTTCAGCCTTGGGAGTGGATGATAAGTCTTGTGGATTATATCCAAGTGAGAGAGATGACTTATGTGTAGGGGATTGCTTAGGAGAAGCTCTACCCCTAGGATCGCCTAGAGAAGAAGAATTATGCGTAGGGGATTGCTTAGGAGAAGCTCTACCCCTAGGATCGCCTTATGTTGACCAGACACAGGATGAGTTAAAGTCATTACCTCAGCATTTGAAATATGTTTATTTAGGAGAGAATCAGCAGCTACCTGTCATTATAGCTCAGAATTTGAAACTAGATCAAGAAGAAAGATTGTTAGAGATTCTGAGACAACATAGGAAGGCCATCAGATGGACTCTGGCAGATATTCCTGGGATCAGTCCTTCTATTTGCATGCACAGAATTTATTTGGAGGAGGATGTGAAACCAGTGTGACAACCCTAGAGGAGACTTAACCTACTGATCCTTGATGTAGTCAAGAAAGAGGTGACTAGACTTCTACAGGCAAACATTATTTACCCTATTTTTGACATTTAGTGGGTGAGTCCCATCCATGTAGTTCCAAAGAAATTAAGGGTGACAGTGGTAGTTAATGAATAGAATGAGTTGGTGCCCACACGAGTAAAGAATTCTTGGAGAGTTTGTGTAGATTACAGGAAGCTAAACCAAGTGAGCAGGAAGGACCATTACCCTTTGCCTTTTATTGATCAGATGTTGGAGAGACTGGCGGGCAAGTCACATGATTGCTTCCTCGATGGTTACACTGGATATTTTTAGATTTGCATCGACCCAGAGGACCAGGAGAAGACTACCTTCACTTGCCCTTTCGGTACGTTTGCTTATAGACGGATATCATTTGGATTATGTAATGCTCCAGGAACTTTTCAGCGATGCATGGTAAGTATTTTTGGTGATTTATTAGAGCATTGCATGGAAGTTTTCATGGATGATTTTTTTGTATATGGTTCATCATTTGATGCATGTCTAGGAAATTTGTTTAGGGTTTTAGATAGATGCATTGAGACTAACTTGGCACTTAATTTTGAAAAATGTCATTTTATGGTTGAGCATGGTATTGTTTTAGGTCATATAGTCTCTAGGAAAGGAATTGAGGTAGATCCTGCTAAAGTTAGCGTTATATCTTCTTTATCTTACCCCGCATGCGTGCGGGATGTTCAAGCTTTTCTTGGCCATGCAGGATTCTACAGGAGATTTATTAGGGACTTCAGTAAGATTGCTCTTCCATTATCTCAACTTCTTCAGAAAGATGTGGAGTTTTAGTTTGATCAGAGGTCAAGGAAGCCTTTCAGAAATTGAAGGAGGCTTTGATTTCTACACCTATTATCAGGGCACCAGATTGGACTTTGCCATTTGAGCTGATGTGTGATGCTTCAAATTTTGCTATAGGGGCGGTACTTGCACAGAGAGTAGAGGGAGCACCACATGTGATCTGCTATGCATCAAAGACCTTGGATTCGGCTCAAGCAAATTACACCACAACAGAAAAGGAGCTTCTTTCTATTGTTTTTGCTTTAGATAAATTTTGATCATATTTACTTTGTTCTCACGTGGTGATATTTTTTTATCATGCAGCGTTGAAGTTTCTCCTCAAGAAGCCGGATGCTAAGCCTAGATTGATTAGATGGATACTTCTCCTTCAGGAGTTTGATTTGGAGATACGAGATAGGAGCGGAAAGGAGAACTTGGTTGCAGATCATTTGAGCAGAATTGAGGGAGTCATGGATCACACGACTATTGATGATGACTTTAGAGATGAGCAGCTTTTCAGGATGCATGGTGAGTCTCCATGGTATGCAGACGTGGTAAATTTTTTAGTAGGTAATGTTTTTCCTGCACAATTTTTAAAAGCTCAAAAGAACAAATTAAAAAGTGATTCAAAATATTATGTGTGGGATGATCCTTATCTATGGAAATTTTGTAGTGATCAGATCATTAGGAGATGCATACCTGACTTTGAGTTTCAGTCTGTACTTGTATTTTGTCATTCATCTGAGAGTGGGGGACATTTTGGACCCCAAAGGATAGCTAGGAAGGTTTTAGAGTGTGGATTTTATTGGCCTACCCTTTTTCGTAATGCTTATAATTTTTGTAGATCATGTGATAGGTGTCAACAAACTAGGAACATAGGACCTAGGAATGAAATGTCTCAACATTACATACTATTCTGTGAGATTTTTGATGTATGGGGTATTGATTTCATGGGTCCATTTTCTGTCTCTTTTGGATTTTCATATATTATATTGGAAGTTGATTATGTTTCCAAATGGGTGGAGACTATTCCCACCAGGACTGATGATTCTTCAGTTGTTGTTAGTTTTGTCAGGACACATATTTTCTGCAGGTTTGGAGTGCCCAGGGCAATCATTAGTGATCAAGGGACACATTTTTACAACAGACACATGAAGGCTATGCTGAGCAGATATGGGGTTTCACATAGAGTTTCTACTCCTTATCATCCCCAAACAAATGGTCAAGCCAAGGTGTCAAATAGAGAAGTGAAAGTAATTCTAGAGAAAACTATGAGACCTGATAGGAAAGATTGGAGCAAGAGATTGGATGATGCACTTTGGGCTTACAGGACTGCTTTCAAGACCCCTATAGGAATGTCTCCATATAGGATGGTTTATGGTAAAGCTTATCATCTTCCGGTGGAGATTGAACATAGAGCATTCTGGGTAGTTAAAGCTTGTAATTTCGATGCTAGCTTAGCCGGAGAAGAGAGGAAATTGCAACTTCAAGAACTTGAGGAAATTCGGTTAGAAGCATTTGAGAACTCACGGATTTACAAAGAGAAGATGAAGAATTTTCATGATAAGTACATTGTGGGTAAGGAATTTCATATTGGTGACAAGGTACTCTTGTATAGGTCACGACTTCAATTGATTAGAGGTTCGTTGAGATCTCGTTGGGAAGGACCTTATGTTGTAACTAATGTGTTTTCTTGTAGAGTCTTTGAGATTAGGGAAGAGGCTACCGACAGGATTTTTAAGGTGAATGGGCATAGACTCAAGTTGTTTCATGAGATTGGCAATGGAGAGGTGATGCAAAAGATGAAGGTTATTGATGCTATCTACTCATATGAAGGGGAGTTTGTTCCGACTTAATTTTCTTTTGCATTTCAATTCATGCTTTTTGTTAGTTTTTAATAAATCTTTTGAATGCAAAGTTTGATTTTCTTATTGCATTTAGTTATGTTTACAGTTGGTAGTTTTCTTATTGCATTTAATTTCGAGTGTGAATAAGAAAATGACACCCTTAGCAATTTTTCTATAACATGTTAGAAGTAGAGATTGTGTGCTAGATTTGAGAATCTATTTTTGGGGCTCAATGTCGATAATGGACTTTTGATTGTATCAAGGTTTCTACTTAATGATGGATACTTGATTGATGAATTGGATTGATATTTTTTCATGCCTAGTGAGTTTAAACCTTATTTGAGAGATGCACTTGTGTCATTGCACTCTAGAACTTGCTTTGATTCTTTCAAAACCACAATCTAATGGATTAAATCATGTTTATGAAGGTTAGTCTATTTGTTTCTTTCTTCCACATAAATTCTTTCTATTCTTCTTGATAATCAACATATCAATTTATGTTTTCTCATTTGTAAGTTGTTTGGATGTGGATACATGGCTTGTTATATGATGGACAGTTTGGCCATGATGAACAAAAGTTGAAATGTGGGGGAAGATGTTGCATGATTTGGAATTTGTGTAGATTTGGTAAGGATTCATGAAGCTTGGTACATAGTCCTTGTGTTGATGCACTTTGAGCACTTTAATTTTGTATCAAGATTTGATGTCAAGTAGAGAAGATTTTTGAAGACAAATAAAGGTTTTCTTTAGATAAACATTGGAAGTCTGAAAAGGGAAATGAAAGAGTTGTATCATGAGCAATTTAATATAACTAAGTTGCTACTGGAATTGATTCAATGAGTAATGAACTCTGATTTTCAACAATTGCAGTTGCATGAATTGAAGAGTGAATGGAGATTCTGCACTACTATTCATTTTAGTTGTTGAGATCATATTTTTGATTGTTCCTGCTATCAAAGATGTATCAACTCGGCATTGTTAGTTATTGAATTTCATGAGGAATTGTTTGAAGACCCTGTATTGTTGATTGATGGCAGACAGGGATAATTTTCCAAGTTTGGAAATGCAGGAATTTCTTTAACTTCATTGAATCTGATTCTACAACTTTGAAACCTTTGAAACTGAATTTTGGAAATGTATAGCTGGATAAACATTTCGGATCTAATACTTCATTGCAACAACAAACTTAAACATGAGGATTTCAAAAACTCTGAAATCTGACCAAGCTACTGGAAGCTTCTGACATTAGTGAATTTGAATGTGTTGCTGAAGAGTAGAAACAAAAATTTGTGGTAGAATTTGTAAGCCAAAACATTGTTAAGTTTAGATGTTAATGTTTAGCAGTTAAGTGTTAAATGCAGAGATAGATTTAAAGGTTGCTGCTGATCCTGAATCAAACAATGCTGTTGGACAGAAATTGTAGAGTCTATAGGGCTATATCTGTGAAACTGTGAACTGTTTGAGCAAGGTGAATGTATATGCTGGTTATCTTATCTAATGGATATAAATTCTGAATTTAACTGATAAGAACCTTTACACTCATGAAGTACTTGAAGATAGAATCATTTAATCTAAAAGGAAAGAAGGGAAGGATAGTGCTTGATACTCAACCAGTGTACTGGCTGAAACTGAATGAAGCATTTCTGCATTTTTGAAAAAATGAGTTGTAGCAAGCTTAAGTTGCTTAATTTCAGAATTCTTTAGAGGACAATTTGATAGGGATCTTAAGAGGCTGGATGAAAAGAAATTGAAATTTTTGGAGGTTAGATAATGATGAATTGATACAAATTCAGAAACTGTACAGAAAATCAGAAAACCTACATTTGCTGTGATAACTGGAGCTAAATACTATTTGTTCACTGGAAATCTGGAAGCTAGCTGTTTTTAGAGTGTTGATAAAAGAAGATCTTGAATCTCCATAGTTTAGCTGAATTTTAAAATGAGACTTTGTTACAGAGTAGTGAGACAAGCTGAAACTGGAAGTTGGAACTTAAGATCTGAATCTGTCCATTTTTGCAGTTGAGTTAGAATTCTGAATCTGCAGTTATTGGAAATATATTTCGAGGTGAATTTGATTAGGTCCTGCTGTGGATTAAATGTAGAAGGAAAGCTATAAAAATAGAGGATGTTTAAATGATAGAAAAGGAGCTAAAACTTGTCAACACAGGAAGTTGATTCTGATTTCAAGAAGACATAATTGGATTAAGTTTCTTTGCTATTTCTGATGAGGAATTAATGGAACTAATAGTCTTTCGATTCAATACCAAATGAACCATCTTATCAAGATCAAATTTCTGGAAAATGTGTAAAAAAATTCACTCTGTATCAGAATCTGGATACTTAGTTGAGGTTTAATTTGAAGTTGCAAACCTATATTAAACTTCTGTTGGGCAAGATTTTGAAAGATATTTGATTGTTAATTCATTCCATTGGTTGTTACAGATACATGATCTAGAACCATTGATGATTAAATGAGTAATGGAATAAAAAAGTTTGAAATCTAGCACTGTGCTAAATTCTGTGTAGTAGCAGAGAATTGCAGAAATTCTTGAGTTAGTGGAGCACTTGTTGAGTTTCATTGCTCGAGACAAGCAAAGATTTAAGTGTGGGGGAGGTAAGGTATGATCCAAGTTGTCTCATTGATTGAATGCACAATTAGAGAACAAGAAGGTTTAAATTGATACCATATCAGGTGATTAAATGTTGAAATGTTGAAGTGGAATCAGAAATGCAGAATTTTGTATCAATGATGTGCTTAAAGTCAGAGGGAAAAAACAGTGAAGAAAATTTGAGAAGATTGAATCTGATTCCAAGTAAAATTCAGTTAGTGCAAAAGATTTATTCTGTTTATGTTCTCAAATGGTTCACAAATTGATTGGAAGTTTTGATTTCAGAAGCTGCTGAAATACAACTTTAAGTGCTAAAATTCTATTGTAAAGCTGATTTGGGATCTGAAACTGAATGTCGATGGGTAGTGTAATCAATTGAGGAGTTGTGCAAATTCTGCAAATTCAGAAAATTGAAATGGAGAGTGTTTGGCACATCAGGCCTGATATACAGAATTTCAGGTTCAACAGCAGTAGAACCTGAAAATGAATACCTGAAAATGAATCTGGAAAAGTTTTAGTGCTGTAATTTCGAATCAAAAGGTTAAAAATTCAAGTAAGGGAAGTTAAAAGCTTTGAATAGAAGTAGTTTCATGAGTTGTAAGTTGAAAGAGACAATTGGGAAGGCTTTGACAGTGAATTTCGGAACTGAACAGCTGGTATACAGAATTGGATTATTTCTAAAGGTGCAGGGATTGTACCAAGGATTGGAAAGTGTTAGGGCTGAATTGAAGTGAAGATGCTAAACTCTGACTGAGAATTGATGACATAGCTTCTTAGGTTCGTATACAAAGAAATCAGAGTTCATATTTTCAGAATGAAAAAAAAAATCTGATACATTAAACTTTAATAGAATTGATACAGTTGAAGTCAAGTAAGAAAAAAAAAAGAGAAAAAAAGAAAGTATGGCCAAGTATTCATTTATATAGCATTCTTTGTATCCATGTCTTCCACTAAAGCTAAATCTTTCTTTCTTATTTTTTCTTTGATTTGATTCTTCTTTTTCTTATCTTTTCCTGCAAATAATGCTTTGATGTGCACTTAATTCATATTCTTATATTTTCCTTTCCATGATTAACCTTTATAGTGTGTTTTGTATCCATGATCAAGGTAGAGAGTAGAAGATAAGCAAACATATGGTAGGGCAAGAAGCACAAGTAGCACGAGTGCCCTCCAATTTTTGATTACATGTGAATTAGGATGAGGGCCACAAAAATTTATCTTATGAGGTTTAGTGTGAAATCAATTTCAATTTACTTATGATAGATGGAAGTTATTATGTTGTTAACAAAGAGTAAAGTTTTAAGTCCATGAATACTTGAGATTTTGAAATGTGATAATTTTAGATGGTTTACTTTCTTTATTTTCTAAACATGTTTAGGAATTTGTTTAGGGGGTGCCATTTAAGTAGGAGTTTTAGTTTTCTTTACTTGAACGGGACGCCCAAGACTAAGTGTGGGAGATTTGATAACCATGATTTAGCTACATTATTTTGATTCATAATGCATGTTCTTAATGGTCTATTCTTAGCTTAAACTCACATTTATATTGCATTTTATAATCGCATTAGATCTTGAACATAATTGCAAATTAGCTTTTAATTATGGTATTTGATGCTAATATTTGATTGCTATCTTGTAGGCATCAAAAGGGTCATGGACCCAATCCGATCAGTTCACACTTAGGTCAAATCTAGGGCTTAACGAGGCGATCAAGCTCCAGAACAATTATAGCCGTTCATCCACAATCAAGCAGATCTGAGTCATCCATTGAAGATCCGGCCCATCTAACCTAATGAGGAGTAGATCTCAGCCGTAGATGAAGATCCAGAGGTTTTGATTCAGATCTGAGTTCATCTAGTCGTTGATCAAGCTGAAACATTATGGACCACCCGATCAGGTTTGAGGGGGATTTAAAAACCTTGAGAAACTACAGTGTTCCCTGAGCTCGGTTCCTCGCGATTCTCTACTGTTCATCATTTTCATCCTTAGCGAAGCCGACACTCCCATCAACATCTAGATCAGAGTTTGAGATCTGTCATCACCGGCAGCATTTGGAGTGACCGGCGATCATTGTCCGACCACCAGATTGTGAGAGAGGAGGTTCTTTTGTCGCTGTCCGTGCAGTTCACATTCACCAAACAAGCTCAGATCGGAGGAGTTTTTCTGATATGAAGGAGTCCAACAGGCAACAGAAATCACGGAGGAGTTTTTCCGGAAGTTTCTGCTTCACATCCGTTCATCAATTCGCTCACGACTTCACAATTGATTTGATCGATCGATTGATGATCGCGTCTCATTCATCTTTCCCCTGATCTTCGGCAATTGAACTTTATAGAAGATTGTAAGCTTGTAGGGAGGTTTCTACAGCTGCACACTTCTTGATTCTCAACCGAGAATCCGAATTGATCCAGTGATTTCTCACGGGAGTTTCCGCGAGATTTTCTGCGAATTTGCAGAAAGACAGTTGATGAAACAATGATTTGAGTTGTGATGCTCTTTCATCTTGATTTTAGTTTCAATTAATAGATCTATAGTTTTAATATGTTTTTCTTTTCTGTGAAACAAAACCAAGTTGAAATCTGTTTTGTTAGATTTTCTCATTCTATTTCTTACGTTAGCAGCTTATAGTTGAATTTTAACAGAAATCAGAGACAAGAGTTTAGGGATTTCAATTCTTACTTCAGTTTCAATTCTCAGTTCAAACTTTAGTTTCAATTTTGTTACTGAATTTGTTTATTCTTAAACTTCCATTAGATTAGAATAGTTTGAAAGCTCTATTTCTTTCAATTGATTTTCTCCTAGTTCACGGTAGCTTCGAGTAATGTTGTTCACTACAGAAAATTACAACTCAGTTCAGTTTATCTTCAAGTAATTTGTTTCAATTTATTTTGGTTTTGTTGTTATTCATGTGTAAATTCGGATGCAGTTAGCTTGATAATTCTAAGTTAGCTTTATTTCATACAGTGATGTGTTTGCTCAAAATATGTTTTTTCAAGCATGCATATCTTTTAATTCCATTGCATTTGTTTGTGAAAGACAACCATTTTAATTCTGAGTTTGTAATAACCAAAACTTCATTTCCAGAATAAAGCTAAAATGAATATCACATTCTAGGCATTCACACATTTATTAATTACTCCTTGGAAAAAGAATACGACTTGGGACTCCTTATTACAATAATTGTTTTTAGTTACAATGAGTTTCAATCTAATTAATTTAGTGTGACACGTGATATGCAAAATGGTTAACACCACCGTTGCTCTGCGGGTAGGCCACTAAGGTGAAAGCTTGCACAATGTCATAGCCTTCACACCACTCTTTGAGCCTCTGTCCTACAAACTGTC
The DNA here is from genome assembly GCF_018446385.1 of Zingiber officinale. Lineage (NCBI taxonomy): Eukaryota > Viridiplantae > Streptophyta > Magnoliopsida > Zingiberales > Zingiberaceae > Zingiber > Zingiber officinale. The sequence goes on from NC_055993.1 coordinate 92,532,588, forward strand.
TTTCGTTGTTCGGGATGAACTGACAATGGATGCCGAACCGACATAAGATATTTTGCCATATAAATTTGATTACCATATGCTCGGTTATCTTGGCTAGCGGTTCGACCTCCACCCACTTTGAGAAATAATCTATTGCGATGAGTAGAAATCTTCACTGACTAGTTGCCATTGGAAATGGTCCAATGATGTCCATACCCCACTAGTTGAACGGACAAGATACCGTGGACGCTTTCATCTCCTCGGTGGATCGATGAAGGATGTTATGATACTTTTGACATGATAAGCAAGTGGCCACTGCCCGAGCCGCATCATCTTGCAATGTAGGTCAAAAGTATCTCGCCAACAGGATCTTTCGGGCCAGTAATCTGCCGCCCGGATGACTTCCACAAGAGCCCTTATGTACTTCTTGCAGGACATATTTAACATCCTCCGATCTGACACACTTGAGCAGCGGCCTTAAGAAAGCTCTTTTATATAGCTAATCGTTGATCATGGTAAACCTTCCGGCTCTCTTTTTCAATAAGCGAGCTTCCTCCTGATCAGTTGGTGTGACGCCTGATCGAAGGAACTCTATCAGTGGTGTCCTCCAATCGCTCGGAAAGTTTATTCAGTGCATCCTGTCGATGTGTGCCACCAGTGAAACTTGTTCGAGTGGCTGATCTATCACGATCGACGATATGAACTAGCTAACTTAGCTAGCTCGTCAGTGGTCTAATTGTCTGATCGGGGGGATCTTCTGGATAATCACTTCTTAAAAATCGGCCTTCAACTTTTCGAAAGCTTTAGCATATAGATTGAGCTGGGCATTACTTATCTCAACCACACCCAATAGTTGCTGAGTCGCCAGCTGAGAATCCAAATAAATGAGGACTCTGGTGGCTCCTACATGCTGAGCCGTTTGTAAACCAACTATCAAGGCCTCATACTCAGTTTCATTATTTGTAGCCCGATAATCTAGCCACGCGGGCAACTGCATCCTGTCCTCCCGAGGTGAAATCAAGATGATGTTGATCCCATTTTCTTGCTCGGTGGATGAACCATCTACATAAATCTTCCAAGTTGCGTTTGGTTCCATGTTCTGGACCTCGATCACAAAATCAGCCTAGGCTTGTGCTTTGTCGCCATTCACGGTTGATTATATGTCAAACTCGCTCAGCTCATTGGTCCATTTGATCAACCATCTGGGTGCTTCTGGGTTAAGGAGGAATTTTTCCAGTGCGCTATTGGTTCTCACTACGGCCGAACTTTTTCCAGATGTGATAGAAAATACGGCCGGAGTTTCCAAGCGGTGAGTACTAGCGCATAGACTAATTTTTTGAGACAAGTGTAGCAAGATTCTGTATCTTTTAATATATGATTTAGAAAATATACAAGCTATTGCTCAGGGACATTCTATCGTACCAACGCCGAGCCAACCGCATGCTCTGTGAATGACAAGCAAATCCAGAGTGGTTCGCTGGCGTTTGGCTTCGCCAACACAGGTAAAGAGGTAAGGTACTCCTTGAGCTCCTCCAGCGCCTTGTTGCATTCCGCGTCCCACTGGAACTTCATCGCTCGACGTAGTATCTTGAAGAACGGGTGACTCCAATCAGATGATTTGGAGATAAACCTTGATAATGCAATGATGCGTCCAGTCAGCCGTTGGGTCTCCTTCAAATTGCGGGGCGGGGGTAGGTCCTGCAACGCCTTCACCTTGCTCGGATTTTCCTCGATCCCCTGCTCGGTGACGATATAGCCCAGGAAACGACCGCTTCTTGCTCTGAACAGGCACTTGTTCGAATTCATCTTGATCTCGTATGCCCTCAAAGTTCGGCAAGTTTCTTCGATATCTGCGCAAAGGTCAGCAACTCTAAGAGATTTTATCAAGATGTCATCGACATATACCTCAATGTTGCGGCTGATCTTCCATCAGAACACCTTATTCATCAGTCGTTGATTAGTGGCGTCGACATTCTTCAATCTAAATGGCATGACATTGTAGCAGTAAGTCCCTTCGGTCGTGATGAAGTTGACTTTTCTTGATCTTCCCTAGTGAGCGGCACTTGGTGGTAACCTTGGTATGCGTTGAGCATGTAGATCAACTCACAACCCGTCATGGAGTTCACCATTTGATTTATTCAGGGTAGGGGATAGAAGTCTTTTGGGCAGACCTTGTTCAGATCACGAAAGTCGATGCAGACTCGTCACTTGTTTCTCGGCTTGGTGACCAGCACGACGTTAGCAAGCCAGCTCAAAAATTACACCTTACGGATGTGGCTGGCTTCCAGCAACTTCTCTATCTCTGCTCGGATGATTTGGTTTTGTTCCATGCTGAAGTCCCTCTTCCTCTGTTTCACTGGCCGAGTGTCCGGTCGAACATGAAGCTCGTGCTGAGCTATGCTTGGCGAGATGCCTGAGAGCTCGTGTGTCTAGGCAAACACATCATGTTTTTGTCTAAGGCAGGCAACTAGCTCTGCCTTCTTCTCATCTATCAAGTCAGCGGCAACGAATGTAGTGGCTTCTGATCGGCTGGGATAGATCTGAACCTCCTCCTTTTCCTCATAGACCAGCACGGGAGGTTCTTCCATGATGACGTTCACTTCCAGATGCAGGATTTTCCATGCGGCCCTTGCCTCGAATTTGACCATCTCACGGTAGCACCACCCAGCGATCAATTGGTCGCCCTTGACTTTACTTACTTCATTGTCCACTGGGAATTTTATTTTTTAGCAGAAGGTGAACACCACCACTTGGAACTCATTCAGGGCTGATCGGCCCAATATAACATTGTATGCAGATGGCGCGTCCACCACAATGAAATTTGTAGTTCTAGTCCTCTTGAGAGGTTCCTCTCCGAGCGATATGGCCAGCCAAGCCTGGCTGATCGGCAATACTTCATTGCATGTAAACCCGTAAAGCGGAATCGTCATAGGCTGCAGTTCGCTCCGGTCGATTTGCAATTGATCAAATGCCTTTTTAAAGATTATATTCACCGAGCTACCTGTATCAACAAAAATTTGATAAATGGTATAGTTAGCAATTACCATCAGGATGATCAAGATGTCGTCGTGAGGGATCTCCAACAACATGTATCTCCAGCCACCGGACGTGCAACTTTCTCGCTCAATTGGAATCACCGCTAATCGACCCACCAACGATCATTCCAATTTTCCCCCGAGCGGCATTATTCTGATTTTCCTCCTCTCGAGTTGAGGGCCTGTTCGGCTTAGTAGAAGCTCGGGTGGGACTTGTGTTATTTCTCCTTTGGGGTTGATGATGGTGTTGTTCGGCCACCGTTCTCTCTTCATCCTCCGCCCGACTAATCGGCAGCGATGATGTCGATCGGGAGATGGTGACCGACGGTGATATCCTCGAGGAGTCGATTTGCTTGAAATTAGTGTTAGGTCATAGTAGTCGCGCATGTTGTGCATCGTCGACTGATGTTAGGAGCAAAATAACAGCGTCCATGACTTGCCTTTTGCAGCTTTCAGGCGACCTGCTACTACATACTATTAGAATTTGAGGGATGTCCTAAGACAATCGTCTTACAGTTTTTTTATTTATTTGATAAGTATAGATTCACTATTTGAGTGCATATTATATGTTTGATTATTTTAAACTCATTTACTGAATACCCGTAATATAATTCATAGCATGAAAGAATTTGTGATTGGATCCCAAATAGTGATTATCTCTACATGTGTAATTATGAATATATTAAAATTTTCCTAGTCGTCAAATTGATGCATTCAGACATCATCAATTCTATAAGACTAGCATGAGTTATACTCCTTGGTTCGGCCAAGCAGTTGTTTTCTCACTGGCCGGAGACATTGGGATGTCGAGAGTTAAACGTGGATGCTGGTTATGGTAACTAGTTCATTGGAGTGACTCGTTGTAAGACTTCATTGTTGGATTGCGGCGGCCGACTAGAAGGGAGGTTGAATAGCCTTACGAAAACAAAACAACCCTTCTCGAACTTTCAACAGAACACTTGCATAAATAAATTAACTAAACAGAAAGTAAAAGAAGAGGCAAAGAGTTTTTACTTGGTTACAATCGGGGAGGTTGTTAATCCAAGGAAAGCGTCGCACTAGTATCTCCTTCAGGCGGAGAAGCCTCTTACAGCAGTGAAAGCGCAAAAAACAGAAGCTAAACTAACACGAAAGCACACAAGTGTTGGAATACAGAATTCTTGAGTTGATGAAAAGCTTTTGGACCAAGACTATATTTATAGCCTTGGTCGGGGCGCCTGGATTTATCCCCTTCGCAATGGATCGCGTTTGACGCGATCCTGGTCAAAATCCAACTCCGGGCGCCCAGACCAGTAAAGTCAATAATGTTGACTTTTGGTCTGGGTCCTCTGCTCCGGAGCTGCTCACCTCGGTCCGGGTCTTCCGCTCCGACTCCACTCGCTTGGGCGATTTCAGCCAATCAAAATAAGGCTCACCTGAACCCAATTTCAGCCTTCTCGAGCAACCTTCCGCTCCGGCATCTCGTCCATCGGAAACGCCGCACGCCTCCTTCTAGTCCGCCCGCGTACTTTTCTGCAACGTCTCATACCTCAGACGCACCGAGCCCGTCGACTCCCTCCCGTGCCGTCCTTCTGGCTAGCTGCGTCTTTTGCTCGACTCCTTGTGCTCCTAAGCTCCTGCACACTTAGACACAAGGTTAAAATACGATAGGACCTAACTTAACTTGTTGATCACATCAAAACAATCTTGAGATTCTAACAATCTCCCCCTTTTTGATGTGAGCAACCCAAGTTAAGTTAGAGTAAATAGACATAAAAAGAAATAACTAATATTGCAATAAAGTGCAAAAAGATAGAGAAAAAATTGGTCTACCTCCCCCTAGACTTATATTTTTCCTTCTCCCCCTTTGATTACATAAAAAATGGGGTTCAAAGAAAAAATCTAAGAGTTAAAACTTAGAAAAATTATTTCAATGATTTTTAGAAAACATTTCTAAGTAAAAAAATCTCAAAGAAAATTTCTAAGTTAGAAGCAAAATCTAAGTTCGACAATTTTGCATGAAAAAATATTTTGAAAAATTTCTAAGTTTTTTACAATCAAAATTATTTTTGAGAATTTTCTAAGCAGAAAACTTAAGCAAGAAAAATTAAAAAAATTAATAATTTTTTTTAATTTAAAAAAATATTTGAAACACTTTCTAAAGAATTATTTAATTTTAACTTTAATGTTTATCAGAAAGTTAATTAAACATTTCATCTCAATATTTTGGCTTCCAGGCAGTGGCGAGGCACTAGACCTTCTTGGTTATTGGAGCAACATCCACTTTCTTAGACAAAGCCTTATAAAGAAATTAACTATTTAATTTTCTTGCTGAAAGCGCTAAAAATTTTAGTTTAAGTTAAACAAGACTTTGAAATCCAATATAGGTTCTAGCCTACTGGATTAACTAAAAATTTTTTAGGGACATACCTTTTTGAAAATTTTCTGATTTGTCCCTGGTGATATCTAAAATACTAATTTAAATTATTGTATTTTCTAAAATTTGTATTCGATGAACAAGTATGATTTTTCAGGTTATTTACTTATATTTTCAAATTTTCATTTTCTAATTTTACTTTATCTAATTCTTCTAATGGGCAAGATTTAGCTAGAATTACTTTTAAGTTTTTATTTTCTTTTCTAATTTACAGCAATCTTTTGTTAACAATTTAACGAACTTAAATAATTTGTCGGGAGGAAGAGATCGTACCTGATTTACCTTGTCGATCTCGTCATTCAAGTCTCCCCCTGAACTGCTGCTTTCTTCTGATGTAGCTGTTAGTTGCTACTCGGAAAACCTATAGGTTCCACTGTACAAAAATTTTGTACAAAGGTCTGAACCTTTTCCTAGCTACCATGTGTTCTTTTAAATTAAATTTTGGATCGCCTGCGGAACTTAACACGTTTGATCCAAAACTTAATCTATTTGTTCTTTTAGGTTTTGACTTGGATCTCCTGCGGAACTTAACACGTTCGACCCAAGTCTCCTAAAGTTATTAATTCCATTAAATATTAATTTCCATAAAAGGTTCCCAGTACTGTCGTGGCGAGGCACATGGCCTTCTTGGATATGGGAGCAACCACCACCGACTAGACAAAACCTTTAATAGAAAGCTAATATTTAATTTCCTAAAATAACTTTAGGTTAACCAAAGAACAATCAAATCACAAGGAAAAGAAAGAAACAAAAGAACACAACTTCGAAAAACATATTCGAAATTCTAGAACGTAAGCCTCTTGTATTTAGTATTATTTCCATAAATAACTAGCATGATGCGGAAATAGAAATTACTAGTTATACCTTGTAGAAAACCTCTTGATCTTCTACCGTATTCCTCTTCTAACCTCGGACGTTGTGTGGGCAACGATCTACCAAGATGAGAAACCACCAACCACCTTCTTCTCCTCCAAGCAAGGTTCGGCCACAAAGGAAGAACTTTACCAAAGAAGAAAATCAAAATACTAACCAAGCTCCAAGAGATGCTAGCTTTCTCTCCTTCTTCTTCTTCTTCTCCAAGTAGTATCCGGCCACCACAAGAACTCCAAGAAAGATGAAGTATTCGGCCACCACAAGAGGAAGAGAGGGAGAGGGTAATGGCCGGCCACAACACCAAGGAAAAAGGGAGAGAAAACAATAGAGGTTGTGTCTCATGAAGGCACCCCTACCCCTTCTTTTATATTCCTTGGCCTAGGCAAATTAGGAAATTTATTTACAATAAAATTTCCTTAATTTCTTTGACATGATTTATTTGAGAAAAATAAAATAAAATAAAATTTCCCAAATAAACTCTAATGGCCGGCCACATCAAGAGGAAGCAAATTGGACAAGTTTCAATCAACAATTAAAACTTTCCTTATTTGTTTCCGGAAATTTTAAAAAATAAAATTTCTCTTTAAAAATCTCTTCATGGTTAATAAAAGGAAATATCTATAATTTTAATTTTATTAACATGTGAATAATTTTAAAGAGAAAATAAAAAATCTCTCCAATCTACAAATAAGGAAAGAGATCTAATCTCTTTCTTTAATCTTTTGTAAATCTTTTACAAGAGAGATATTTTAATTTTAATTCTCTTTAAAATATATCTTCCACATAATAATAAAAATTAAAATTAAATTTCTTTTTAATTTATTTTGGCCGGCCCTACTAGCTTGGGTTCAAGCTAGGGCCGGCCACCAATCTCATACTTAGGCCTTGTTTCCCAAGCTAGCTTGGCCGGCCCCTATTGGGTGGGTATAGAAGGTGGGTATAGAACTCTATAAATAAGAGGCTACGATAGGGATCGAGAGGAGGAATTGGTTTTGGTCTCCGATAAAATTAAGCATCCGTGTTCGCCTGAACACACAACTTAATTTTATCAATGATAATTCATTCCACTAGAGAACTATCATTGAACCACCGCACCAATCCCAAATTACATTGTTGGGCTCCTTCTTATTATGAGTGTGTTAGTCTCCCTGTGTTTAAGATATCGAATGTCCACTAATTAAGTGAGTTACTGACAACTCATTTAATTAATGTCTAAGTCCAAGAGTAGTACCACTCAACCTTATCGTCATGTCGGACTAAGTCCACCTGCAGGGTTTAACATGACAATCCTTATGAGCTCCTCTTGGGGACATTATCAACCTAGTATCTCTAGGACACAGTTTCCTTCTATAATCAACAACACACACTATAAGTGATATCATTTCCCAATTTATCGGGCTTATTGATTCATCGAACTAAATCTCACCCATTGATAAATTAAAGAAATAAATATCAAATATATGTGCTTGTTATTATATTAGGATTAAGAGCACACACTTCCATAATAACCGAGGTCTTTGTTCCTTTATAAAGTCAGTATAAAAGAAACGACCTCAAATGGTCCTACTCAATACACTCTGAGTGTACTAGTGTAATTATATAGTCAAGATAAACTAATACCTAATTACACTACGACCTTCTAATGGTTTGTTCCTTTCCATTCTGGTCGTGAGCTACTGTTTATAATTTATAAGGTACTGATAACATCATCTTCTGTATGTGACACCACATACTATGTTATCTACAATATAAATTAAATGAACAACTACAAACAAATGTAGATAATTAGACCAAATGTGATTCTTTATTCATAATGAATGTTTACAAAGCTTAGGCTTTCAGTATACACTCCAACAATCTCCCACTTATACTAATGACTAAGTTGCCATATCTCCTACCATACATCTGATTCTCATTCCCTCCACATGCCGATCGAAAGCTTTAGTGAAAGGATCTGCCAGGTTATCCGTGATGCAATCTTGGCGATGACAACTTCTCCTCGCTTCACGATATCTCGTATCGGGTGGTACTTGCGCTCTATATGTTTACTTGCCTTATGGGCTCGTGGTTCCTTGAGTTTGCAATCGCCATTGTTATCACAATAAATTGTGATGATTTTGGGCAAACCGGAATCACATCTAAGTCCATTAGAAAGTTCTGAGCCATACTGCTTCTTTAGTGCCTCAGAGGTGCTACATACTCGACTTCCATGGTTGAGTCCGAAGATTAACACTCCTCCATGAAATGGCTCCACCTCTAAAGTAAACACATAGCTGATGTAGACTTCTTGTTATCCCTATCGATTGGAAATCAATCAGTATAACCCAGGGGAGCGGATCATCGCTTGGTAAACTAGCATAAAATCTCTAGTCCTTCTCGGTACTTTAATATATGCTTCTCAGCAGTCCAATGTCCAGGGTTACTCGATATCTGCTGACCATGCCCACGGCAAAGCAGATATCGGTCTCGTTCATAGCATTGCATACATTAGGCTTCCCTCATAAGGAACCGCTTTCATGTCCTCTATCTCTTTTGATGTCTTTGGAGACATCTCTTTAGATAAAGCTACTCCATGTCTAAAGGTAAGAAACCTTTCTTGGAATCCTGCATGCTAAAACGAGCAAGGATTGTATCTATATATGAAGCTTGGGATAGACACAACATTCTTTTCTTACGATCCCTTATAACTTTGATCCCAAGAATGTGCACATTCTCCTAAATCCTTCATATCAAATTGTTTGGACAACCATACCCTTACGTCCGATAATACCTTGACATTGTTGCCAATTAACAAAATATCATCTACGTATAGTACAAGAAATACCACCACGTTTCGTTACACTTCTTATATACACAAGACTCATCCGGACTTTGAATAAATCCATATGATTGGATTACTTCATTAAATCGGATGTTCCAAGACCTTGAAGCTTGCTTCATCCATAAATGGACCGATTGAGCTTGCACACTAGATGCTCTTTGCCTTTTTCAATGAACCCTTCCGGTTGCTTCATATGGATGTTCTCTTCAAGACTTCCATTAAGGAAAGCTGTCTTGACATCCATTTGCCAAATCTCATAATCCATATGAGCAACAATGGATAAGAGTATCCGGATAGACTTAAGCATAGCTACCGGTGAAAAGGTCTCCTCATAATCGATTCCCTCTTTTGAGTGTACCCTTTTGCAACAAGCCTAGCTTTGAAGGTTTCTACCTTCCGTCTGTCTCTCTTTTCCTTTTGTAGATCCACTTGCATCCAACGGCTTTTACACCATCTGGTGGTTCTACAAGCTCCCAGACCTTATTAGAGTACATAGACTCTTTTCAGAATTCATCGCCTTTTGCCAAGATACTGCATCTGTATCTTGGAGTTTGTCGTCATATATTCGGGGATCAGGTTCATGTTTACCTGGGATCAAGTCCGAAGACTCTCCCAAAACATGAATCTCTCAGTTGCCTCACACCCTCCCACTACGACGAGGCACCATCTGTGGTTGTGTATCACGTGTTGCAGTTTCTTGTGGTACTTCATCTTGTCCTGTTGGTACTGAAGTAGACATGTCCTCTCTAAGTTCTTCTAAAACGACTTTACTCGGGCTTGTGATCCATTATATAGTCTTCTTCTAAAAGCGGGCATTGGTGCTAACAATGACCTTCGGTCTTAGGACTATAAAATAAACCACCTTTCGTTCCTTTGGGATATCCTACAAACACGCAATTTCTGTACGAGATTCTAACTTATCAGTGGTTTCAGCACATGTGCTGGACTACCCCAAATCCGAATATGTCTTAGACGGGTTTTCGCCCATTCCACAATTCTATGGGAGTAGAAGAAACTGATTTAGAAGGTACTAAGTTCGAACGATATACTGCTGTTTCCAGAAAACGAATTTGGTAATTCGAATAACTCATCATCGATCTAACCATCTCCATAAGAGTCCTATTCCTTCGTTCGCTACACCATTCTGTTGGGGTGTTCCAGGTGCAGACAATTGGGATTGAATCCGACCTCGATAAGTAATTCCTAAACTCTAAGAGGTATTCGCCACCACGATCAGATCGTAGTGTCTTGATACTTTTACCTAATCGTTTCTCCACATCAGCCTTGTATTCTTTGAACTTGTCAAAGCATTCGGACTTGCGGCGCATTAGGTAAATGTATCCATATCTTGAATAATCGTCTATGAAAGAGACAAAATATTCAAAACCTCCTCTTGCCTGGACAGACATAGGACCACACAAATCAGAGTGAACCAACTCTAACACTTCTTTGACTCTATACCCCTTGGCCTTGAACGGCCTCTTGGTCATTTTACCTTCTAAGCAAGATTCACAAGTTGGGAAATTTTCCAACTCTAATGAACTCAAAAGTCCATCGGCTATAAGCCTCTGAATCCTACTTAAATTAATATGACCAAGTCTTAGATGCCAAAGATATGCTTGGTTCATTTCGAGGTTCTTTTCTCTTATTAGAATTAGAAGATGAGTTATAAATTTCCATGTTTTGCTTTGTGGAAGAAATTGATTTAAAATATACAAATTGCCAACTAATGCACGAGCAGATAATCACTTTATTTCTTTTAATAACTACATCGTTCTTGAAAACTGAATATCCATCTAAAAGCAGTTTAGAAACTGAAATTAAATTCTTTCTAAAACGGGTACATAAAGACAATTTCTTAAAATCAAATTTCTATTTCTACTAAAAACAAGTAGAAGGTCGTCTCAACAGATGCCACCTTAGTAGCATTGCCCATGTAGACGGTAATCTCCCTTGAGATAGTCGTCGGGTTTCTGGAACCCCCGCAAGGAATTGCAGACATGATCGATGGCTCCCGTATCTACACACCAGGTCTTTGGTAGATAACACCGCTAAACATGTTTCAACAACTAGAGTATGAGATATACCTTTGTTTTGGTTCTTACGAGGACGGTCCGCCTTCCAATGTCCTGCCTGCTTGCAGATGAAGCACTTGCCCTTCGGCTTCTTCATTCCAAATTTAGTACACTGAGATTTATTCACTTTCTTTGCTGAACCAGCTTGTTTCTTCTTCTTCTTTCCTTTCGGTTTAGAAGTAGAACCATTTTCAGCATAGTGAATTTGAGCATTGTGACGAAATAACCCTTCTGCTGCTTGAAATTCTGTCAGTAGTTCCCCTAATGAATAAATCCTTTTATTCATATTATAGTTCAGGCGGAACGGCTCAAAACTTCTAGGTAGGGTTTGGAGGATCATATCGATCTGGGTTTCCCCATCAATTTCTCCTCCAAGGATCTGTATTTCGTTCAGATAAGCCATCATCTTTAGGATATGATCCCTTACAGGAGTACCCTCTTGCATGGTGGCTGTCATTATCTTTCTCATGGCTTCTTGCCTAGAAGCCCTATCCTGATGACCAAAGAGTTCCTTGAGATTGTTCATAATATCATAAGCTGTTGGTAAATCTTTATGCTGATGTTGCAATACATTTGACATTGAAGCCAAAATGTAACACCGCGCCATCTCATCTGCTTTTACCCATTTCCTATGATATTCAATCTCCTCTTGGGTAGATTCACCAGTAGGTGCATCAGGGCAATGCTCAGTCAGTACAAATTTATAGCTTTCAGCAGTAAGAACAATGTCCAGGTTTCTTTTCCAATCTATGTAGTTTGGTCCAGTAAGTCTATTTTGTTGAAGTATGATGGACAGTGGGTTGAAAGACATCCTAAGAATCACAAATAACTTTTGTTCAGAACTCTAAATTTAGAATAATATTGATTCCTCAAACAATACTATTTTAAATTAACCAACACCTTAAAACACCGTGAATTTTGTATGCCACGTTAGTGTGGACGTATACAAATTCAACATTTGTAAAAGGAGGGTTTTAACCCATTAATTTTATTATCTTGTCAACCTAACTTTTTGACAAATAAAATTAATAGTTGGTATTATTTGGTCACACAAATAATAGCAGTGACTCCGTTGGGGAGGATACTATTAGATGTGTCTAAGTGTACACCATTACTTGACACTAAGTCCATTAATAAGATTATGCCCCTTCCGTTGGGGAAGATCACACGCTCTTAATTAACTTCCTATAGTCATCCAAAATGGAAGTCTGTTCTAGTGATCCGCAAACAAGCTCATCCGTTATGGAGGAAGGCACTCGCGCAAGCTTGTTTGCATCACTTACAAACCAATAATGGAGACCATGGGATTTACTTAAAATCCCTCTCCCACTTAGTTATTTATAAATGAGGAATTTTAACTATGCTAGCCTACTAAACTTGTAAACTAACATGCACACATATAAAAGCAATAAATAGAAAATCTAATTTTCAACTATTATGGCTTTTATCTTTAATTGTCCTCCGTGTGTTGTCATCCTGCTGCCATATTTGGCCACCGCCAACGGGTCTAACTGTCGCATCCATCTTGCTCCAAGTTCCGCTGCGCCTCTGGTCCTTAGAAGGTTCCACGCTTTGCAAGATTCGATCCGCGACATAAATAGAATTTTACATTTTTGATCCTATATTCCATAAAAGGAATGTACATGTATCTAGATCAAAAATAAAATCCTAATAAAACTAAATACAGCTCCTGCTGTATTTTAATACAATCATGCACACACATATAAATTGCCCTTGACATGTCCAAGGGTCCAATCACACACATAATTAACTAAAAGCCATAATAGTTGGATCCTTCATCCACAAAGTTAGCACATCCTACTATTATCCTGCCTAAATTATGTATGACATGTGCATAATTAAACTAAATACCAAATACACAGAGGCAAAACCCTAGCTCTGATACCAATTGTTAGTTGCTACTCAGAAAACCTATAGGTTCCACTGTACAAAAATTTTGTACAAAGGTCTGAAACTTTTCCTAGCTACCATGTGTTCTTTTAAATTAAATTTTGGATCGCCTGCGGAACTTAACACGTTTGATCCAAAACTTAATCTATTTGTTCTTTTAGGTTTTGACTTGGATCTCCTGCGGAACTTAACACGTTCGACCCAAGTCTCCTAAAGTTATTAATTCCATTAAATATTAATTTCCATAAAAGGTTCCCAGTACTGTCGTGGCGAGGCACATGGCCTTCTTGGATATGGGAGCAACCACCACCGACTAGACAAAACCTTTAATAGAAAGCTAATATTTAATTTCCTAAAATAACTTTAGGTTAACCAAAGAGAGCAATCAAATCACAAGGAAAAGAAAGAAACAAAAGAACACAACTTCGAAAAAACATATTCGAAATTCTAGAACGTAAGCCTCTTGTATTTAGTATTATTTCCATAAATAACTAGCATGATGCGGAAATAGAAATTACTAGTTATACCTTGTAGAAAAACCTCTTGATCTTCTACCGTATTCCTCTTCTAACCTCGGACGTTGTGTGGGCAACGATCTACCAAGATGAGAAACCACCAACCACCTTCTTCTCCTCCAAGCAAGGTTCGACCACAAAGGAAGAACTTTACCAAAGAAGAAAATCAAAATACTAACCAAGCTCCAAGAGATGCTAGCTTTCTCTCCTTCTTCTTCTTCTTCTCCAAGTAGTATCCGGCCACCACAAGAACTCCAAGAAAGATGAAGTATTCGGCCACCACAAGAGGAAGAGAGGGAGAGGGTAATGGCCGGCCACAACACCAAGGAAAAAGGGAGAGAAAACAATAGAGGTTGTGTCTCATGAAGGCACCCCTACCCCTTCTTTTATATTCCTTGGCCTAGGCAAATTAGGAAATTTATTTACAATAAAATTTCCTTAATTTCCTTGACATGATTTATTTGAGAAAAATAAAATAAAATAAAATTTCCCAAATAAACTCTAATGGCCGGCCACATCAAGAGGAAGCAAATTGGACAAGTTTCAATCAACAATTAAAACTTTCCTTATTTGTTTCCGGAAATTTAAAAAAATAAAATTTCTCTTTAAAAATCTCTTCATGGTTAATAAAAGGAAATATCTATAATTTTAATTTTATTAACATGTGAATAATTTTAAAGAGAAAATAAAAAATCTCTCCAATCTACAAATAAGGAAAGAGATCTAATCTCTTTCTTTAATCTTTTGTAAATCTTTTACAAGAGAGATATTTTAATTTTAATTCTTTTTAAAATATATCTTCCACATAATAATAAAAATTAAAATTAAATTTCTTTTTAATTTATTTTGGCCGGCCCTACTAGCTTGGGTTCAAGCTAGGGCCGGCCACCCAAAATCATACCTAGGCCGGCCCTAGCTTGTTCCCAAGCTAGCTTGGCCGGCCCCCATTGGGTGGGTATAGAAGGTGGGTATAGAACTCTATAAATAAGAGGCTACGATAGGGACCGAGAGGAGGAATTGGTTTTGGTCTCCCGATAAAATTAAGCATCCCGTGTTCGCCCCGAACACACAACTTAATTTTATCAATGATAATTCATTCCACTAGAGAACTATCATTGAACCACCGCACCAATCCCAAATTACATTTTTGGGCTCCTTCTTATTATGAGTGTGTTAGTCTCCCTGTGTTTAAGATATCGAATGTCCACTAATTAAGTGAGTTACTGACAACTCATTTAATTAATGTCTAAGTCCAAGAGTAGTACCACTCAACCTTATCGTCATGTCGGACTAAGTCCACCTGCAGGGTTTAACATGACAATCCTTATGAGCTCCTCTTGGGGACATTATCAGCCTAGTATCTCTATGACACAGTTTCCTTCTATAATCAACAACACACACTATAAGTGATATCATTTCCCAATTTATCGGGCTTATTGATTCATCGAACTAAATCTCACCCATTGATAAATTAAAGAAATAAATATCAAATATATGTGCTTGTTATCATATTAGGATTAAGAGCACACACTTCCATAATAACCGAGGTCTTTGTTCCTTTATAAAGTCAGTATAAAAGAAACGACCTCAAATGGTCCTACTCAATACACTCTGAGTGTACTAGTATAATTATATAGTCAAGATAAACTAATACCTAATTACACTACGACCTTCTAATGGTTTGTTCCTTTCCATTCTGGTCGTGAGCTACTGTTTATAATTTATAAGGTACTGATAACATCATCTTCTGTATGTTACACCACATACTATGTTATCTACAATATAAATTAAATGAACAACTACAAACAAATGTAGATAATTAGACCAAATGTGATTCTTTATTCATAATGAATGTTTACAAAGCTTAGGCTTTCAGTATACACTCCAACAGTAGCTCCCCCATCATCGATGCTCTCGATGTTCATTTCGGAAGAGCTTGAATCGCAGTCGTCGTCTTGATGACTTGCCATTAATGCAAGTCCGGAGAAGGACTCGACTTCCGATTCGGATGACGTATCATCTCACGTCGCCTTTAAGACCTTACGCTTTTGGACAAGCTTCTTACCTTTGTCTTTATCCTTGTTCCTTAGCTTGGGGTAATTGTCCTTGACGTGCTCTTCTTCGTTGCAGTGGTAGCAGCGGATCGTCTTTTTCTTTCTATCCTGTGGATGGTTAGTATCTCTAGACTTACATAGTTTCTTAAAATGTCTTACCATCATAACTGTTGGAACTAGACCCGACCCCGGGCCGAGTCTGGCCCGGACCCGGCCCGGGCCCGTAACCGGGTCAACGGGCCAGTTGCCCGTTGACTAGGGGTGTTCATTATTCAGGTCGATCCATTAACCCGCCCGATACAAATAACATTCGGGTTATTTGGTTTGGTTAAATGAAATTCGGGTCGGTTGAATGAACTGACCCGAAATGTTAATTGGGTTAATGGTTTGGTTTTGGATTTAACTCCCCATCCAAATAACCCGCCCGAAACCCGAATAAGGAATTAATATATATTTTTTAATATTTTTTAGTATAATTTTTGGAATCTTTGGAATGTGTAAGTTTTTTTTCTTATATCGAATGAAACTATTTTATCAAATTTGGAGCTTATTTATTTATAAATGTAAATTATTAAGAGTTTATTTATTTGAAGAAGATTGAAAATTTGAAATGAAAAGAAAATTGGGTTAATTGGTACCCGAACCGAATAACCCGAATTAGTTTCGGGTAATTCGGTTTGGTTTATAACTAATTCGGTTTGGTTCTTGGTTGGATTTAGAAAATTATAAAATCCGAATAACCCGAACCGAATAACCCAAATAATCCGACCCGAACCAAATGAACACCCCTACCGTTGACCCACTTGCCGGGCTGGTTCCGGTTCATTGGGTGTAAAAGCCGGCGAACCGCCGGTTAACCGGCGGTTCAGCCGCAATTTTTTTTTTTTTTTAAACGGCTTGAATAGCCGGTTAACCGGCGGTTCATAGCCGTTGGAACCGCCGGTTAACCGGCGGTTCGTAGCCATTGGGAGGGTTTTTTAGGTATTTTTTTTCAACGGTTAGGATCATTTGACCGTTTTTTGATCAATGACTATGATTTAGTGTCCGTTACTATCAAAACTCTATAAATAGAGAGCTTATTTCATCATTTTTCACACACATCTTCTCTACTCTTAATCTCATTTTCGTATTCTCTAATCTCTACACGCTTTCGTTTTCAATTTTCAATTACAATGGAAGGAGGTCGCGGAGGTACATCATCTCGAGCTCGGAAGGGAAAGCAAATAATGAATCCGCGGGAGGAGGACCCCAACATTCAATCCACCGATGATGAGATCGAGCATCTTCCGAATCCGACACCCGACACACAAGGAAGTACCGATGCTTCCTCTAAAGTCTTCTATTTTTACTAAACATTTTGAGAAGGTCACTCTTCCGTCGGGAGAAATGCGTGCAAAATGTAAGCACTGCAATGCTTCCTACAAATTCCAAGCCGGCGGCGGCTATGGGTCGTTGAAACGACATGTAGAAATGAAGCACCCGACGGAATATGGACTCGACCGTTCTCAAACACAATTATCAAGATTTTCTTCAACTAGCGGTAGTACCGATTCCGGTTTATTTTTATATTTGGATAATAAATTAAGAGAATCATTAGCTAAATTTGTTTCCGTAGAACATCTTTCTTTTAGTTTTGGATCTAAATGCACATTTGAAGATTTTTGTAAAGAATCTCTTAATCCATGTGCTAAACGTGTTCCTAGGACTACACTTACTCGTACAATTAAAAAATTAGTAAAACAAGGAAAAAAGAATTTAATTGATGAATTTAGTAAATTAGATAATAAAGTTTCTTTATGTTCCGATATTTGGAGTGATCATTGGCAAACACATTCGTATATGGGTGTGACTTGCCATTGGATCGATAACTCTTGGAACCTCCAAAAAAGATTATTAGCTTATAGAGTTTTTGATGAATCACATAATGCTCATAATATCGCACAATTATTATGTTTAATTTTAGAAGAATATGGTTTAACTAATAAAATATTTTCAATATCATTAGATAATGCTAGATCTAATACCGCTTATATAGATGATCTAAAATTTGTTTGTCAACCTATTATTGGAGGTTTATTTTTTCATATTCGTTGTGTATGCCATGTTTTAAATTTATGTGTTCAAGATGGTTTAAAAATTTTAGAAAGTTATATTAAACCAATTAGAATTGCAATTTCTTATTTATGGTCTCATCCATCTATAATGAAACAATAGAGTAGGTTTTGTAAAATTAATGGAATGAGACCTAAAAAATTTCCACGTGATGTACCAACACGTTGGAATTCAACATACCAATTATTACAAGATTCATTTCAATATAAAGAATTATTATGTTCATTTTTTGCACAAAACACTAATACTAATATATATTTATTTTCACAACAATGGAATATTTGTAGTAGTATTTGTGAAATTTTAAAAGTATTTAATGATGCAACCGAACAACTTCCCGGTGTTTATTATCCCACTGCTCAATTAGTTTTAGAAAATTTTTCTAATATATTATTAGTTTTAAATGAACATATTAATAATGAATCTTTATCTCCTTGCATCTTAGCTATGAAAACTAAATGGGAAAAATATTTTTATTTAATTCCTAAAATTTATTTAATTGCATTTGCTTTAGATCCTAGATTTAAATTAGAAGTTTTACAAAAAATGTTAACTTTATATTATGATGCTTTAATTCTAATTAAAGATTCTTCTTCCCCTGATCCAGCTAATATTATATATAATGTTAGAATTTATTTATATGATATTTATAATCAATATTATGCAAAATATGGAACACAAATTAATATTTCTGAAATTCAACAAACTACTAGTAGTAATTTAAAACTTACAAAAGCACAACTCTTATTAAAAGAACGGACAAAACGTCCACGGGGATCCTCAAGTTCCACACAGGAACTTGAGAATTATTTTACGACTTCTTTTGATTTTAATGAAGCAGATAGCGAAAACTTCGATATCTTAAAGTGGTGGTCACAGAAGGCTCAAAGCTTTCTCGTTCTCTCCGTGATCGCAAAAGAAATTTTAGCTTGTCCAGTGTCAACTGTTGTTGTGGAGCAGACGTTCAATGCCGGCGGCAACATATTAGATGAACGACTATCAACTTTGTCTCCCGACTCATTGGAAGCCCAAGCATTACTGGACGATTGGACCAGAGCGGAGAAAAGAATCCAAGGAATGCAACTTTCAGATGACGAAGTTGAAGATTTTGATACTGAAGGAACAAATACGACAGGAACAGGAAATTGAAGTGAATGAAAATGTAAAAGGATAAAAATGTAAAAGAACTACGTGGGCTTTGATTCCCCTAAAGGGATATGTAGGCAACTTAAATAAGTGCAAGCCCTTTTTTTTTAATAAATTTTAATTTCTAATTTTTAATGTTTAATGTTTAATGTTTAATTTTTAATTTTTAATTTTTTTTAACATATTAATCTTGAACCGTGACGAATCGTGAACCGAACCGTGAACCGGCGATTCTGAACCGTGACCCGTAACCGTCTTGGGCGGTTAAGGTTAAGGGTCAACCTGCCTGGAACCATCGAACCGTCGGTTCCGAACCGTGGTAAGGACTTGGAACCCCAAGATATTTTGATGTGATCAAACAAGTTAGGTTAGGTCCTGTTTGGTTTAACCCTTGTGTCTAAGTGTGCAGGAGCTTAGGAGCACAAGAAGTCGAGCGGAAGACGCTGCTAGCGAGAAGGACGACACGGGGAGAGAGTCGATGGGCTCGGTGTTTCCAAGGGACGAGGTGCCATGGAAGAGTACATCGGTGGACGAGAAGAATGTACACGACGTTCGAGGAATGAGAAACCGGGGAGGAAGGCTGCTCGAGGAGAAGGCCGGAACTTGGGTTCGAGTGAACCCTTTTTCGGATGGCCGAGATCACCCAAGTAAGCAGAGCTGGAGCGGAAGACTCGGACCTAGGCGAGCTGAACCGGAGTAGAGGTTCCGAACCAAAAAAGTCAATTCTATTGACTTTCTTGGTCCGAGCGCCCGGAACCATTCCAAGCGCCCGGAACCCTTCCGGGCGTCCGGACTTGGATGATTATCCAGATCGCGGTCAACGTGATCTGTGCGAGAAGGGATAAAATTTTATCCCCTCCCAGACGCCTAGAACCCTTCCAGGCGTCCCGACCAAGGCTATAAATATAGTCTTGGTCCAAGAAGCTGAACAACAACTTATAATTCACTTGTAATTCATTTCTCTATGATATACTTTTCTTCTGTGCTGTTAACGCTGTAAGAGGTTACTCCGCCCGAAGGAAATCTTCAGATAGTGCGCTACTTTCTCCTTGGATTAGCAATCTTTGGATTGCAAACCAAGTAACTCCTTTGTGTCTACTTTCTTTTAATTAGTCTCTGTCTTTTTAATTACAAGTATTATTTATTTAGTTGATAGTCCGAGAAAGGGTAGATTTATTTTTTCAGGGCAATTCACCCCTCCCCTCTTGCCGACCTCCAAAGGAACCAACAAGTGGTATCAGAGCGAGGACGCTTCAGAAAAACTAACCGACAATCGAAGCAAAGCAACCAATGGCCAGACCAAGCATCGTTCCACCAAAATTTGAGGGAGACTTCTCACACTGGAAACGTCGTATGGAGGTATTTCTGAAAACCGATTTTGAACTTCATTTAATAATAAAATACGATTTTGTAGCTCCTACGAATCAAAATGAAGAAGAAACAGAAGAGAGTCTTTGGACGAAGAAGGAGCAAAATGATTCCGTAGTGAATAACCGAGCGGAGTATCACTTGCTGAGCGTGTTGCCGCCTCAAGAAGTCAACCGCATCGGAAGCTACTCGTCGGCCAAAGAACTCTGGGAAAAATTCCTGGAACTTCATGAAGGCACGTCCGAAGCCAAGCTCGTTAGAAGATATATACTTCGGAATAAGCTGACAAATATCCGTCTGGAAAAGGTGAGAAGGTAGCCGATCTACACGCAAAGGTAAAAGAACTAATTACCGGACTCGAGAACCTCGGTGAAACGGTAACCAACCGGGACACGATACGCTACGCCCTCAACGCCTTTCCCAGAACTCCAGAATGGACCTTAATCATCGATGCCTACTACATCTCAAAGGAACTAGAGGTAAGTACCTTAGAGGAATTATTCTCTACTCTTGAATTACATGAAACCAGATGTGCAAGAACATCAAAAGACTCAAGCAAGATTATGGCGCTAAATGCAACCAAGAAGGATGAACCTGAGTCAGATTCAGAAGAAGATCAAGAAGCTTATATGGTAAGGAATTTCAAAATGTTCTTTAGATATAATAAATTTAAAGAAATACAGAATAATAAAAATCCAAGAAATAGAAGAAGGGTTCATTGCTACCAGTGTCAAAAGGAAGGACACTTAAAAGAAGATTGCCCAGAACTCAAGAAGGATAAAGTCAAGATACCCAAGAAGCACAAGAACCTAAAAGTAACTTGGGACGACAGTTCATCCACTACAAGAAAAATGTCATTCAACAACACTCAAACGACAACGGTTTTATACCAAACTGTTGTCTTTTTGCCTTTTAACAACGGTTTTAACCAAAACCGTTGTCTTTTAACAATTTTTTTGGCCTACGACAATGGTTTTTAAAAACCGTTGTCTATTTATGTTTTTTTAAGACTACGACAACGGTTTTTAAATGCTACAACAACAGTTTTTTAAAACTGTTGTCTATGTGCGCTTTTTTTTGGGATTACGACAACAGTTTTTAAAAGTCGTTGTCTTAAGTGATGTTGAATACTGGTATTTTTTTATCCTTCGCCGTTTTTTCCCCTTCGCCAATTTTTACCCCGCTTTTTTTCTTTCCCTCTCCCCGAAAGGTTTTTGCCGCCGCATTCCACCCTTTTATCTTCTCAATCCGTCCCTCTTTTCTCTTTTCTCACAATCTCTCGTTCACCGGAGCCGCTTAGGAGCAGCAGCAGTCCACGAGTCCATTAAGGACGCCCTCACCAGCAAGACCTCCGACATGAAATCCACTAACAGTAAGTGTCCTCTACTTCTTCCTCCTGCATCTTCTCGTCGAAAACCCTAGATACTCCTGCATCTTCTCGCCGTCTACGGTACTCTGGGCTCGCCCTCTTCACATTCCTCTATATAAAGCCCCTTCTATCGTCTTCTTGCTCCACACTCTTCTTCTTCGCCTCCGCGAAGGCTCCCCGTGCCACAAATCCTGGTCGTCGAACCCTAATTCTCCTCTTATCCCGTTTCTTTCCTGATTCTGCCAGACTCTTGGAGGAGCGAGACGTGATAATGGGAAAGAGAGTGGAGGAGCTCGATATCGATAATCCATTGGATGAGATTCCCCATCTTCGTCATCGTGGTGTCCACGATAGACCCGACGGTGCCGGTTTCCGCATCGCCGATGAGTTGCCGACGTCGGTCCTCCATGGGGATGGCGGTGGGTGTATCTGAGAGTGGAGAAGAGCTGTTGATTAGGGTTTGGGATTTTGTGTCGGCGCGAGCTCGAGTGCGTATCAGTGAGAACTAAGAAATGGGCGTCTTCACCTTCGTGTGCCGCAGCTCCGGTAGCGAATGGAGTGCGAAACAGCTCGCCGGTGACCTCGAGGCATCGGCTGCTTCGACCTTTGATCTCCAGCGGCGGCTTGTCCATGCGGTGCTCGGCGTTGACTCTTCGGGCGGCATCCATTCATCCTTCTCATTGGTCTCTCCGTCGTCGGGCGTCTTCCAGGTGAGATATCTAAAGGAGCTTTACTTTTTGATCTTGCTGTTGGCTTACCCCTATCATCGATCCAATCAAATTGTGCTTGTTTTCAATGTTCGATTTTCGTTGTTTTTTTAATGTATTCTGATAAGATTTAGATGGGTTCTTTTCATAAAGTTAGAGATTTGGAATCAAAAGTACGATGCGTTGAACTCTAAGAATCATCCAGTAAAAGTTGAAAGCATAACTTGTCTTTTTATTGGCATTAATTGGAAAAAATTGTATATTTAAAAGAAGCAGAAGCGATTCAGAAATCCAACTTGTTGGGAGATTTTACCTGCTTGGTTCTTTTGCATTCACTGCTAATAAATTGTACTGTTTTAATTTGGATGTCATGAATCTGTAACCTAACCTCAAATTCGTTTGATATATCTGTTATTGGCAGCTTTGGAATTTTAAGCACGGAGAAATGGAAACTTAGAATAATATCTGATTGATAATAAATACAAAAACAAATAACTGCTTAGTGGTTATAATGCATGCCATGAAAATAGGTTGGGTTGGTAAGAAGCAACATGTACAAAATGCTGATGTGGGTTATTTATGACAACTAAAACAAATGTTGCAGCTCAGAGTTGGCAATGGAGAGGACTTTATTCCATCAAGGGAGAGATGGAATTTTAACCAAAAGGTGTGTTTTTTTTTCTTTCAATGAGTTTATTCTTTAAATTGTTAGGACCCTTGTATTGAAAAATCTGGACTGTGATTTCACTTGGAGGTCTGACTATTCTTTTCAAGTTAAACTTTTGAAAATTCTCCCTTTTGGCTATATGAACCGGGATCATATAATATAAGTCTCCCTTTTGTCTTGTCTTTTGCTTTTAAGAAAACAAATGATTCATCCAAGGGACCTATCTTAAATGCTTTTGAGATATACAAGTATATGGAGATAAATTATGGATCCCTAGACGGTAAGTAAAGAAATATCTTGTTAATTTGGTAATCTAGAGCAACACTGTTTTCTTTTAGAGTGTATCCTTTATACCTCTTTTCTCTTCAGCACTGACCATGGAAAGCTTTGTATCACATTACCCAAAAGAAGTTTGGGCACAAGAAGGTGGAGATCCATGCTTACCAGCTCCATGGTCATGGGTTCAATGTAATTCAGATCCGCAACCACAAATTGTTTCAATGTACTGAATGCTTCTCTAAATCTCATTGGTCTTTGTCATGTTTGCTTTGCTTTCCCATGCATGATTTCCAGTTTCTCTAGCTGACCTATGAATTGTTGCTAATGTACAAATTTTAGCTATCTTCTCGCCGCGTGAACTAATGAATAGATTCGTATAATGAACAGTAGACTATCAGGGAGAAATTTGACGGGGAATATACCTGCAGAGCTTGCTAGTTTAACTGGCCTAGTCGAATTGTAAGTTAGAATCTACTTCTGTTCCAAGTCAATTTATTTCATTCGGCACAACTGTTGATGGATTTAATGATTCCTTGTCACTGTGTCAAATTCAAATATTTCAGATGGCTTGATGGAAACGTGCTTTGTGGCCATATACCTGCTCTCGGTGCATGCTTAAGTCTTAGAAACATGTAATATATAAATATTGCTGGTTTATATATCAAACACTTAATCATTCGCTAGACTTTTTGAATTGTTTTTTTGCAGTCACCTTGAGAACAATAAGTTAACTGGTGATCTATCATTTTTGGATGGCCTATCAAATTTACAAGAACTGTATGTCCTTTCTTGCCATTATATTGTCATTTAACGAACATCAATGTTTGCCCAAATTTGTTCTCTTTTAACGTTTGGCTTTGTCTAGCACCAACTCCAGCATGAAGTAACTATTGAGCTTGCAGGTACGTGCAGAACAATATGCTGTCCGGAACAGTACCTGGTCATCTTCTTGGCAAAAATATAATTTTCACGTGGGTATTTCTTATTAGATTGTGTTGAATATCTCTTTAAGTCCTACTTTCCAATGAAATTACAATTATCAAACTTGGGTATGCTATTTTGAGGCGTATCCCCAAGAAACTTAGACTATTTTCAAGAGAAGGTAGGTACGACTCAATACAACTGACTAACTTTTGTCTGAAACATGTATATGAATTAAAGATATTGTTTTTTCATTTGCAGATGATCTTCCACCTCCCCAACCATTCCAAGAGTTAAGTGCTTCTTTCGGAGGATTTGGCATTGAAACAGCACATAGATATTGGTTATCTGAAATCAACGATGCCACAGAAAACTTTGCTAAAAAAGTTGGTTCTGGGGGCTATGGGATAGTGTATTATGGAAAGTTGAAAAACGGAAAAGAAATTGCCGTCAAAGTTCAAACCAATGATTCTTGTCAGGGAAACAGACAGTTCTCAAGTGAGGTAGCCGTTTACATAGCTTTGGGTAAAAGGGTTACTCTTAATTGCTTAGATGATTGCTTAGCCAAACCAAAAAGATATGCTTAAGGTTCTTCATAAAGTGTGTTTATGGTAGCTTGCTGAAGGATTGCACTAAGTTATTATTGCACCAGTTTGACCAATAAAATTTGTTCCAGGTTTCTCTACTTTCAAGAATACATCACAGAAATCTGGTTGAATTTCTCGGTTACTGCCAGCAAGAAGGCAAAAGCATTCTTGTATATGAGTTTATGCATAATGGAGCACTGAAAGAGCATCTTCATGGTAAGCATCATTCTGTTATGTATCATATTTATCTAAGTTAAGAGTAATTAGTTGGTTCTGGGTATTCGCAGGCTCCTTGTCTCAGGAAAGTCCCATCAGTTGGATAAACAAACTTAACTCTTTGTATAAATCCTTTCACACTTGATACGCATATTGGTGTAAT
This sequence comes from Zingiber officinale, assembly GCF_018446385.1. NCBI lineage: Eukaryota > Viridiplantae > Streptophyta > Magnoliopsida > Zingiberales > Zingiberaceae > Zingiber > Zingiber officinale. The sequence continues at coordinate 92,557,802 of NC_055993.1, forward strand.
AAGCAAACTTAACTCTTTGTATAAACATGTCAAAGGTCCAGTAGCTCTTGACATATTACAACCTCTAATGTTGGTGATAAAAATATATACTGGAGACTAGCTAGACTTGTTGTTGAATTGGATTAAAATCATGTGATTTTTATTTTCACAAGAAGTAAAAGGGTGTTATATACTTAGCCAATTTTGGTACTTTAATCACAGGAATTACACAAGTAGAGAAGATTTGATCCAACAAAACAATATACTTTGGCATATATATGTGTGATATATTGTTATGGGTACTATTTTGTTTTGTAAAGTTTGGTGATGTTTGGATGTTGATGTTTGGTACTTTAATGATGTTTGGATTGTAGGTTCTTGATCAATGATATTTTGTAGATATTAACTTGAACTGAAAGTGAGTTATGCAGTAATTTTAATTTGTGCCTAGAAAGAAGTATTGTTATCATATTCAATTGTGTACAGCGTCTTTGTCATTTTCATCTTTATGCCATTTACTCCTGGGAAATGACTTAACTTGCAATCATATGCTATTTACCTCAGGGAAAAGATAATGATCCCGTACCCAGAAAGGAGAAGAAAAGAGAAGCTAGGAGGGAGGAGAAACCAGAAAAGGCTGCAGTTATTGATATGGTGTTTAGAAGATGCACAGGCTGTTTAGAAGATGCACAGGTAGAGAAGACTTGATCCAACAAAATAAGATATTTTGGATTTTATATATATGTGTGATATATTGTTATGGGTACTATTTTGTTTTGAAAACTTTTGTGATGTTTGAATGTTGATGTTTTGTACTTTAATGAGGTTTGGATGATGATGTTTGGTACTTTAATGAAATTTGCATTGTAAATATTGATTATGTTTGGATTGTAGGTTTTTTATCAATGAAATTTGCACTAGATGATTTGCCCTGGATGAAATTTGCACTGGATGATGATGTTTTTTATAAACTGTTGAGTAGGAAAAGATTAATAAATTTTTTATTTATTGTCAACATGTTGTATATTGTACCCAAAGACATCAGTTTAAATAAGTCAAACTGTTGTCAATGGCGTTAAAAGACAATAGTGACAAACTGATGTTATTTAACATCGTTGCCTAAAAAGACAACGGTTTTTAACCGTTGTCAAACCGATGTCATTGGCTAAAAAGACAACGCTTTTTAGCCGTTGTCGTAGACAGTTCAAAACTGTTGTTGAAGAGCCTAGGCATACGCTCAAAGACAACGGTGAAAAACCATTGTCTTTGTAGGAAAAGACAACAGTTTTTCACCGTTGTTAAAATGTTGTCTTTGCCTACAAAGACAACGGTTAAAAACTGTTGTCGTTTGCCACCCCTTTTAACAACACAGCCTTTAACAACAGTTAAAAATGGCCTACGACAACGGTTAAAAACCGTTGTTGTATGTCTTTTTTCTTGTAGTGATCATCTGAGTCTGAAATACAAGAATATACTGGACTAGCACTGATGGCGATCTATGAAGGGCAAAGTACATCAGAAGCCAACATTGATGAAGGGGGAGCGACTTCAGATGAAAGCAGCGAAGCAAGGGGAGAGTCAGGCTTCAAGTTTGATATGGTAAGTGAGGTATGCCTCTTACCTCCTGATCAGCTTTATTATGGTATTAATTCGATGGCAAAATCCATGTACAAATTAAAAAGTAAAAATAATAAATTAAAAAAAATGAAAACTTAGAAATAAAAAGAATTTTAGCAAAATCATGTTTGTTAGAAGATCTTGATAAAGTAAGACTTGAAAATAATAAATTAAAAGAAGAAATAAAAAACTTAAAAATTTCTACTTGTTCAAATATTTCAGCTTTTAAAATTATAGAGGATTAAACTGGTACTATAGGTTTCACAAAAGTCATATCAGAAAAATATCAAAAGCATATATACCTAGAAAATATCTGATTAACCCTGTAAAAATGAACCGCAATTGGGTTACAAAAACTTGTTTAATTTAAATATAAAATTAAGATCTAGCACTTTCAGCGAGGAAATTAAACTTTTAAATTCTTTATGAGGCTTTGTCTAGAAAGTGGTTGTTGCTCCAATAACCAAGAAGGCCTAGTGCCTCGCCATTGCCTGGAAGCCAAGTATTGAAATAAAAAATTTAATTGACTAACTGAAAAAGCATTGAATTGAAATTACTTAATTCTTTTAAGGGTTATTCAATTTGTTTTAGAAAATTCTCAAAATATTTGTGTTTGTAAAAACTTAAAAAAAAAATTCTTAGAAAATTAAATTGTTCTCATTTAGAAATTTTCTATATAAGAAATTTTTTCTGCCTGAAAATTTTCTAACTTAAATTTTTTTTAACACAAAATTTTTTTAACTTAGAAAATTAAATTGTTCTTACTTAGAAATTTTCTTAATTATAATTTTTTTTTTAACACTTAAAATTTTTTTTGCAAATTTTTTTAATGTGTTAAAGTAAACCTTAGACGTGTTAAAAACCCCATATTTTTATGTGATTAAAGGGGGAGAAGAATGTTAAGTCTAGGGGGAGTAATAATCAATTTTTTTTTCATTGAAAAATCTTATTTGCACTTATTTGTAAAATTATTTGTCTTTACATTATGTTTGTTTTTATCTTAGTTTAAATTGGGTTGCTCACATCAAAAAGGGGGAGATTGTTGGAACCCCAAGGTGTTTTGATGTGATCAAACAAGTTAAGTTAGGTCCTGTTTGGTTTAACCCTTGTGTCTAAGTGTACAGGAGCTTAGGAGCACAGGAAGTCGAGCGGAAGACGCGGCTAGCGAGAAGGACGACACAGGGAGAGAGCCGACGGGCTCGGTGCGTCCGAGGGATGAGGTGTTGCGGAAGAGTGCACCGGTGGACGAGAAGAACGTACGCGACGTTCGAGGGACGAGAAATCAGGGAAGAAGGCTACTCGAGGAGAAGACTGGAACTTGGGTTCGGGTGAGCCCTTTTCCGGATGGTCGAGATCACCGAAGCAAGCGGAGCTAGAGCGGAAGACCCGAACCGAGGCGAAATGAACCGGAGTAGAGGTCCTGGACCGAAAAAGTCAATTCTGTTGACTTTCTTGGTCCGGGCGCCCGGACCTGGATGATTATCCAGATCACGGTCAACATGATCTGTACGAGAAGGGATAAAATTTTATCCCCTCCCAGGTGCTTGGAACCCTTCGAGGCGCCCCGACCAAGGCTATAAATATAGCCTTGGTCCAAGAAGTTGAACAACAACTTGTAATTCACTTGTAATTCATTTCTCTGTGCTATACTTTTCTTCTGTGCTGTTAACGCTGTAAGAGGCTACTCCACCCGAAGGAGATTTTCAGATAGTGCACTACTTTCTCCTTGGATTAGCAATCTTCTGATTGTAAATCAAGTAACTTCTTTATGTCTGCTTTCTTTTAATTAGTCTTTGTCTTTTTAATTACAAGTATTATTTATTTAGTTGATAGTCCGAGAAAGCGTAGATTTATTTTTCAGGGTAATTCACCCCTCCCCTCTTGTCGGCATCCAAAGGGACCAACAATAATCATTCCTCGTTGTTGAGAGAAGACTCCGACTCTGGTTCATCTCTCGATGCCTTGAGGGCGACGTTGTGCTTCGACTCCTTCGTACCTGCACATCTTGATTTATGCACTTCAAATGTCGAGAATAATTCTTTCAAAGTAATTTTTTCTAAGTCTTTAGAAATATAAAAGGCATCTACTAGTGATGCCCATTTTGTATTTCTAGGAAAAGGATTTAGTGTGTACCTTAGCGAATCTCGGTTACTTACCTATTCTTCGAGATTCAAAAGTTCGGTGATGAGCTCTTTAACTCTCTAGTGCAGATGCGCAGCTATTTCGTCTTCTCCAAGTCACAGGTTGGTGAGCTGGTTGCGAAGTAGATCCCGTCTTGCGAGCTTGGCTTCGGACGTCCCTTCATGCAGCTCAAGGAACTTCTCCCAAAGTTCCTTCGCGGAGTCGTAGTTGCCGATTCGGTTGACTTCTTGTGGTGGAAGAACGCTCAGCAGATGGTACTCTGTTTTACCGTTTGCCACGTAGTCGGCCTGCTCTTTTTTTATCCACTGATATTTATCTTTACCTTCTGGTGCTGTAAAACCAAATTCCATAATCAACAATAACTCAAAATCCGTTTTAAAAAATATCTGCATTCACTTTTTCCAAGTAGCGAATTCCCCTTCAAACTTCGGTGGGTATATGCTCAGTCCGACCATCATCTTTGCTTCGATGGGCGGTTAGTCCTCCTGAAGCGTCCTCGCTCTGATACCACTTGTTAGATTGCGACGGCCGGCTAGAAGGGGGGTTGAATAGCCCTGCAAAAATAAAACAACCCTTCTTGATCTTTCAACAGAACATTTGTATACATAAATTAACTAAACAGAAAGTAAAAGAAGAGGCAAAGGGTTTTTACTTGGTTACAACCGGGGATGTTGTTAATCCAAGGAAAGTGTCGCACTAGTATCTCCTTCAGGCGGAGAAGTCTCTTACAGCAGTGAAAGCGCAAAAAACAGAAGCTAAACTAACATGGAAGCACACAAGTGTTGGAATACAGAATTCTTGAGTTGATGAAAAGCTTCTGGACCAAGGCTATATTTATAGCCTTGGTCGGGGCGCCTGGAAGGGTTCCAGGCGCCTTAGAGGGGATAAACTTTTATCCCCTTCACAATGGATCGCGTTTAACATGATCCTGGTCAAAATCTAACTCCGGGCGCCCGAAATGGCTCCGGGCACCCGGACTGGTTCGAGCGCCCTGACCAGTAAAGTCAACAAGGTTGACTTTTGGTCTGGGTCCTCTGCTCCGGTGCTGCTCGCCTCAGTCTAGGTCTTCCGCTCCGGCTCCGCTCGCTTGGGTGATTTCAGCCAACCGAAATAAGGCTCACCCAAACCCAATTTCGGCCTTCTCGAACAACCTTTCGCTCCGGCTTCTCGTCCCTCGGAAACACCGCGCACCTCCTTCTCCTCGGCCCGCGTACTCTTCCATAGTGCCTCGTACCTTAGACGCACCGAGCCCGTGTCACGCCCCAGGTAGTCCTGCCAGAAGAAATTTCGGCAGCATCTCCCCTGTATGGGTGACAATCTGAAGCATTTCTACATACAAAATATACATCAGCCACATTCGGCTGGAATATATACACAACTACGCAGTTTATATCATCATCCCACTCGGCTGGAACAAAATAAACACAACCACGCAGTTTAATAAGCCTACATGGCTGAAAATAAACACACAACAGCGTAAACGCAGCGGAAAACACAAAACACCAGACTAGACTCCAAAAACCCACAGTGACTTGTTCAAAAGCAAAATACGCAAAAATAACATACCACCCAAACAGTAACAAAACCCAAAAAGAAAACTATCATCTAGTGTGACGTGGGACCGACAGCCGAGACTCTCCAAGCATCCATGAATCATCTACTGTTACATGGCGAAAGAAAACCAGTTTGCGAGGTGGTAAGTATTGGAACTCAGTGGGTAAGGAAAGATAGTGCATGAACATATATAAACAAATAGAGAATGTCAAAAGAAATACAGTCTCATAAGGGAAGTAGCAGATACAAAATAAAACCATAATCAATGCTCATACCTGAAACCATATCCTAAGCTAGGTAATAGAAGGTCAGGAGTAGAACTAATCTGCTACAGTACTGCTCATAACTACAGAGGTAATGCGTAAGGTATATAAACATTTCCAATAAATAACCCAAGGTCTAACCACCTACAATGAGAGTATATCTCAACATTGTTAGTTAGAGCCCTAGAGCCAATCATTTGATGATTGTTGTATGAACTTGTTGTATCATATTCTTGTTGGGGTTGCAAAGTTGCAAACATAGTCCCATATTGGAAACACATGGGAAAGATCATGGGTTTATAAGAGAAAAGATATCTTCATTGGCATGAGGCCTTTTGGGTAGAGCCTAAGAGCAAAACCATGAGGGCTTAGGCCCAAAGTGGACAATATCATGCTATTGTGGAGATATCTAAATTCTTTTCGATCCTACAATTCTTATATAAATAAAGGCATTTGTTTTGGTTATTATACTTACTTGTATTGGTGCCAAATAAACTAAGTATAATAGCGTCCTTGAGTAGAAGGTTCTTACATATATCAATCGATTGGTTGAATCGATAGTGAGATGATATAGGAAGCACTACTCTTAATCATTCCTAGTCGAGTATTAATATTCAGGGACAATGTTAATGCAATAAGACTAGCATGTAGGTCAACTCGATGACTTGATCTCACAAGTCATGGATATAGAGATATCAAGTTGACACATGGGTATGCATTGGAGAATGTATACTGAATGACCCGCCATGAGAAAGTATCATGGATCGTTATATGAGTGTCATATACTTTCTCATGTGGCTATTAGTATGACTACTAGTCCTTGGACCTGAAGTCGCCATGGATCCCTACATAAGGAGTTACGTACTTTGGTTTCGTCAAACGTCACCCGTAATTGGGTGGACTATAAAGACGATTACTGGGTATGTAACAAATTATGCGGAGGGATGTGAGTGATGTAGATGGGATCTATCCCTCTTATATGACGGGAGTGACATCGATATTCTTGACAGAGTGAGACCACGAAGTGCATGGCCATGCCCAAATGAGTCAATATGAGATATTGAGCTCATTTGATTGAGTGAGTCTACTTGGAGTTCAAGATTTAGATTGATTAGAGGATGACACGGTCTATGCCTCATATTGATCAATCTAGATGTCTAGGATAAAAGGACACTTATCATATATTGTGAGAAGTCACAATTAGTAGTCACAAGGTGATGTTGGATCTCAACATTCTTATAACTTGGGTAGTAATGATGTGTTGCTAGATACCGCTCATTACTTATGCTTCTAAATGGGTTTAGGAGTATTGCCAACGTTATAAGAACCTATAGGGTCACACACAAAAGACAATTAGATGGAGATTAGGTTCATATGATGAACCAAGAGGGTTAGATTCATGTGATGAATCAAATTGGATTAAGAGTAATCCTAATTGTACTAATTGAGTTGGACTCAAGTTGATTCATGTGTTCAATGAGTCTAATTTAGATTATGACTCATTGAATCAATTTAATTAAATGAATTAGATTCATTATATTAAATTGGCTTGAATCAAATGGTTGGATTAGATCAACCATGGGAGTTATAATGTCAAGTTTGACTTGACTTGAGAGGAAGAGGAAAAGTCAAGTTTGACTTGACTTTATGCCACATCATTTGTGAGTTGGCATTAAGTGGCCAATGATGATGTGTCACATCATCATAGTTAGCACATGTGTGTGCCACCTAATGGAGGTTACAAATCTCCTCTTTAATGGTCACATTAAATATGAATGGAGGTTACAATTCCTTTGGTGGCCGACCACTTTTGTGATGAATGGAATTTTGATTTCATTCAAGGCATTCATTCCATCATCTTCTTCCTCAAGCTCTCAACCTTTCTCCCTCTCCTTTCTTGGCCGAACCTTACCAAGGTGCTAGCACACCTTTGTGTTAGGTTTCTCCACCTATTTATTCATGTGGATACTTCTAGAGGGTTGTACACTTGACAACCTCGAGATCCGGCATCACTTGGAAGAGCGGGATACGCGAAGGACTTCGCACCAAGGGTAAAGATCTTCTCCTAATGTAGATCTAGATGTCAGAAACTCGTACTCGTAAATTTTGTTTTATTTTACTTCGCACGGATCCGGTGGCATGGGGGTTTCGGGGGTTCCGCGATGCGAAAAAGCGATTTTCGCAGCGCGAAAAACCCAACAAACATAAGGCAGCATATCAGCATAAGTGAACAACAGCAAGAAGCAACGGCAGCATAAATATACCACAGCAACATAAGTAAGCAATAACAACATATGTAAATAGCAGCAGCCAAAGCAAGTATAATAACAGCATATGCACGGATGGTCACCCCGCCCACCTCACTGCACCACGACCCCTGTATGGTCGAGAGGCCGAATCGATGACAACTGTACCACTCAAAGGCCGCCACTCCTATCAAGTGACCGAGTGGACAGGTGCTGAGTAGCTAACTAGCTACACAGCAAAGGGGGTCCCTGCTGCTCGCAACTCCAGCTACCACCAACTGCAAGTGGCCGAGTGTGGCACGACAGGACAAGCGACATCAACTCCAGCTACCACTCTATCGAGTGGCCGAGGATGCGACCCTGGTCAACGACTCTCTCGACCACAAGGGAGAATTGGTCGTTGACATGCCTGCCATGATATGATACACCAAATGCAATAGTCATCATCTATATCTATATAAACAAGAATCAGATATGCTACAGGAAGCCAGCATGCTCAATACAAAACATAACTAAACAACAATCAAAATATGCAAACATGGTATCTAGTATCTGCTAAATATCATAGATGACAACAAGAGACTGTATGGATATAGAAATGAATAACTCAAAGGTTTTGAGTGGGAGTATCAAGCACAGGAAAAGTTACGAGTGGAGTCAAGGTAAAGTAGTCCTTACTAAAAAAAAAGCTCATGCACTAAGTTTAAGTAACTAAAGAATCAAGATAAGAAGTACCCGCCTTTACTTGTCGATCGTATCAGAATAAAATCCACATTGTGCTGCCCGCCCCAAATCAGAATCCTGTGTCCATAGATATTATTTAGCTACTCTCACATAATCAAATAACTAAACCAATCGCTAAATCAATTAGGATAGCCATAATCGAACCACGATCATCGCTTGACCCTAATACAATCAACCTTTTTAATAACTTGGATCCCAAGTTGTCATCATCTACCCATTGATCGATACTTAATCAAAATAACCTCCATCATAACAGAATTAGCAAAAGGAATAATTATTCATCTCCTCCTGGCTTCAAAGCTCATTCTGGGAGCAAAGTACAGCTCAACCAAAGTAACGACACCAATTTTCCCAAACGACAGAACATAACACAAGAACAAATCATCTCACAACCCACGTATTAATCTTTTTCGATCCAGCAACTGAAACCATCCAAATTCCTACCTACCAAAATCCGATCAACTAGCAAGGGAAGGGAAACTTCATAGAGATAGTGCATGAATCAAACAAATACAGGCTACAACACCCAGATTCCTAAATTCAGATCTAGGTTTAGTGCATACCTTAAATCCGACCGCCGGAAATCCTAGACCAGCGATGGAAAGGAGGGTTCACGCAACTTGGATCAAGCGAATAAGGGAATTTCGTAGGTGAACTTGGGCCCAAGCCGAATCTCCATTGCTCGGCGGCGATCCACTGGAGGAAAGGTAGGCCGACGGTGAAGACCAAACTAGGGCAGAGGAGATGCCGCTAGGGCACGGAAGAGGGAGGCGGTGGTGGCTTCGGCTCCCGGCGAGTGCTTGGCATCCACAATGAGAAGAGGAGGCGGCGCTGCGGCTTCAGTGCTAGGGCACAAGGACGACGGCCTGTGGTGCTCGCGTGAGAGGAAGATCGGCGACGCTGGGTGAGAGCTCGGGAAGAGAGGAGCTCGGCGGTGGTTCGACACGGAGGGAAAAAGAATCGGGTGAGGAAGAAGAAGGGATTAGGGCTCGGTAATAAAACTTAGGGTAATTAATATAAACCTTGGGTTAATTAAAATAATCAACTCCCTAATAAATGGATATTCCAAACAGGCTTTTCCTAAACTTATAAATTCTTCCCCTCAAAATACGTCATACGAGTTCAGAAAAATTCTCAAAAAATCTCTAAAAATTCCTAAAAATTCCGTTAAGGTTATTCGTCCAATAACCCCTATTATTTAATTGCCGGATTTTACATTCTCCTCCACTAATAAAAATTTGGTCTCCAAATTTACTGCTCAACCCAAGAATCCTTATTTAAGGATAACAACTAAGTAGCATACATATATACTATTCTATCTCTGTGGTCATCTAATCATTCCCTTATCCTGCAAGGTTAATTTCCTCACCCCTAGAGAAACTTAAGAAACAATTAAGTTCAGGCTACAAACGGTGTTTGGCATAATGGCAAAAGTTTTTCCATAAAATGTCACAATGACGGAGAAGAAATTAGACACTAATAAATGCACCTAATTCTTTCTTATGTCTGTTACAAAGCAAGTAAAAACATTAGCACGCATGATTAAGGAAAAGGATTTGCATCAAGCTACTATTAGCAACAAAAGTCTACAACCATTTTGATTAGACTTCATCATCGAACAAATACCAAGGCACAGCAACTGTAAGATGTGCAACTCCAAATCCTGAACAACCATTTCTTTCTATCATCCTAATGCTTATTTTTCTTTCTCACAAGTAATGAGATATCACTAATTTCTTATGCCATGCTATACATATTTACTAGATCTTTTGAATATCCATTACCCACCATATATTTAAGAAAATTGCAAGATCATCGATTGTGCTCCAAAAGCTTTGGTTAAGTAGTATATAAGCATCACTGACCCAAAACATCTGCAAGTTAGCAATGGTGACAACCAGGGTATTAACAGAAACCAAAATTTTGATGCCCTCACATCATCAACTAGCACAAGATCCAACTGCTCTAGATGTTACATTACCCATTTTGATAACTAGTATCTCTTTCCTAAAAACATACATACTCCTAATTCCAATCACTAATCATAATCACCAATGCACCATCATGATTATATTATTTATGTTTTAACCCTGATTGCCAAAGCTCCTTTCCCATAATGAATTGCATTAGCTTGGTGCTCAAGAGATATCAAACTTACCCATAAACATTCACTTTAAAGCTTATCTCAACCCCATCCTTTCAAATTCCTTGATTCCTGCAATGTGTGCAACATGCATCTAGTATTCGGGTACAAGTAGCTCTCCATGATATGTTGCACGAATTCATCCTAAAACACACCAGATCAATTCAAAGGCAATATATATGTCATAAAGATGGTGTTACCTCCTCTATCATATGATCAAGCACAAGTCTTACCAATGGTCTAGAATTTGCCGGCTTACTTAGTGTAATTGTACTAGAAATAAATCAATGAATACCTAATAGATGGATATAGAAACAGCTACACCATCCCAAAAAAAAATAGGAGAGAATCTAATCAATCATACCTTAATTTCACGATCTTTGACGTGTCTAATAATAAACTACATCAACTAGTGGATACAAAAGGTAAGATAATCAATAGAAGTATACCTTACTTTCCTATAGCTCGAAGATATCCTGCCGCTGTCTAGTCCCAAAATCAAAAAAGTCACATCGGGAAATCAAATCACGAAATACAAAACACGATAACAGGCCTCATAAATCTGTGGCTCTGATACCACTAAATTGGTATCAGATTAACTCGAAAATCATAAATCAAAATCCTAAAAACACAAAATCCAGCATTTGACTCGAACGACGTTCTGATACCATTAAATTGATATCAGATTAGCTTGACAAATCGTAAATCACAACAAGGTCAAAATCCAGAATACGAAAAACAAACAAACATCGTATACCTGCTCTGATACCACTAAATTGGTATCAGATTAACTCAAAGAATCGAAAACGAAAAGCAAGTATCGTATACCTTGCTCTGATACCACTAAATTGGTATCAGATTAACTTGAACATCTCCAACACGAAAAACAAATCGTAAAATTTAAAACATAAAAATAGGCTTCGCAACTTGGCTCTGATGCCATAAATTGTCACACCCCAGATAGTCCTGCCAGAAGAAATTTCGGCAGCATCTCCCTTGTACGGGTGACAATCTGAAGCATTTCTACATACAAAATATACATCAGCCACATTCGGCTGGAATATATACACAACTACGCAGTTTATATCATCAACCCACTCGGCTGGAACAAAATAAACACAACCACGCAGTTTAATAAGCCTACACGGCTTAAAGTAAACACACAACAATGTAAACGCAGCGGAAAACACAAAATAATACGAACATGAGACCAACAAGGACACTAACAAAAATACCTGCAACCACCAGACTAGACTCCAAAAACCCACAGTGACTTGTTCAAAAGCAAAATACGCAAAATTAACATACCACCCAAACAGTAACAAAACCCAAAAAGAAAATTATCCTCGAGTGTGACGTGGGACCGGCAGCCGAGACTCTCCAAGCATCCATGAATCATCTACTGCTACCTGGCGAAAGAAAACCAGTTTGCGAGGTGGTGAGTATTGGAACTCAGCGGGTAAGGAAAGATAGTGCATGAACATATATAAACAAATAGAGAATGTCAAAAGGAATACAGTCTCATAAGGGAAGTAGCAGATACAAAATAAAATCATAATCAATGCTCATACCTGAAACCATATCCTAGGCTAGGTAATAGAAGGTCAGGAGTATAACTAATCTGCTACAGTACTGCTCATAACTACAGAGGTAATGTGTAAGGTATATAAACATTTCCAATAAATAACCCAAGGTCTAACCACCTACAATAAGAGTATATCTCAACATAAGGCAGCATATCAACATAAGTGAACAACAGCAAGAAGCAACGACATCATAAATATACCACAGCAACATAAGTAAGCAATAACAACATATGTAAACAGCAGCAGCCAAAGCAAGTATAATAACAGCATATGCACGGATGGTCACCCCGCCCACCTCACTACACCACAACCCCTGTATGGTTGAGAGGCCGGATCGATGACAACTGTACCACTCAAAGGCTGCGACTCCTATCAAGTGACCAAGTGGACAGGTGCTGAGAAGCTAACTAGCTACACAGCGAAGAGGGTCCCTGCTGCTCGCAACTCCAGCTACCACCAACTGCAAGTGGCCGAGTGCGGCACGACAGGACAAGCGACATCAACTCCAGCTACCACTCTGTCGAGTGGCCGAGGATGCGGCCCTGGTCAACGACTCTCTCGACCGCAAGGGAGAATTGGTCGTTAACATGTCTGTCATGATATGATGCACCAAATGCAACAGTCATCATCTATATCTATATAAACAAGAATCAGATATGTACAGGAAGCCAGCATGCTCAATACAAAACATACTAAACAACAATCAAAATATGCAAACATGGTATCTAGTATCTGCTAAATATCATAGATGACAACAAGAGACTGTATGGATATAAAAACGAATAACTCAAAGGTTTTGAGTGGGAGTATCAAGCACAGGAAAAGTTACGAGTGGAGTCAAGGTAAAGTAGTCCTTACTAAAAAAAAGCTCATGCACTAAGTTCAAGTAACTAAAGAATCAAGATAAGAAGTACCCGCCTTTACTTGTCGATCGTATCATAATAAAATCCACGTTGTGCTGCCCGCCCCCAATTCAGAATCCTGCGTCCATAGATATTATTTAGCTACTCTCACATAATCAAATAACTAAACCAATCGCTAAATCAATTAGGATAGCCTAATCGAACCACGATCATCGCTTGACCCTAATACAATCAACCTTTTTAATAACTTGGATCCCAAGTTGTCATCATCTACCCATTGATCGATACTTAATCAAAATAACCTCCATCATAACAAAATTAGCAAAAGGAATAACTATTCATCTCCTCCTGACTTCAAAGCTCATTCTGGGAGCAAAGTACAGCTCAACCAAAGTAACGACACCAATTTTCCCAAACGGCAGAACATAACACAAGAACAAATCATCTTACAACCCACGTATTAATCTTTTTCGATCCAGCAACTGAAACCATCCAAATTCCTACCTACCAAAATCCGATCAACTAGCAAGGGAAGGGAAACTTCATAGAGACAGTGCATGAATCAAACAAATATAGGCTACAACACCCAGATTCCTAAATTCAGATCTAGGTTTAGTGCATACCTTAAATCTGCCCGCCGAAAATCCTAGACCAGCGATGGAAAGGAGGGTTCACGTGACTTGGATCAAGCGGAGAAGGGAATTTCAAAGGTGAACTTGGGCCCAAGCCGAATCTCCATTGCTCGGTGGCGATCCACTGGAGGAAAGGTAGGCCGATGGTGAAGACCAAACTAGGGCAGAGGAGATGACGCTAGGGCACGGAAGAGGGAGGCGATGGTGGCTTCTGCTCCCGGCGAGTGCTTGGCATCCACGATGAGAAGAGGAGGAGGCGCTGCGGCTTCAGTGCTAGGGCACAAGGACGGCGGCCTGTGGTGCTCGCGTGAGAGGAAGATCGGCGACGCTGGGTGAGAGCTCAGGAAGAGAGGAGCTCGGCGGTGGTTCGGCATGGAGGGAAAAAGAATCGGGTGAGGAAGAAGAAGGGATTAGGTCTCGGTAATAAAACTTAGGGTAATTAATATAAACCTTAGGTTAATTAAAATAATCAACTCCCTAATAAATGAGTATTCCAAACAGGCTTTTCCTAAACTTATAAATTCTTCCCCTCAAAATACGTCATACGAGTTCAAAAAAATTCTCAAAAAATCTCTAAAAATTCCTAAAAATCCGTTATGGTTATTCGTCCAATAACCCCTATTATTTAATTGCCGGATTTTACAGCCCGTCGGCTCTCTCCCGTGCCGTCCTTCTCACTAGCTGCGTCTTTTGCTCTACTCCCTGTGCTCCTAAGCTCTTGCATACTTAGACACAAAGTTAAAATATGACAGGACCTAACTTAACTTGTTGATCACATCAAAACAACCTTAGGATTCCAACATTCTTATGGTTCTCTACATATATATAGATATGTCTATGAAGTTTTTACTACAACATGAGTGCAAGTTTCCTTCGACTTGAGGTATACAAGTCATCATGGTCATGGAGACTTATACTTTGACATCTTAAGCAAGCATTTCATTGAGGTGTGAACCTGAGATGATTAGGTATAAGTTGAAGTGCCCGAAGGTGTTTGGATAGCTCATAGAGGATTCACCGCTCCTTGCGAGGAGACATATACCCTATGGCCACTCGTTAGGATTATTACTCAAAGTCTTTGGCCAAAGCATCACATGCTAAGAGTGTGAGACTCTTGTACACATGTATGAGTTATTTGAATCCATAGAACGAGGAAGTATTACTTGGGCTAGGTGTGACGTAGTCAACCTAGTGGGGACATGATACATAGGCCATGTCTTGAACCAAGTAGGTATAAGACGAGTGAAAGGAACGAGACACGACTCACTGTAGTTGCTGAAGGGTTTAGAATTAATTCTAAGATCAACTATGATTTTTTAATTAATTGGGGATCATGATGTACTATTAGGTGCCACTTATGATCATTCTATAATTAAGTAATTAATTATGGACGGTCAAAATAAATTGGGAACCTATTGGATCACACACACTAACGAGTCTCTAAAATACGTAAAACAAGTTAAAGAATAGGATTCTTAGATCAAGAGATAAATGTTTGGTTGAATCATATATAAGATAAATATGGAAATATTTGTCGCAATGGAAGCGTAAATGGGTCACATCTCTTATGGAAGAGTTGGACCATATTTGGTTTAATCATGAATTAGTCATGAACCAACTTGGTTTAGTTGTGAACCAAACCAAGAGGTTAATGGGCTAATTTTTTGTTAAGGGATAATGGGTTGAATTTGTGCTTTCTAATCTAACTCATTAATGAGGGATATACGTTGATATAGTTGAGAGAAAATTATACACATGAGATCATTAATTGGCTTGTAAGGTTTTTGAAAAACCTTAATCCAATTTCTCTTCTCCTCTCCCTCTCCCCTCTCTCTTTACCGCCGCTAATAAGGGGAAGCCCTTCCCCTTGTTGTTGTGACCACCACAAGGAAGAAATCTCTTCCTTGTGTGCTTCTCTTCCTCTTCCTTTTGATCCCTCTTCTTTGCTCGTGGCTAGTAACTTCCAAAGGAGAGGCTTGTACTCAAGGAGTTGTCTTGAGAAGTTCGGCGTGGATATGAATAGAGGTGAGGTTCGACAATGTTGCTACGGTTGATGCCCTTCTCGTTATAGGTCATTCGTAAGGTACACCTAGCGTAAATTTACTTTTCATAAAAATAATAATTATGAGATCTTGTTTGCCATGTTGTATCCTTGTATACGTGTGGTGCGTGTGATGTAATAATTTAGGAATTATTATTATTTTATTTTCCGCTACGCATGTTTACGAAATGTGTTTTAGCACACATCGCATCAGACATATCCTAACAATGATATCAGAGTCTGATCGCACTTCGACATGATTATAAAATTATTTTACAGTTCATAATTTGTATTGTAACTAATTTTAAATTTTTTTAGAATTATTAAGATTTTTCTATTTTTGGAAAGTTTACTAAATTGTTAGGAATTTCTATTTTTGGAAAGTTTCTGATATAATTTCAGAAAATTAAATTTAAAAATATTTTGTTAATTATTGAATTAATCTTTTCTGAATTTTTGGATTTATTAAAATATTCTATTTTTAGAAAATTTCCTAAATTGATAGGAAATACCAAATTTTAAAAGATTTTAAAAATCATAAAAAATCCAGATTTGAGATATTCTAAATTAAATTATAAAATTAATATTTTTTGAAATTTTTAGATTTGTTAAAATATTCTATTTGTGGAAAGTTTCTTAAATTGTTAGGAAATATCAAGTTTGGAAAGATTTTAAAAATCACAAAAAAATCTAGATTTGAATTATTCTGTAATAAATTAAGAAATATTAATTATTTATTTTCTAAATGGTTAGGAAATTAATTTGAAAATTTATTTCCAAAATAATTAAAGATTCTTGATTGATAGAAAGATTTTAGATGAGATATGTTAATTAAATTTAAAAATTGGTTTCCTAATTTGATTCGATAAATCTTGATTTATTAAAATCAGATTTATAACATATTTTTATTTCTAAAATAGAATTATAACATATATAAATTTATGCCATGAACATACCATGTTGTATACCATGTAGATGCATTAATTATGACATGATTAGATTTTACCATGCGTGTGATGTGATTAGATCTTACCATATGTATGATGTGTCATGCTATGTCATGCGTGTGATGTGTCATGTCATCATTTATGTCATACGTGCGATGTGCTATGTCATCATTTATGCCGTGCATGTAATGTAATGTAGATAGAATTTTGCATGATGTAGATGAGATCTAAATCTCTTACTCAATATTAAAACCTATATCTTCTATTAATATGGTAAGAACCAGAGTTTAAGTTCTTGTTTGAGTTGTTAGCCAAAGTCAAGCTCAACTTGAAATTAAACATGTTCAAACCATAGAGATGCAATCTCATGATTAACGGGTTGGTTTTAAACTTGAAGCGTTGATTTGTTATGCCAAATCCATGATCAATGTGGATAGAAGTGAAGTTGAGTGATCTGCATTTGATGTATACTTGTTAATCTATTAACAACCCGATATTTATGCGAAGATCAATTAGTTGTTAGCATAATGTGATAGTTGCATATAAGTGATATGCAATCGGTAAATATGTTATCTATCGCTATAGCTAAGAATAATTTGTTTGTCAAAGTCAAGGTTATTCTTATCTATGGTGGATATCAACCCACTTGGAGAAAACCTACCATCTCCCGAATTCAAAATAAGGGTATTTGAATTTGATAAATAAGTGGGTTTTTATGTAAATTGTTTACATAAATAAAATCATGTCTCTTATACATTCTCATTTTTTTATTTCTAAGTTAATCATATAATTATGACTTCTGTTAATCTGCGTTTGATTTTAGACTCGAACAAATTGACTAGGCCGAACTTCTTGGACTGGTTTCAAAATTTGAGAATTGTTCTCAAAGATGAGAAACTAGCTTATGTCCTTGATCAGTCTCTTCTCACAAGTCTTGATATCGATGCAACTACGAACCAATTGTTGGCCCTTCAGAAACATAATGATGATTTTGTACTTGCAAGTTGTATCACGTTAGCTGACTCTTGAACTACAGAAACAACATGAACATTTGGATGCTTATGATATTGTCTATCATCTTCGTGAGCTATTTGATGAGCAAGCTAGATCCAAAAGGTTCAAGGTCTCTAAGCTTCTTTTTTGCTCAAAGATGCAGGAAGGTTTATCCGTAGTACAATATGTACTAAAGATGAATGGCTACATAGAGCGTTTAGCATCACTCGATTTTATAATGAATCATAAGTTAAGTATTGACTTAATTCTACATAGTTTACCGAAAAGTCATTCACAATTTGTGATGAACTATCATATGAACAATTTGGAATCGACCATTCCTGAGATGATTAATATGCTCAAGACTATAGAGCCTTTTGTTAAATGTGAACAAAAAACTATGATATTAGTAGACTCCTCCAAGAAAGGTTCTAAGAGGAAGCCAAAGCATCAGATTAAAGGGAAGAGCAAAAAGGTCAAGACAGTAGAACTGGCACAAAAGAGCTTATGATATCATTGTGGCAAGATGGGACACTAGCGAAGAAACTGCAAGATCTATCTTGAGTCCGTGAAGAAGAACAAGGCATCTGATGCCCCATCCTCTTCAGGTATTTTCGTTATTGATTGTCATGCTATTTCTTCAGAGATTTGGATATTAGATATTGGGTGTGACTTACATATATGTAATGACACACAGGGGCTAAGGAATAGCAGAAGACTCATCAAGAGAGAAACAAGTATGCGAGTTGGGAATGGAGCAAAGGTTGTTGCAGTCGCCATCGGAACATACTTGTTAAAGTTTCCTAGTGGACATGTTTTAGAACTAGATAATTTTTATTTTGTTCCAGCATTAATAAAGAACATTGTTTCTATTTCTTACTTTAATAGAAAATATTTTCATTTAACTTTTAGTAACAATTGTTGTTATATAACCTTAAATGATGTTCTTTATGGCACTGGAACTTTATACAATGACATCTACGGGTTAGATATATCTAGTGATGTACTTAATATTGAAAAGAGAAATAAACGCGCTTGAATAAATAATCAATTAACCTTTTACTCATGGCATTGTCGCCTTGGCCATATAAGTAAGAAATGCATGTCCGAATTGCAAAAGATTGCAGTTCTCGAATCATTTGAATTAGATACATTTGATACATGTGATTCATATTTAAAAGGCAAGATGACAAAGTTACTTTTTTCTCGAAAGAGTGAAAGAGTTGATGAGTTACTTGGGCTAGTACATACCGACGTATGTGGATCAATGACAACTCATGCATTAGGAGGTTATAGCTACTTCATTACTTTCATTGATGATCACTCTCATTATGGGTATGTGTATCTAATGAAACACAAGTTTGAAGCATTTGAAAAGTTTAGAGAATTCAGAAGTGGAGTAGAGAAACAACTTGGTAAAATATTAAGATACTTCGATCCGATCGAGGTGGTGAATATTTAAGCCAAGAGTTTCTAGATTATCTAAGGGATAATGGTGTATTGTCTTAATGGAATCCGCCTTATATGCCACAACATAATGGTGTATCGAAAAGACGTAATCGAATCTTGTTAGACATGGTTAGATCAATGATGGATCGTGCAGATCTTCTTAAGACCTTTTGGGGTTATGCACTCATGATAGCTGCTTACTTGATAAATAGAGTCCCGACGAAGGCAATCTCAACTACTTCATATGAGGTATGGACTAGTAAGAAACCTCTGAAGATATGAGGATGTCCTACTTATGTGAAGAGGACTATATTAGATAAGTTGGAGGCCAAGTCTGATAAGTTTTTATTTATTAGATACCCTAAGGAAACTAAGGGTTATCAATTCTATCACCTTTGGAACAAAAAGTGTTTGTTTCAAGGCATGCTACCTTCCTAGAGAAAGAATGAATTTCTCTTACAGGAAGCAAGTGGGAGTATGGTTGAACTTGATGAAGTTCAAGGGACTCTAATAAACACCAATAAGATGCCTAGTCAAGAACCACAACCCATTATAACACAACATCCTTGTAGATCAGGTAGGACACACAATATTCTTGAGAGATATGGATCTCTTGTAAGAGAATTGAATGATGTGTTACTCATTGAGGATGAGGAACCTACTGATTATGAAGAGGCTCTAAATAGTTCAGAAAATGATAAGTGGCTTACAGCCATGAACTCAGAAATGGATTCCATGTACGAAAATCATGTATGGAACTTGGTGGACCCACCTGAAGGCATTACGCCTATAGGGTACAAATTGTTTTCAAGAAGAAAATCGACATGGATGGTAATATTATTACCTACAAGGTAGGTTGGCGGTGAAAGGATATCGTCAAAGGCAAGGCAATGACTATGGCGAAACTTTCTCACCTGTGACCTGTAGGACCGTTAGTTTCGATAGAGGGGGGGGGTGAATATCGATTCGAAAAAGACGAGTAGAAATACGCAGCGGAAAAGTAAATGAACACAGTTGTTTTTTACTTCGTTCGGAGCCTGTGACGACTCCTACTCGAAGGCCCGTGGTCCTTGACCACTTTCGTTGGGCAATCACTAGCAATTCGAATATAATTACAAAATGAGTACATGAAATGCTAATGAAACAAAGTAATACCGACAAGGAAATTAACTAAAAACCGAAGGTGCACTTTGTCGGAGCTTTGTTGGCGTCGCAGCAGAGCAGTAGGACCAGCAGTAGAAGAGTTCTCAGATTGATGATTTTGATTGATACTGAAGCTCCTGCCTGGGGCTTCTTTTATATGTTGCTCCGGGCGCCTGGATCCCTTCCGGGCGCCTGGAATGTGACGTGGCTGCTCAAACCGTGATGCTCCACGTGGCGACGACTCGGCTGGATATAATTTGCCTTCCGGGCGCCCGGACCACCTTGTTCCAGAAAACTCCCTTTTCCTGCAAAACAAAGTTAGTCCGAGGCAATATATATCCTGCAACATAGATTGTTATCACATTTTATAATAGTATAAATTAGCACAAATAGTATGACTTTGATTCCGTCTTTCCGAGACCGGAATCTAGTCACGATCTCGACTTAGATATCCGAAATGGATCTAAGCCGGATCGACGCCTAATGTTCCCTTCCCGGGAACGTGTCCTCGCAGTCACTCCCCTCCAGTGACTTACCTCACTTACCTGCCAGACGTCCGGTCAGCCCGTTGACCCGTCTGGACTTCTCGCCAAGCGTCCGGTCAGCCCGTCGACCCGCTTGGACTTCTCGCCAAGAGTCCGGTCAGCCCGTCGACCCGCTTGGACTTCTCGCCAGCTATCCGGTCATCCCGTCGACCTAGCTGGACTTCGTGCCGGACATCCGGTCAGCCCGTCGACCTGTCTGGACTTCTCCTGCACACTCGATCAAAGTGTCAGACAACAACAAAACTAACTTAACCTATTTGTCATTCATCAAAACCTGGGTTAAATCGTTAATGCTAACCGCACCAATATGACCATGCTTAAATGCATTCGGATATTCTTGGCCATATCAGCTCATCATGATTATGAGATATGGAAGATGGATGTGAAAACAACTTTCCTTAATGGAAATCTGTTCTAGGATGTGTATATGACACAGCCGAAGGCTTCACATCTATCAACAAGAATAAAGTATGTAAGCTTCAACATCCATTTATGGATTAAAGCAAGCATCTAGGAGTTGTATCCATTTTGATGAGGTGATCAAACAATTTGATTTCTCACAAAATCCAGATGAACCTTGTGTTAGGGATGTAAATGAATCAAATGGTTCGCGAGTTATTTGGAGCTCAATTTGATAAAAATCTCGTTCGAGTTCGTTCGTTTTGTTGGGTGCTACTTGGAATTCCGTTCTGTTTCACTTGTTCAAAAATTTGTACAAGAACAGAACTTTTCCTAGCAGCTCATGTGCTCTACAGAAGTTAAACTTGGATTGCAAACGAAACTTAATATTTTTAATCCAAGTTGTTCTTCAGAAGTTAAACTCGGATTGGAAACAGAACTTAACATTTTTACTCCAAGTTCAACTCATGTGTTCTTCAGAAGTTAAACCATATTACAAAAGTTGATTAAATATCTATTTCAAAGATTGACTTCCAAGTTAAACATGGCGAGACACTCGGCCTTCTTGGGTATGGGATCATCCACCACTTCCTAGACAAAGCCTTTCAAAGAAATTGAATATTTAAACTTCTTACAGTAACCTTAGGTTTAACTATAGAGACCACAATAGAAACACAAAATTGAAACACAAAATCGATAGCCTCTTGTGTTGATATTTCAGGATCCATACAAAGAACACAAACTAATTATGCAGCGGAAACAAATAATTAGTTATACCTTTCTTTGCAGCTAAAGATCTCTTGATCTTCTGTTGTATTCCTCTCCTCCTCTTGGACGTCGTGTGGGTGATAATCTACCAAGATGAAATCCACCCGAACCTTCTTCTTTGCCTACAAGTTTCGGCCACCCAAGGAATGCCAAAATAGGAAACTTCCTTCTCTTCTTCTTCCCCTCCAAGCAAACCGGCCACAAGAAGATGGAGCTTGATATGCCGCCGACCTTAAGAGAAGAAAACAAAGGGAGAAGAGAAAGAGAGAAGGGCCGACCACCAAGGAAAAGAGAAGAGGGAAAGCTTAGGTTTCGGCCCTAAGGGAACAAGAGAAATATGGAGATATATTCATCCCATAAGGCACCCTCTACCTCTCTTTTATAATCCTTGGTCATGGCATAAAAGAAAATTTTAATAATAATTAAAATCTCTCTCTTTTAAATTTCCTATTGTGATGGCTACAAAATGAAAGTTTAAAAAATTAAAATCTCTTTCTTTTAAACATTGTAGATATCTACAAAAAGGAAAGATTTTAAAAATTAAACTTCTCTTCTAAATCATGGTTACAATAAAAGGAAAGTTTTATCAAAATTAAAATCTCTCTTTTTAAACCATTATA
Organism: Zingiber officinale; assembly: GCF_018446385.1. Lineage (NCBI taxonomy): Eukaryota > Viridiplantae > Streptophyta > Magnoliopsida > Zingiberales > Zingiberaceae > Zingiber > Zingiber officinale. The sequence goes on from NC_055993.1 coordinate 92,580,476, forward strand.
GATAATAATAAAAAAAGAAATATTTTAAAATTTAAAACTCTCTTTTAAAACCATGTGGATGACTTCAAAAAAAGGAAAGATTTTTAAATTAAAATCTCTCTTTTAATCCTTTGTAGATTGCTATAAAAGGAAAGATTTTAAAAAAATAAAATCTCTCTTTTTATTTCTTTAGTGGCCGACCCCTTGCTTGGTCATCAAGCAAGGCTTGGCCGGCCCCTTGCTTGGTCACCAAGCAAGGATGTGGTCTGCCCCTAGATTGGGTAAGAAGCTAGGCTTTAGGTGTATAAAAAGGCTTTTAATAAGAGGCTACAACAGGGACCTAGAGGAGGATTTGATTTTGGCCTCCTGATGGACTTGAGCTTCCTGTGTTCGACCCAAACACCCAACTCAAGTTCATCAATAATAACTCATACCACTAAAGAGTCATTATTGAACTACCGCACCAATCCCATATTACATTATGGGCTCCTTCTTATTATGAGTGTATTAGTCTCCCTGTGTTTAATATATCGAATGCCCATTAATTAAATGTGTTACTAACAACTCACTTAATTAATATCTAGTTCCAAGAGTAGTACCACTCAACTTCATTGTCATGTCGGACTAAGTCCACCTACAGGATTTACATGACAATCCTTATAATCTCCTCAAGGGGACATCATCAACCTAGATAACTCGGAAACAGTTTCCTTCTATAATCAACAACACACCATATAAATAATATTATTTCCCAACTTATCGGGCCTATTGATTTAACGAATAAATCTCACCCATTGATAAATTAAAGAAATAAATACTAAGTATATGTGTTTGTTATTATATCAGGATTAAGAGTATGCACATCCATAATAACAGAGGTTATGTTCTTTTATGCAGTCAGTATAAAAGGAACAACCTCAAATGGTCATGTTCAATACACATATAGTGTACTAGTGTAATTTTATAGTCAAGATAAACTAGTACCAAATTACACTACAACCATTCCAATGGTTTGTCCCAATCCATCTTGGTTGTGAGCTACTATTTATAATTTATAAGAAACTGATAACATGATCTTCTGTGTGACACCACACACCATGTTATCTATAATATAAATTAAATGGGCAACTGCATTTTACTAAATGCAGACATTTGACCAATGTGATTCTCATTTCAAAATAAATGTTCATACAAAAAGTTAGGCTTTTAGTATACATCCTAACACGTTTATCTTATCGAGCCGAGCTCGAGCTCGATAGTTTTATCGAGCCAAGCTCGAGCTTAAGGATATTCGGCTCATGAGTTCGCGAACATGTTCATTTGTAGGCTCACAAGCAAAAAAACGAGCCTTAAAATGAACCTTAAATCGAGCCAAAAAATGAGCTCTAAAACGAGCCAAAAAATGAGTTCTAAAACGAACCTTAAAACGAGCTTTATAACGAGCCAAAAAAAATGAGCTCTAAAATGAGCCTGAAAATGAGCCCGAGCTCGCTTAACGAATTAGGCTTGTTAACTATGATAATCGAGCTAATAACGAGCCAAGCTCGAACTGTTCGCGAGCTTGATAATTCCAAAATGAGCCGAGCTCGAGCCTTGTAATAAAAGTCCAATTCGAGCTCGAGCCGAGCTCGAGCCCGAATATAACTTAAACGAGCCGAGCTCGAGCTTAATACTGTTTGGCTCGGTTCGGCTCGTTTACATCCCTACCTTGTGTGTATCAAAAGGTTAGTGGGAGTGTAGTTGTATTTCTAATATTATATGTTGATAACATATTGCTTATAGGAAATGATGTGCCAGTTCTATAGTTAGTTAAAGTTTGGTTGTCCAATACGTTCTTCATGAAAGACATGGGAGAAGCAACTTACATTCTTGGGATGAAAATCTATAGAGATAGATCGAAAAGGTTGCTTGGTCTTTCACAGTCGACATATATAAACAGAGTGCTAAAACGATTTAGCATGTCTGAATCCAAGAAAGGTTTCAAACCTATGAGGCATAGAATTCAACTTTCAAAGCCTATGTGCCCACGCACAGAAGACGAGAGGATTTGCATGGATAAGATACCTTATGCGTCCGCAATAGGATCTATCATATATGCTATGTTATGTACAAGATCCGATGTATCATATGCTCTGAGTGTTATAAGCAGATACCAGTCTGATCCAGGAATGGATCATTAGGTGGCTTTCAAGATGATCATTAAGTACTTAAGAAGAACTAAGGATATGTTCTTAGTTTATGAAGATGATGATATGACCATACGCGGATATACAGATGCTAGTTTCCAGACGGACAAGGATGATTTCAAGTCTCAATCTAGATTCATATTTATATTAAATGGAGACACAGTTAGTTGGAAAAGTTCCAAGAAAAATACTGTTACAGATTCTACCTGTGAGGCAGAATACATTGCAGCTTCGGAAGCAGCAAAGGAAGCGGTTTAGATCAAGAAGTTTGTTACTGAACTTGGAGTGCTTCCATCCATTGTTGAAGCATTACCTATTTACTGTGATAACATTGGAGCCATTACGCAAGCAAAGGGATCGAGGTCTCATCAGCGATCAAAACATGTGCTTCGCCGTTATCATCTGATCAGGGAGATCGTTAGTAGGAAAGAAATACAACTCGAGAAAATTTCCACAGAAAGGAATCTATTGGATCCTTTGACAAATGCTCTACCACAAAGCAAGTTTGAGAGTCACGTCTGTGCTTACGGTTTAGGAAACCATGGCAATTGACTTTAAGCCAAGTGGGAGTGTTAGAATTTGAGGGATGTACTAAAGCAATTGCCTTACGATTTTTTTCTATTTATTTGATAAGTATATATTCACTATTTAAGTGCATATTATATGTTTGATTGTCTTAAATTCATTTACTGAATATCCGTTATATAATTCATAGCATGAGAGAATTTATGATTGGATCAAAACTAGTGATTATCTCTACATATGTAATTATGAATATATTAAAATTTCCCTAGTTATCGAATTGATGCATTTGGACATTATCAATTTTGTAAGACTAGCACGGGTTATACTCCTTGGTTCGGTCAAACAGTTGTTTTCTCACTGGCTGGAGACATTCGGATTTCGAGAGTTAAACGTGGATACTGGTTATAGTAACTAGTTCATTAGAGTGACTCATTGTAAGACTTCATATGATTCTCTATATATATATATATAGATATGTCTGTGAAGTTCTTACTGTAGCACGAGTGCAAGTTTCCTTCGACTTGAGGTATACAAGTCATCTTAGTCATAGAAACTTATACTTTGACATCTTAAGCAAGCATCTCATTAAGATGTGAACCGGGATGATTGGGTATAAGTTGAAGTGCCCGAAGGAATTTGGATAGCCCACAGAAGATTCACCGCTCCTTGCGAGGAGACGTATACCCTATGACCACTCGTTAAGATTATTACTCAAAGTCTTTGGCAAAAGCATCACATGTTAAGAGTGCGAGACTCTTGTACACATGTATAAGTAATTTGAATCCATAGAATGAGGAAGTATTACTTGGTCTAGGTGTGACGTAGTCAACCTAGTGGGGACAAGACACATAGACCATGTCTTGAACCAAGTGGGTATAAGACGAGTGAAAGGAACGAGACACGAATCATTGTAGCTACTGAAGGATTTAGAATTAAATCTAAGATCAACTATGATTTTTTGACTAATTGGGGATCATAATGTACTACTAGGTGTCACTCATGATCGTTCTATAATTAAATAGTTAATTATGGACGACCAAAATAAACTGGGAACCTATTGGATCACACACACTAATGAGTCTCTAAAAGACGTAAAACAAGTTAAAGAATAGGATTCTTAGATCAAGAGATAAATGTTTGGTTGAATCATACATAAGACAAATATGAAAATATTTGTTGCAATGGAAGCAAGGATGTGTCACATCTCTTATGGAAGAGTTGGACCATATTTGGTTTAATCACAAATTAGTCATGAACCAACTTGGTTTAGTTGTGAACCAAACCAAGGGGTTAATGGATTATTTTTTGATTAAGGAATAATGGGTTGGATCTGAGCTTTCTAATTAAACTCATTAATGAGGGCTATATATTGATATGGTTGAGAGAAAATTATACACATGATATCATTAATTGGCTTGTAAGGTTTTGGAAAAATCTTAACCCAATTTCTCTTCTCCTCTCCCTCTCCCCTCTCTCTTTGTCGCCGCCAATAAGGGGAAGCCCTTCCCCTTGTTGCTGTGACCATCACAAGAAAGAAATCTCTTCCTTGTGTGCTTCTCTTCCTCTTCCTCTTGATCCCTTTTCTTCGCTCGTGGCTAGTAATTTCCGAACGAGAGGCTTATACTCAAGAAGTTGTCTTGAGGAGCTTGGCATGGATACGAATAGAGGCGAGGTTCAACAACGTCGCTATGGTTGATGCCCTTCTCATTACAAGTCATCCGTAAGGTATACCTAGCGTAAATTTACTTTTTGTAAAAAAATTTAATTATCCGATCATGTTTGCCATGTTATATCATTGTATGCGTGTAGTGCGTGTGATGTAATAATTTAGGAAATATTTTTATTTTATTTTTCGCTGCGCTTGTTTATGAAATATGTTTTAGCACACATCGCATCGGGCATATCCCAACACATGCTGCGCATGTGTTCTTGGTTCCTAATGAGATTGTGTTGCCCCTAATCAGGGGCCTTTCGGCGGTTAATGATTGGTGGTCGGTCGCCGTTCCGTGGGAGCAATGTGCTCGGCAGGTGCTTCCTTCCTCCGTGCTGCCTGAATTTCCTCCACATTTATGTATTCGGTGGCCCTCCTAAGAAGATGGTCGAAGTCTTTTGGCAGCCTCTGGATGAGGGAGCGGAAGAATTTCCCTTCGGTAAGCTCTTGGGCGTTTATAAATATCTCCGAGGAGACCGATGGAATATGTTGGATCGATGCACACGTGAGAGGAAGGGGATGAATTACGTGGTTTTTGAAAACTCGTTTTCTTGTTTTGAAATCAAAGTATACACAGCGGAAAAACTAAAAAGAACAACACAAGAAAACACAGGTGGTTTTAGTTGGTTCAGAGCCTTCGACGACTCCTACTTCAAGACCCAGGTCTCGTGGACCTATCAATGGGTAATCCACTAAAACTTCTTTCGGTACTTCCGGAAGAGAGAATCAAGTATAAAGATGATCAGAGAAGTGCAACAGATTGCACTTCCGTTTGTAGAATTTAAGTACAATAAAAATTTTACCGACACTTAGGGAATTAAGTAGCTTGTTTGTGTGTCGATGTCGGTCTGCTGGCCATGATCTGAAGTCTTCAGACCAGTCGTCAGGCACAGCAGCTTCATAGCAGAGTCATAGCAGGAGCCTGGAGTAGTCGGAACCTCAAATGGATGCGTAGTAGCTCGTATATGTGTTCTATATTGAAGCTTCCTCGAAACTACCTTATATAGGGCATTGAGGGTGCCTTCCATACTCATTGAAGGCACCTCCAACTTGAGAAAGTTGATCCCAAACCGTTTGACCTCTATCCACGACTTTGTTCAAATTTCATCCTGTGGAAGGCACCTTCCATAGCCATGGAAGGCACATTCGATAAACAGTACGAAGGTGCCTTCAGTTGCTTGAAGGCACCTTTGGATACTATTCATCCGAAAGAAAATTTACTCCTTTATCCTACAAAACAACGTTAGTCCAATAAACCAAGTAATGACCTGCAAGACAAGTGTTAGTACAATAATAATGAACAGTAGTAATTAGTTTCTATCCTCCCAGGACCAGGAACTAGTGAAGGTCTCAGATTAGGGATCCGAAATGGACCTAACATAGATCGACGCCTACTGTCCCCTCAACCGGGACACGCCATCACTTAGTCACTCTCCTCTAGTAACTTATCTTTACTTACTAGTTTGCCAGAAATTCAGTCAGTCCGTTGACCTATCTGGACTTCCTGCCAGATATCCGATCAGCCCATCGACCTATCTGGGCTTTCCACCAGCAATCTGGTTGGCTCGTTGACCTAGCTGGACTTCCTGCCAAATATTCGGTCAGCCCGTTAACATATCTGGGCTGTGCACCAAATATCCGGTCAGCCCGTCGACCTATCTGCACACTTAGTAAAGTGGTTAGATACCAATTATACCTAACTTAACTTATTTGTCATTCATCAAAATCTGAATTAGACTGTTAGTGCAAACTACACTAACAGAATATCCATGCCCATCTAGTTGAACTGCTTAATATAGGTCCTCCGTGCCTCCTTGGGCCCCTGCTTCAATACGAATAGATTAACATTTATTTTCTGGTAGTAACTACTGCTGGTGAAGTGGTGCAAGAATGACACTCAAAATTCTTTGAAAATGTGAATTGATCTAATCGGTAGGCGTCTAAACCAGCGTTGCACTGATCTGGAAAGGATGGTGAGGAAGACCCTGCATGTTACTCCATCGGTGTATTGATGGAGTGTGGCCGCGTTATCAAACTTGACCAGGTGGTCATCCAGATCGGTCATTCCATTGTATTCCTGGATCGTCACTGATGTGTAATGTCGGGGCAGTGGGTTGTCTAGGATCCCCTGAGAGAACTGTCGGTTGATTTGCTCGGACGAATCATTATTTCTTGGTGCTTTCCCTTTTTAAGCATCCCGAACAGGTATGTCGTCCGATGAGGATCCCGGTTCTCTGTCCGCTCGACATTGTTCATCTGATAGAGTCTGGAACAGTGTACGATGAAAGGGGATCGACGCATTGGGCGCACCCCCATATGTGCCGCTAGGCTTCTTATTCTGGCCGCGAGCGAATACATATTCCGCTCAATCTTTATATACGCCTTGCTGCCCCGTTGCTGATGTCCCGGGCTTATGTACCCGGTGCTCGGTCAGCGCCTACTGCTGTTGTTGTTTCACCATTTTTACTGATCGGGCTTGTATTAGCATATCTAATTTCTCCTTTTTCAATGTCACTATCGTAAGTCGTTCAGCGTCCTCCATCTTCGTGTTTCGGATACAGGCTACTTTCCCACAGACAGCGCTAATATGATCCTGTTCGAAATCGTGAAGAAGGTTGGCTGGGGATGTGGCTTCTGGTTGACTGCTTGTAGACCCCACTCCGCTCTACAACACAAGAAACGCCAGTGCCGAGTCGGGGAAGGAGTCCCCGATGTTGGCCCTCCGACGCTCAAGTCAGTCACTAGAAAGATGGAAGGAAACAAAGCAACAGTAATCACAAGCGTGAATAGTAAATAACGCGTACCTCCGTCGGTACATGAACACCCCTTTATATAGCGCCCCAATGAGCGACATGCACGCTCCTCAAGGTGTGTGCACGTTCTCTAAATTGTCCTATGAAAGGACATGTTAGAAAAGTGACTCTGACACCATACCTTAACAGGTCACGCGAATCCCTGACAAGACAGTAGAAACTTCCGTCGTACGATCCTCCTATTGACCATGCCTCATTATCAGCGACATTATCTCCCAAAGGGATATCAATGTATGTGAGAGGGGTCCCACTGCTTGACCGAGTGGAGGAGCCTCTTGGTTGGGACCTCCGCTCGGTAGACCTCTACTGCTTCCCTGCAATGACTTGGTTCGGTAGGTTATTTCTGCCCGACCGAGCGAGTGCTCCGGTCGCCTTAACATTCCTCCGCTTTGTGATGAGCATCTGATGTTCTTGTCGCAGTGCTCCTGGCTATACAGACGTTCTGCTCGAATAAGCCATTTACCAATCGGACACTTCATGCTCGATCGGCCAGTGCCGCAGACATCTACTCGGCCCACCTTTAGTGAGCCCGTTGGTTCCATAACGTTGATCGCCTTGACTTTGACCTCCACGTCAGCCTTGACTTTGACCTCCACGCCATCTGCTACCTCTATCTTTGACCCGCATTTAGTGGGCCTCTTATCACCACATCAGTAGTAATTAGTCGTTAACTTCTACACTGTATAGTAGTTGTTACGAATTATTATAATATGTAGCTTGTATAATAATGTTATTATTTTATATTATTTTTATTTACGAGTGAGGGATAACCTAATTAAAATAATATTTTATTGAAAAACTAATTAAGAAGACTTTACGACACTCATTATATTTTATATTATATGATCATGATCGACTATATAAAGTTAACATTACAACTATTATAACGTGTAGTAACTAATTACTAGCTTCTATAATAATATCATTTTAGGTTAATTTTATTCATTGGATAGAAGGGGAGCCTTGACACAATGATAAAGTTGTTATTTTTTTATCAAAAAGTCACGGATTTGAATACTGAAAATAACCTCTTATAAAAAAAAAAAAATAGGATAAGACTGCGTATAGAGAACTATAACACCCACTTCATTTTAAATGAAAATTAACTTACCACGATCGATTATGTATAGCTTGTACACATTATAGGAACTACTCCAAATTAATCATAGTTTAAGATATTATTAACCTCCCATATTAATAAGTTTGGTGAAATTAGAGCAGACAATTAGTCAACATGATCAGAAGCCAGCGTTGACTACCGACCTTGAAGGCTCGTCACTGTCATTTCATTTCTGGTTTCAGGCTGAGCGGGAGGCTCCAACGTGAACGTTGGTTTCTTAGGGGTCTGTGCGATGTCGCAGTCGTTCGCCATCATGCGGTCGACGGCGGGCATGTCCGGCCGATCGACGGCACGATCCTGGACGCACAGGAGCGCTATGTGAATGCATCTCAGCACTTGATTCATCGAGCAGGACGGAGTTCCTCGTATCGATGCATCAACAAGATCGTCTGCTTTCCCTTCTCTCCACACACTCCATGCCTGTAATAAAACAGTGAAACTGCTCACTTTTGTCTTAAAGCAATTAAGAATTCTTGTGCTAATTAACTTACATATCCTGCTAGGGTAGGAGTATCCTCCAGTTCATGAAAGCTATTGCTCCTCTTGCCGGTCACCAATTCCAGCACGATAATCCCAAAGCTGTATACATCAGATTTATCGGAAAACAGACCTTTGATCGTGTACTCAGGCGACATGTAACCACTGCATTTGTATTTAACATGATGAGCATGCAGATATCATGACATTACAACATGAAGTTGTTTGGGTTGATCTCTCTTACAGGGTTCCGGCAGGCTTCCTTGTGTTGCCCTGATTCTGCTCGTCCATGAAAATCCTCGCAAATCCAAAGTCGGATATTTTGGGATTCATGTCCTTGTCCAACAAAATATTATTGGGTTTTAGATCGCGATGTGCGATCCTCGAAACAGAGTCCCTATGTAGATAAATGAGTCCACGAATGATCCCTCCTATAATGTCGAACCTGGTAGGCCAATCTAGTAGTGCTTTCTTTTCAGGATCTGTCAAGTAAAATGAGCTGTTTCGATAAACTTTAGAACTTAAAGAGGAGAAAGTGTTGGAGAGCGAACGCACCGAAGAGGATTGCCTCCAAACTCTTGTTGGGCATATACTCGTAGATCAGTATCTTTTCTTCGCCCTGAATGCAGTAGCCAAGCAACCTGACCAAGTTCCTGTGCTGCAATTTGGCGATCACCATGACCTCTGTCTCGAACTCCTGTAAGCCTTGGTGAGAGTTTGTCGAGAGCCTCTTCACGGCTACTTCTTGTCCTCCAGGTAAAGAACCCTGGAAAATGCAGAACCACCAACAGTTAGTCGGCCTGTGCATGGTGCTCACTGAGCTGATGAATTTACCTGGTAAACATAGCCGAAACCTCCTTTTCCGAGCTTGTTGGAATCGCTGAAGTTACTGGTGGCTGCTGCTACGGTAGCAAAATCAAACGAAGTTGGTCTTGATCCATCTCTCTCTTGGAGCACCTCATTGCCATTCAGCCCTGATAAATTCGGCTTCCATTCTCTGAACAGATTCTCAGTGCTCTCAGTTTGTGGTGTCGGGAGCCTATTCCAGTGATCTATTTAATCCTCAAGGACAGAAATTGTTAAGAACTCAAAGTTCATAACTTTGTTAGGACAAAAGAAGTGAGCAATGAATCTGACCTCTTAGTCTGGCATTGCACTTCCACCACAGCAAGGAACAAACGAGGAGGAAAAATAGTGCTGAAGTGGAAACTATAACGATTATTTTCCATGAGTTGCTCTTGTTCCCTGAAAAAGAATTCTATATCACAGTTGGAAGATGTGTAAGTTTTTATGATCTGCAAGTTGTCGTTTGAAGGTGAAAAACAGTTAACAATTTGGCCGGTCATCCACTGCCGTTTCAAAATATAAAGGAAAGGAACGCAAGGAACACCTCTGTTTGTTCCTGTCTCGGTGGATGTAGACGGCGGAGCGGATGGCGGAGAAGCGGCTGGCGGCGGAGACAAAAGCACCGCACTGCCGCTCGAGAGTTCGAAGAAAGGATAGTTCTCGTAGCGGAAGTAGCAACTCTGGCCGTAAATCTTCATGCCCAGCTGGCCGTAGCAACAGCTGGAGAGGTTCGCCACGGCGTCGCGGAGACAGCGGCCGCAGTCGTCGGTCGACAGGTCTCTCGTGCACTGCACCAGCCCGTACACGTCGCTCGCGTTAGCAACGGGGACACTCGCCCACCCAGCTGCGAACAAGCTCGACGCGTTTCCGGATGCTTCTTCGACGAGAACCCCCACGAGATCGGTCAGGACGCGGTGGAACGCGGCGGGGTCCGACGCGTTGTAGCCGTTGTACTGGTACAGGGGGAAGGAGGCGTCGACTTCGGAGAAGAAGCTTCGGTCGGAGTAGCGGAGCAGGCAGTCGTCGTACCAGATGGTGGAGCTCTTGCCGAGCGGGCACCGCTGGCGGACGTCATGGACGGAGGTGTTGAGGCAGGTTCGACAGACGGCCGAAGAGGCGTCACCGCGGCAGAGGGCGAGGCCGTGGGGTTGGTCTGGTGTCCGGCCAGTGGTGGCGTTGTGGTAGCCAGTAGCGATGGCCTCGGAGGCGAGGGAGGGGAGGAGGAGGTCGAGATTGGACTGGTAGGCGCCGGCGGAGGTGAAGTTGGAGTCTGTCGGGCAGTAGTTGCCCAGGTAGGCGGGCAGGGATATGGGAAGACGGAGCACAAGGAAAAGGGATAGGAGGAAGAAGCCGGCAAAATAATTCAATTGGCCGGAGCAAGCCATGCCTGCAACGATGTGAATTGCCGGTTGCTTATTTTGGCACAATTAATGGCAATGCAGTCGCACGCCGGCGGAGAAATTTTCAAAAAGAAAAAAGAGAGAGAAACCACCAGCAACGATTTCCTATCGGAGTCAACTCCGCGTTTCTCTTTACCAACAGCAAGTCATGCAATTGCAATCTAGAAAGAAGAGTAAATACATATAGTTTAATTGGTCGATCAACAAGTCAGAATTGTGTAATAAACAAACATGACTTTTGTCCCGAACAAAAGGGCTTCGACAATTTACCAAAGATGTTACTTGGATAGTATTTACTTAAAAAACGTATCGTACATTGGTATTTATTAAAGGATATAGTTTAATAAATTTAATTTTCAGATTAACCCTCTGACTACCTAGTAATTATGTTTTTCAATCATCATTTTCCAAGCATCCAAGATACAAATCGAATTGAAAAATAATTTATACTTCGGATGCACGTCATCTCACCGTCTCTCTCCCTCCATCTCTCTTGGTGGTGTTATAAACACGAAAGAAATATAAACCTGCGCTTGTCATTACTGCTCGTGCAATAGACCAGTTAGGTTTTCGGGATATTGACGTAAGGTTTTAAGAGGAGACCAAAGGACAACTGCAATTAAGAGCATCAGCAACTTTTTGCAAGAGGGAAATTGTTAGAAGAATACATTTAAAGATTTAGACATGTATGCATAGATTTATTACTGTAAATTAGGGTAGTGATGGTAAATAAAAATTACAGTATTGTAGCAAAGGGTGGTGAAAAATATGGTTGTTATGGTTTATTTTGGTTGTGTGGGGAATAAAATATTCAACAACACCTGCAATATGATGTAATAGAATACTTAATCGATTTAAGTCTTGTTAGTTTCTGCGGTTGATAATTAAGTTTGGCTAACCATTTTTTATTAAGGGTTTAGTCAGTGGTGGTCCTAGTTTACAAGAAGTGTCTACTTCAGTAGGGGACTGATATTGATGATATCAGGCCCACGTTGGGCCTGATATTATGGATATCATGCCCAACGTGGGCCTGATATCATCGATATCAGTGTTGGTTAGTCCTAGGAAAACGTATCGGTTCCACTGTACAAAATTTTTTGTACAAGTGTCGAACCTTTCCTTAAATAACTTATTGTGTTCTTTAGAAATTAAATTATGAATCGCAGACGGAACTTAACATCATTGATTCCAAATTTAACTTATCTGTTTTTAATGGTTTAGATTTGAATCGCAAGCGGAACTTAACACTATTGATTCAAATCCACCTATGTTATTAATTCCATTAAATATTAATTTCTAAAATTGACTTCCAGGATTGCATGGCGAGGCATATGGCCTTCTTGGATATGGGAACAACCACCACCGCCTAGACAAAGCCTTTTGAGGAAAGCTAATATTTAATTTCCTAAAATAACTCTAGGTTAACCAAAAAGAACAATCGAATCACAAATTCGAAAAAGAAGAAAACACAAACTCGAAAAACTAATTCGAAAAACTAGATCTAATTGCCTCTTGTGTTTGGAATTCTTACAAAGAAAATAACTAGTATGATGCGGAAGAAAATTACTAGTTATACCTTCTCTTTGCAAGCTAATGACCTTGAGATCTTCTGCCGTATTCCTCGCCTCGCCTTGGACGTCGTGTGGGCGACGATCTTCCAAGATGAACACCACCCAAAAGCTTCCTTCCTCTTCTTCTAAAAACCGGCCACCACCACCACCAAGGAGAAGAGAGCAAAAGGGAAAAGAGAGGGGAGAGAGAGGGTCGGCCACTTGATGATCTCCAAGCAAGATAATAAGAATTGTTATTTTATGAGGCCTCCTCACTCCTTCTTTTATATTACTTGCCCAAGGCAAATAAGGAAAATTTTTTTACAAAAAATAAAATCATCTTCTAGTTTTTCCTTTTTCCTTTTTATTTTTCCTTTTCTTTCCTCTTGATTGAATCAATCACCAACATTAATTTTGTGATGATTTTTTAATTTTAATTATGGCCGGCCCCTTGCTTGGGCACCAAGCAAGGTGGCCGGCCACCTTATCAAGAGAAAAAAGGAAAAATAATTTTTTAATAAAATTTTATAAGCCATTATAAAATTTTACAAGCTCTCTTCTAATTTCCTAAAGTGGGAGTTAAAAAAGGAAAGTTTCTAAAAATTAAAACCATGTTTTAAAATTTAAAAAACTCTCTTATAAAATTTCCTTTTTTTAACATGATGATAGAAAATTTTAATTTTAAAACTTATCTTCCTTTTTTTTCTTCAACCATGAGGATGGTTAAAAAAGGAAAGTTTTAAAACTTTTAAAACTCTCTATTAAAACATGTGGTCTAATTCAAATAAGGAAAGTTTTGAAAATTAAAATATCTCTTTTAAAACTTATAGTTTTCTACAAAGAGAAGATTTTAAAAAATTCAAAACAACCCTCCCTTTTTGAATTATTGTGGCCGTCCCCTTCATGCTTGGTCACCAAGCAAAGGGCCGACCCCTATAGAAGAGGATGTGACCAGCCCTTGCTTGGTCACCAAGCATTGGACCGGCCCACTTCTTGGACACCAAGAAGAGCCTTACATTTGGATGGACTTGAGGCTATAATGAGGCTACGACAGGGACCTAGAGGAGAAATTGATTTTGGCCTTCCGATGAGCTTGAGTATCCCGTGCTCGCCCCGAACACACAACTCAAGTTCATCGATAATAACTCATTCCACTAGAGAGTTATTATCGTACTACCGCACCAATCTCAAATTACATTATAGGTTTCTTCTTATCATGAGTGTGTTAGTCTCCCTGTGTTTAAGATTACGAATGCCCACTAATTAAGTAAGTTACTGATAACTCAATTAATATCTAGCTCCAAGAGTAGTACCACTCAACTTCATTGTCATGTTAAACTAAGTCCACCTGCAGGGTTTAACATGGCAATCCTTATGAGCTCCTCTTGGGGACATTTTCAACCTAGATAACTAAGACACAGATTCCTTCTATAATCAACAACACACACTATAAGTAATATCATTTCCCAACTTATCGGGCATATTGATTTATTGAGCTAAACCTCACCCTTTGATAAGTCAAAGAAATAAATACTAAATATATGTGCTTGTTATTATATTAGAATTAAGAGCACACACTTCCATAATAACTAAGGTTTAGTTCTTTTATTAAGTCAGTACAAAAAGAACTTACCTAAATAGTCATACTCAATACACTTCGAGTGTACCAGTGTAATTTATTAATCAAGATAAACTAATACTTAATTACACTACGACTATTCCGATGGTTTGTTCCTTTCCATCTTAGTCGTGAGCAACTATTTATAATTTATAAAGAACCGACAACATGATCTTCTGAGTGTGACACCACACTCCATGTTATCTACTATATAAATTAATTGAACAATTATATTTAATAAATAAATGTAGACATTGACCAATGTGATTCTTTTATTTCAACAAATAAATATTTACAAAAGCTAAGCTTTTAGTATATACTCTAACAATCAGACCCAATGTGATCTTTGGTTAAAAGTTAGATTTTACATCATATAGATATTTTCCTCGCTCAACCCTTCCTAGTGGTTTCAATTGAGCAAAATTACAAATTAACGATAGCACTTGATTATGTAGTTGCAAATTTACTAAATTAGTTTGGAATTTATTTATCAAGGACGATCATATAACTGAAGAAATTCTCTCTGAGATATGGAATACACTTGATACAAATTCTAGCATTGGACATGGAGCTAATGTAGGAGAAGTATCCAGAACAAATATTCCATCATCTTCGCAGTATAGTTGTGTGCCTAACACAAATAGAAATAGAAGCAGTAATTTCACATTTGATCTAAATGAAGAAGCTAGTATTCAAGAATATGAAGTTCTGAATCCTTGTACAACACTTGATGTTTACTTTGAGCCTACTTGGAGGGAGGAGGAAGGGTATTATAATCGAATTGGAGAGGAATTGCAATGTAATACAGATGTACAAGAATTCTTAGCTGATGATATGCAGATTGAACAATATGAAATATCTCCAGAGCAGTACAGTGACTTAGAGAAGGAGTTCCCAACAACTGATGATCCATATATTCTAAATTCTTGATTGCTCCAAAGGCCAGTTGAAAAGGCAACAGATGAGCATGAATTTTTTGTTGGCCAGATTTTTTCGTCTCGACAAGAGTTCAAGAATGCACTTGTGAAACATGTCATGGTTAAACATATGAGATATAACCTAGTCGACACTCGGAAAAATAAAGTAAAAGCCGTCTGCTTCAATCAACCGTGTAAATGGAGAGTAGTTGCCCGAGGGGATGTAGAGTTCATTGTTACGAAATATATAAAGGAACACCAATGTGGCACCATTAGGGAAAGTGCTGATCATCAAGCATGCTCTTCATCCTTTGTAGCTTCTTTTGTTGAAGAGCAATTTCTTGCTAATGAACAATACAAGCCAAGTATGATTATAGCAGATATAAAAGCTAGGTTTGGAGTGATCATATCATACAGAAAAGCATACATATCTCGAGAGAAAGCGATAAAGAAAGTTGTTGGAGATTATGACCAAGCATATAGAGATCTTCCACTATATCTACGTGAGTTAAGAGTCAGGGATCCTAAAACCTATGTGATACTACACAGGAATGGAGATAATAAGTTCCAACGCTGTTTTTGGGATTTTGGAGCTTGTAGAAGAGTATTCAGGTCTTATCTTCGCAAATTGATTGGAATTGATGCCACACACCTAAGAGGCAAATATCCGAGTGTCTTGTTGATGGCTACATCAATTGATGCTAATGACAATGTCCTCCCAGTAGCCTTTGGAATCGCTGAAGTTGAATGTGGGTCTGCATGGGAGTGGTTTTTGGATCATACGAAGAGATTCTTTGATGTTGATCCAGAGTCAATGACTATAGTATCAGATAGACATCGTGGCATTATATTAGTAGTTAGGAAAATCTATCCTACCGCCCATCATGCTTTTTGTTGCCATCACATGTCTTGCAATATGGTAACAGATACTGGCAGTAGGTCAGGTTTAGGCTTGTTTTGGGCAACAGCTCGAGCAAACACAACACTCCAATATGATCTCATAATGCAGTCCATGCTTGAAAAATATCCAGATGATCATAAGTGGCTTCAGAACATTGACCCTAAAAGATGGGCTAATGCACACTTTAGTGGCAGAAGGTACACAATGCTAACAACCAATTGTGTAGAGAGTTTAAATGTTTTGTTCAAGGAGACGCGTGAACTTCCCATAAACAGGTTAATTGATAATACCAGAAGAAAGGTTGCTCAATGGTTCTTTAACCGTAGGGAGGAAGTGTCGAAATGGTATGTTGCATTGACACCTCATGCTACCAAAGAAATGGAATCAAGGAGGGAGAAAGCTAGACGATATAAAGTCCACCCCTACTCTCAATCTGAAAGGGAAGTAGAGACATGGGGTGCTTCCTACATTGTTGATTTGGAGAGAAAATATTGTAACTGCGGGGAGTTTCAAATTTCAGGATTGCCTTGCTCACATGCAATTGTCATCATCATTCACCGGAACATGGATACACTCCCATATTGTGAACATTATTTTCATTCACAGAATTGGAATGCGACATACATGGATCATATTTTCCCCTGTTGAAGTAAGGAATTTTGGCCTAGGGGAGTAAACAACATTATAGTTCTATGTCCCCATAGCCTTGTGCAGCCGGGTAGGCGAAAAAAGGCAAGGATCGAGTCGAAACATAATGGGAAGGTAAAAGTCAAATGCAGCAGGTGCAAACAACTGGGCCATAATCAGAGGACCTGTAGAATGTCGCCAGCCCCTGGTTCTTGAATTAATTATAAATTGGAGGAGTTAATCCATATGTTTTGTATGCAGTACATACATAGGATTGTAAGAAAAACAGTTTTGGAAAGTGATGTTTCTGTTATATCATTTTATGTAGTATTTATTTTATGATACAGTGGTATTGTAGGTATGAGAAGTGTCAATCATCACCTGCAAGGCATAATTAATACTTCACACCATATAGGTTTAGTATATCTCCGCATTTCAATTCAACAGGAAGGGGTTTGAAATTTCAAAGTAATGTAAATATGTTTTGAAATATAAATGAGTTAAAACTCAGACAAAGGGATTGTAGTCATCCTTGAAAAATAAGATTGGAGTCATTGAAAAAGAAAACAGGTCACTATTCCGTGCCAACTGCACGGAACAATAACTTCTAATACAGGGGGTATAAATAAGTTTTGACACCATTTATACCATCTCCCCACTCAGACCATCACAGGGAACGTGATTTCAGGTAAATCCAAGTAGGGAGGGACATTAGTGGGTTTTGGTCAAAACCCACTGATGGACCTAGACACCTCTGATTTGACCCATTTCAGTTCGAGTGGGAATCTGGAATTACAAGGTCTCCAACGGTACTAGCAAATCATGTTTTAAAGCTCCATTGGTGTGGTAGCAAGTGTTGATAAAAAAAAAATCAACCACCATTGGGCCTGATATGAGAGCATATCAAGCCCAACGTGGGCCTGATATGAGCGCATATCAGGCCCAACGTGGGTCTGGTATGGTATCATTTCTTAAAACTTGATTTTATCTCCCCCTTCTATAAACTCAACATGTGCTACCATGCTCCTTATCAAAAAAATAAAATAAAATAAAATTACTTGGATTTACCATAGGGTTTAAGTCTACAGCATGACCATCAGTGTACTGTTCCGTGCCAACTGACACGGAGTAATAACTTAGTTTCCAGGATATATAAATTCATTTTGACACCATATATACCATCTCCCCACCAAGATCTTCACAGGGAACTTTATTTCAGGTAAATCCAAGTAGGGGAGGGCCATCAGTGGGTTTTGGTCAAAACCCACTGATGGACCTAGACACCTCTGATTTAATCCATTTCAGTTCGAGTGGGATTATGGAATTGCAAGGACGCCAACGGTGCTAGAAAATAATGATTTAAAGCTATATATGTGTGGTAGCAAGTGTTGAAAAAAAATAGCCACCGTTGGGCCTGCTATGAGAGCATATCAGGCCCACCGTGGGCATGATATGAGTGCATATCAGGCCCAACGTGGGCCTGATATGAGCGCATATCAGACCCAACGTGGGCCTGCTATGGTGTCGTTTCTTAAAACTTGATTCTATCTCCCCCTTCTATAAACTCAACACGTGCTACCATGCTCCTTATCAAAAAAAATAAAATAAAATAAAATTATTTGGATTTACCATAGGGTTTAAGTCTACAGCATGGCCATCAGTGCACTGTTTCGTGCCAACTGGCACGGAGCAATAACTTAGTTTCCAGGGTGTATAAATATGTTTTGACACCTTATATACCATCTCCCCACTCAGACCTTCATAGGGGACTTGATTTCAACTAAATCCAAGTAGGGGAGGGCCATTAGTGGCTTTTGGTCAAAACCCACTGATGGACCTAGACACCTCTGATTTGACCCATTTCAGTTTGAGTGAGATTATGGAATTGCAAGGACTCCAATGGTGCTGGCAAATCATGATTTAAAGCTATATATGTGTTGTAGCAAGTGTTGAAAAAAAATAGCCACCGTTGGGCTTGATATCAAGTTTTAAGAAATGATACCATACTAGACCCACATTGGGCCTGATATGAGCGCATATCAGGCCCAATGTGGGTCTAGTATGGTATCATTTCTTAAAACTTGATTCTATCTCCCCATTCTATAAACTCAGCACGTGGTACCATGCTCCTTATAAAAAAAATAAAATAAAATAAAATTTGAAGGTGCTACCATAGGGTTTAAGTCTACAGCATGGGGAGTGAGATGCGGCTAATAGTATCGTATCATACCTTTACTCTCTAACACATATTTGACTTAAAAATAAAATGATGATTGTTGGTTCTCCAAACTTACAAGGCGTTGTTTTAAATTTATAGCTCCTCCCCTCTGAAACCTTCTAATTGAACTAGAATTTGAGGAAATCAAGAATCAGATATAAATTACAATTTTTTAGTAACTAGAATACATTCAGATAGTATAAGAGTACTAATCTATATATATATAAATAATCTATATATATATATAAATTTATAATATATATATATATATATCATTGAAAAGAAAAGAGGTGCCCTGTTCCGTGCCAACTAGCACGGAACAATAACTTAGTTTCCAGGGTGTATAAATACGTTTTGACACCTTATATACCATCTCCCCACTCAGACCTTCACAGGGAACTTGATTTCAACTAAATCCAAGTAGGGGAGGGCCATCAGTGGGTTTTGATCAAAATCCACTGATGGACCTAGACACCTCTGATTTGACCCATTTCTGTTCGAGTGAGATTATGGAATTGCAAGGACTCCAAAGGTGCTAGCAAATCATGATTTAAAGCTATATATGTATGGTACCAAGTGTTGAAAAAAAAATAGCCACCGTTGGGCCTGATATGAGAGCATATCAGGCCCACCGTAGGCCTGATATGAGTGCATATCAGGCCCAGCATGGGCCTAATATGAGCGCATATCAGGCCCAACGTGGGGCTGGTATGGTATCGTTTCTTAAAACTTGATTCTATCTCCCTCTTCTATAAACCCAACACGTGCTACTATGCTCCTTATCAAAAAAATAAAATAAAATAAAATTTGAAGGTGCTACAATTGTAACGTCCGAAAATTCTCAAAACTATTTTAGAAATATTCTATGATTTTTCTGGAATTTTAGGATATTTTTACAGAATTTTTAGAGTAACGGAAGTAGCAAAAATAAATAGAAAACAAAAACGGCCTAAGCGGGGAATTGAACCCGAGACCTATGGTTTACGGATAATTATAGTAACCAGTTGAACCCAGCAGGGCCGTGCTGAAAGGAAAGGGAAACATTTATATTTAAGTTTAAGTTGGGCCGAAATACCCACTTAATATAAATAGGGAATTAATTAGTGGGGAGATAATTTTTAACGTGACTTTTCTTCTCCTCAACCTAATTCCGCCGACCCCTCTCCCTTCCTCTTCTTCTCTCGGCGCCAACCACCAGCATACCTAGGATTCCATCCCTAGGGTCCCAAAGGCTTCTTCCGGCAACATCTCCGACACAAGGACGCTTCCTTCCGCGAGAGGAACACGTAGACGCGAGAAGATCGTCGAGGAGATCTCTCCACCGGAAAATCTAGCGATTAGAATTGTAAGGAAATTAGCGTACGAGGTAAGAAACCCCTCACCTGCAGTATAAGTAGCTTCCGTGTGAATTTCATGTGTTAGTTTAACAGTATGTCGATTTTCAACACAAAGGATGCAAATTAGCGCATGCCAAGTGTTCGGTAAAATTGTGTAGTTCCGTAAAATGCAATTTAGGCATTCCAGTGGCTTAGATAAATGCAATAGAAGCATTTTTACAGATTATTTAGTTTTGCTCCAGCTTTTACAGGACTAGATGTCCAATGGGTGGGCTCCCATAGTCGCCTCTAGGTTCAGATAACCTAGCTCTAGGTTCAAATAACCTAGAAAGAGCAAGACAAGCAGTAATTAGTTATATTCAATATTTTACTTTTCAGTGGCACTGTACAGGATTAGATATCCACTGGGCTGGGCTCCCATAGTCGGTCCCTAGGTTTAGATAACCTAGTAAACCCTACTAAATTCGGGACTTGCAAACCCGGGTTTAGTTAGGGACGCGCGCATAGCACGTACAGTTGCCGGGCCCAAACAGCAGCATGTTTATGTATTTTCACCTATTATGTATGTAGTTTTAAACTCTCACAAAATAGTTAGGTGAAATCAGTGTATCTTCAGCATTAGCTAGAATTAGCTCAGTTTATGCTTCAGTTCAGGCATTTTTATGGTTATGTATGATAACACTATGCTCAGCTTTTGGTTACACAAGCTTTAGATGATAGTATGCCATGTTTAGCTTTTGATTTCTATATATTGGTTGATAGCATGCCATGTTCTAGTTTAATCAGCACATATTTCAAATAGCATGTTTTAAAAGCATAAATGCATCGTATGCATGTTTTTGTGAGGTAGATGGTTTCTTACTAAGCTTTAAGCTTACAGATTCTACTTTCCTTATACTGCAGATAAAGGTAAAGGGAAAATGGACTAGCAGAGGAAGCTGGAGTTCAATGCAAAGGTGGTGTGTGTGGAAGGAACTGGAATAAAAGATCCTCAGGGGTTTTAGCAAGCTTAAATAGTTGAATTCTTAGTATTTCTTCTTTCATGCATTTTTAGACCTTAGAATGTTTAAGCCATGGGAGATTTATTTAGTTTGTTAGTAATTATGTTAGAATGCTGGTTAATAGTTGCTAGAATATATAATCCAATTGATTTTAGAATTGTTGTGTGAGGTTTTGGCACGCCAGAGTACTGAAATCAGAGTTTCAGAGTGAGATCAGAACCCAGATCGGTCTGCAGACCGATTAGAGCGGGGTTGTGCCCCTGGATCGGTCAGCTGACCGATCCATGCGCGAACAGAGTGTTGGCGTCTGTTATGGATCGGTCAGCCGACCGATCCATGTGCGAACAGAGAGCACAGACGCTCACTGATCGGTCAGCCGATCGATCAGTGAGCAACTGGATCGGTCGGTAGACCGATCCAGCCGCATACAGAAGTGACAGCTTATGGATCGGTCAGCCGACCGATCCAGAGGGTTTTTCCGTGCCAGTATCAAGCTGGATCGATCACTGGATCGATCCGACAGGCCAATCGATCCATGGATCGATTGAAATGCCTGATTACAGCTAGTAGGTCATCCGAGAGGCATAGATTCTCTTCCCTAGCTTGTGTACAACTCCTAGGTACACCTAGAATGTTAAGTTCAGATTTTACAGTAATCAGTTTAGCAAAATTTTAATAAATCCAGATTTCCGCAATAGTAATTTAGCACAGCATTACGTAACGATCGGCCTTACAGCCTAGTTAGTAGAAGGTGGGTCGTTACAGAGTGGTATCAGAGCAGTGTTCCATACTTCCTACACACACATCAGTATTGAATCTGCAGCTTCCAAGTAAGAATACCTCTACTTTATTTATGTTTCTTGCTTTCTTGTTATAGCTCATGTTTATAGATAACTAATGCATGTTAGTATGTGATAGTAGATAACATGATAGCAATAGTTATACAATTATAATTGTATTAGTTATGCATGTCCTGTCCTCTATGTCTTTAGAAATGGCACGAGGACGCCCAGCTAGAAGGACACCAGCTACTGAGCCCCAGCATGAGGCAGGCAGTTCAGTGCCTCCCCCAGACCTTACATCATTGGTGGCTCAGTTACAGCAGCAGTTTGCTGAACAGCAATAGGAAATAGCCACCTTAAAGGCTAATCAGCAAAATACTCCCACAGTCACCCCGGAACCTAACATAGCAACACTAGTAGTCTTAGAGGTTCCACCACTCCAGCCTATAGCTCCAGTAGCCCCAGCAACAGAGAAAAGGAGAGAAGCCTATCTGATCCAGTGGCAGAGAGTCAAGCCAGAGAACTTCTCAGGCACTAGTGAACCATGGGATGCACAAGCCTGGTTCAAAACACTGGAGAGTACGATGGAGCTTCTGGACTGGCAGAACACGAGAAGGTGAAATGTGCCTCCTTCTGCCTGACAGGGGATGCACGCATGTGGTGGGAGAGAATCAGAGCGAAGCGCCCAGTAAACCAGATGTTGTGGGCTGACTTCGAGAAGGAGTTCTTTGAGGAATTCTTTCACATGCGGGTCACGAACCGCCACTACGACGAGTTCACAGAGTTTCGTCAGGGCAACCTTTCAGTGGAGGAAGCCGTGAAGAAATTCAACAGGTTGGCTCGTCTATGCCCAGAACTAGTCAGCACAGAAAAAGAACGAGTCCGGTTGATGCTCAAGATGCTGAGGCCGGAAATAGCAATGAACGTGGCTGGCGGCATCCACAGGCCGCAAACCACCGAAGAACTAGTCAGCAGCGCCTTGACCACTGAGCACTACCAGAATAGTATCAAGCAGCAGAAGCAAATCCCCTCAGAACCTAAGGGTCAAGGAGGCTCAGGTACCCAGAAGCAGCAGGGCCACAGCTCTCATGGCTCTAACTGGAAAGGACCAGGGAGTTACCCAAAAGGAGGACCAGCCAGCAAGCAGCCCAGTTATCCAAAGTGTGCTACTTGTGGGAAATTCCATCCTGGAGTTTGTCGTAAGGGCACACGAGGATGCTTTGAATGTGGACAAGAAGGGCACATGGCTAAGCAGTGCCCAAACAAGACCAGTCTTCCTCAGCCACAGCCGATTCAGTACGGAGGCCAGCCAGCTCAGTTACATCAGATGCAGGCCGCTTTAGATGGTCCACACATCAGCCAGGGCAGATTAGAAGCCCCTCCAGCTATGACCAATGCGAGGATCTACTCACTCACCAGAGAGGACGTAGCAAATGCCTCGACAGTTGTTACAGGTCAGATTAGTATTTTTCAGCAAATAGCAACTGTCTTATTCGATACTGGGGCAACCCATTCATATATATCCAGGGCATTTGCCGAGAAGTCAAGAATACCTCGAGGTACTCGAGTCGGACGACGCTACTCCGGAGAAATCATGGCGTCCACGCACTGGCTGCGGGCAGTTAGCCGACAGAGAGCTCTTTTGTGATCCGATAGTGAATATGATCGACTATGATGTCATCTTTGAATGGACTTTCGATCGATACGGGCGCTTCTATAGAGTGTCGTAAACAGAAAGTCATATCCAGAAGCACAGTTCGAGTTCGTCGGAGAACCAAAGAGAAAGGCCAAGAGGTTTCTCTCAGCTATGAAGGCACAGAGATTAATGGATTCAGGGTGTACGGGATTTTTAGCACACGTAGTCAGAACCAGTCAGGACAAGGACCAACAGCTAACAGAGGTCCGAGTCGTATGTGACTACCCAGCAGTCTTCCCTGAAGATCTACCAGGCTTAGCACCAGACAGGGAGATTGAATTTGAGATAGAGCTCATTCCCGGTACCAACCCTATCTCCAAAGCACCCTACCGCATGGCTCCAGCAGAACTGAAGGAACTTCATGAGCAATTACAGGAGCTGCTTGACAAAGGCTTCATACGCCCTAGTCACTCACCATGGGGAGCGCCTGTATTGTTCGTGAAGAAGAAGGACGGAAGCATGCGCCTGTGCATAGATTACAGGGCATTGAACCAAGTCACCATCAAGAACAGGTATCCTCTTCCCAGAATAGATGACCTGTTCGATCAGCTAAAGGGAGCAGCAGTGTTCTCTAAAATAGACCTCAGATCGGGTTATCATCAGGTGAAGGTCAAAGAAGGGGATATACCTAAGACAGCATTCAGGACTAGATACGGACATTACGAGTTCGTAGTCATGCCCTTTTGCGTGACAAATGCTCCAGCTACTTTCATGGACCTCATGAACAGAGTATTCAGAGAGTACTTAGATAAGTTCGTTATCGTGTTCATCGATGACATTTTTATCTATTCAAGAACTCAGGAAGAACACGCAGAGCACCTGAGAACAGTATTGCAGACCCTTCAGCAGAACCAGCTGTACACCAAGTTCACAAAATGTGAATTTTGGTTAGATCAGGTAGCCTTCCTGGGTCACATCATCTCAAAGGATGGTATCATGGTAGACCCCAGTAAGATAGAAGCTGTGAGCAACTGGAAAAGACCCAAGAACGCCAGTGAGATCAGAAGCTTTCTGGGATTAGCGGGTTATTACAGAAAATTCGTAGAGGACTTCTCCAGGATAGCCTCTCCACTGACAGCTCTTACCAGAAAGAACAAAAAATTTCAGTGGACAGAGGACTGTGAGAACAGCTTCAGCGAGCTAAAGAGGAGATTGACCAGTGCACCTATTCTAGCTCTACCAGAGAATACAGACAGCTTTGATATATATAGTGATGCCTCTAAGTTGGGACTAGGAGCAGTGCTGATGCAAGATGGCAAGGTAATCGCCTACGCCTCCAGACAACTCAAGGATTATGAGAAGAACTATCCTACTCATGACCTTGAGCTTGCAGCAGTGGTGTTCGCTCTAAAAATTTGGAGACATTACTTGTATGGAGCTCAGTGCAGAGTGTATACAGATCATCAGAGTCTGAAGTACTTCTTCACTCAGAAGGATCTGAATATGCGACAGCGCAGATGGTTAGAGCTGGTCAAGGACTACGATATAGACATCCTCTACCACCCAGGGAAAGCAAATAGGATAGCAGATGCACTTAGCAGAAAGTCCAGTGCTACCTTATTATCTCTAGCAGCCATGTCACCACCCCTACAGAAAGAGATCACAGATTTCGGTCTCGAACTCATAATTGGACAGCTCTCTACTATGACCTTAGAGTCTACCTTGCTTGGTGACATCCAGACAACTCAGGAGCAGGATCCTGAAATTTAGAGAATCAAGCAAGGTATAGCAGAATCAGAAGGTGGAGAGTTCAGAATATCAGATAGCAGGGTGTTGTATTTCGGTGACAGGCTATGTGTTCCAGATCAGGAGGAACTACAGAGGAAAATCCTAGATGAGGCTCACAAGACTCCCTATGCGATGCATCCTGGCTCCACCAAAATGTACCAGGACTTGAAGAAACGTTTTTGGTGGCCTGGGATGAAGAGGAACATCGCTCGATATGTCAGCACCTGCCTAACCTGTCAGAGGGTTAAAGCAGAACATCAGAGGCCAGGAGGAGTTTTGCAGCCCATTCAGATTCCAGA
The DNA here is from genome assembly GCF_018446385.1 of Zingiber officinale. Classification (NCBI taxonomy): domain Eukaryota; kingdom Viridiplantae; phylum Streptophyta; class Magnoliopsida; order Zingiberales; family Zingiberaceae; genus Zingiber; species Zingiber officinale. The sequence goes on from NC_055993.1 coordinate 92,606,207, forward strand.
ATGGAAGTGGGAAGACATTTCTATGGATTTTATAGTGGGACTACCGGAACCACGAATGGTTTCGACACCATCTGGGTAATAGTCGACAGGTTGACTAAATCAGCCCACTTCCTAGCTATCAGAATATCCTATTCCATGGAGCAGTTAGCTCAGTTGTATCTCAAGGAGATCGTCAGGCTGCATGGAGTCCCACGAACCATTATTTCAGACAGAGACGGTAGGTTCACATCACACTTGGGAGTGTGTACAAACACATTGGGCACGGTTAAAATTTAGCATGACTTTCCATCCTCAGACAGATGGTCGACGGAGCGAGTAAATCAGTACTCAAGATATGCTCCGAGCATGTGCCCTAGACTTCAAGGGAAGTTGGTGCAAATATCCGAGCTTAGCGAGTTTGCATACAACAACAACTATCGTGCCACCGCTTGATGACACCCACGAGGCTCTCACGGCGGAGTTGTAGATCTCCAATCTCTGGTATGAGAGTGGTGAATAGAAAGAACTAGAGCTTCAGATGATCTAGTAGCAGATACCACAAAAGCTATACAAAGATCCGCCAGAGGATAGAGACATTTCAGAGCCATGAAGAGCTATGCTGATACACGGCGCAGACCCTTAGAGTTTTCAGTTGGGGATTCAGTGTTCCTCAGAGTAGCTCCCATGAAGGGAGTAATGCGTTTTGGGAAGAAGGGCAAGCTAAGTCCCAGATATGTGGGACCATACCTTATCAGCAGAAGAGTGGGCAAGGTAGCATATGAGCTAGAGCTACCCCAGGAAATGTCAGCTGTCCACAATGTATTTCATGTCTCTATGCTGAAGAAGCATACCCCAGATGCCACCCAGGTGATTGAGCCCCAGTCGGTACAGATCCGCGAAGACCTCAGCTATGACAGTCGGCCTATTCAGATAATAGACCGAGCAGTTAAGAAATTGCGGAACAAGAAAGTACCATTAGTCAAAGTTATTTGGCACAGTCACACAGCAGAAGAGGCAACTTGGGAGACAGAAGCCAGCATGAGACAGAAGTACCCAGAATTATTCTAAGTTCGAGGATGAACTTTTTATAAGGTATGGGGGATTGTAACGCCCGAAAATTCTCAAAACTATTTTAGAAATATTCTATGATTTTTCTGGAATTTTAGGATATTTTTACAGAATTTTTAGAGTAACGGAAGTAGCAAAAATAAATAGAAAACAAAAACGGCCTAAGCGGGGAATTGAACCCGAGACCTATGGTTTACGGATAATTCTAGTAACTAGTTGAACCCAGTAGGGCCGTGCTGAAAGGAAAGGGAAATATTTATATTTAAGTTTAAGTTGGGCCGAAATACCCACTTAATATAAATAGGGAATTAATTAGTGGGGAGATAATTTTTAACGTGACTTTTCTTCTCCTCAACCTAATTCCGCCGACCCCTCTCCCTTCCTCTTCTTCTCTCGGCGCCAACCACCAGCATACCTAGGATTCCATCCCTAGGGTCCCAAAGGCTTCTTCCGGCAACATCTCCGACACAAGGACGCTTCCTTCCGCGAGAGGAACACGTAGACGCGAGAAGATCGTCGAGGAGATCTCTCCACCGGAAAATCTAGCGATTAGAATTGTAAGGAAATTAGCGTACGAGGTAAGAAACCCCTCACCTGCAGTATAAGTAGCTTCCGTGTGAATTTCATGTGTTAGTTTAACAGTATGTCGATTTTCAACACAAAGGATGCAAATTAGCGCATGCCAAGTGTTCGGTAAAATTGTGTAGTTCCGTAAAATGCAATTTAGGCATTCCAGTGGCTTAGATAAATGCAATAGAAGCATTTTTACAGATTATTTAGTTTTGCTCCAGCTTTTACAGGACTAGATGTCCAATGGGTGGGCTCCCAGAGTCGCCTCTAGGTTCAGATAACCTAGCTCTAGGTTCAGATAACCTAGAAAGAGCAAGACAAGCAGTAATTAGTTATATTCAGTATTTTACTTTTCAGTGGTACTGTACAGGATTAGATATCCACTGGGCTGGGCTCCCATAGTCGGTCCCTAGGTTTAGATAACCTAGTAAACCCTACTAAATTCGGGACTTGCAAACCCGGGTTTAGTTAGGGACGTGCGCATAGCACGTACAGTTGCCGGGCCCAAACAGCAGCATGTTTATGTATTTTCACCTATTATGTATGTAGTTTTAAACTCTCACAAAATAGTTAGGTGAAATCAGTGTAGCTTCAGCATTAGCTAGAATTAGCTCAGTTTATGCTTCAGTTCAGGCATTTTTATGGTTATGTATGATAACACTATGCTCAGCTTTTGGTTACACAAGCTTTAGATGATAGTATGTCATGTTTAGCTTTTGATTTCTATATATTGGTTGATAGCATGCCATGTTCTAGTTTAATCAGCACATATTTCAAATAGCATGTTTTAAAAGCATAAATGCATCGTATGCATGTTTTTGTGAGGTAGATGGTTTCTTACTAAGCTTTAAGCTTACAGATTCTACTTTCCTTATACTACAGATAAAGGTAAAGGGAAAATGGACTAGCAGAGGAAGCTGGAGTTCAATGCAAAGGTGGTGTGTATGGCAGGAACTGGAATAAAAGATCCTCAGGGGTTTTAGCAAGCTTAAATAGTTGAATTCTTAGTATTTCTTCTTTCATGCATTTTTTGACCTTAGAATGTTTAAACCATGGGAGATTTATTTAGTTTGTTAGTAATTATGTTAGAATGCTGGTTAATAGTTGCTAGAATATATTCCAATTGATTTTAGAATTGTTGTGTGAGGTTTTGGCACGCCAGAGTGCTGAAATCAGAGTTTCGGGGTGAAATCAGTACCCAGATCGGTCTGCAGACCGATCAGAGTTGGTGTTGTGCCGCTGGATCGGTCAGCTGACTGATCCAGTCGCGAACAGAGAGTTGGCGTCTGTTATGGATCGGTCAGCTGATCGATCCAGATGCGAACAGTGAGTACAGAAGCTCACTGATCGGTCAGCCGACCGATCAGTGTGCTCCTGTATCGGTCGGTAGACCGATCCAGCCGCATACAGAAGCGACAGCTTATGGATCGGTCAGCCGACCGATCCAGAGGGTTTTTCCGTGCCAGTATCAAGCTGGATCGATCACTGGATCGATCCGACAGGCTAATCGATCCATGGATCGATTGAAATGCCTGATTACAGCTAGTAGGTCATCCGAGAGGCATAGATTCTCTTCCCTAGCATGTGTACAACTCCTAGGTACACCTAGAATGTTAAGTTCAGATTTTACAGTAATCAGTTTAGCAAAATTTTAATAAATCTAGATTTCCGCAATAGTAATTTAGCACAGTATTACGTAACGATTGGCCTTATAGCCTAGTTAGTAGAAGGTGGGTCGTTACAATCATAGGGTTTAAGTCTACAGCATGGCCATAGTGGGTTCTGTGGCAACTGGCACGGAGCCATAACTTAGTTTCCAGGGTGTATAAATTCGTTTTGACACCATATATACCATCTCCTCACCAAGACCTTCACAGGGAACTTTATTTCAGGTAAATCCAAGTAGGGGAGGGTCATCAGTGGGTTTTGGTCAAAATCCACTGATGCACCTAGACACCTCTGATTTGACTCATTTCAGTTTGAGTGGGATTATGGAATTTCAAGGACTCCAACGATGCTAGCAAATCATGATTTAAAGCTCCATAGGTGTGGTAGAAAGTGTTGGAAAAAATGAAATCAAGCACCGTTGGACCTGATATGAGAGCGTATCAGGCCCAACGTGGGTCTGATATGAGCGCATATCAGCCCCAACGTGGGGCCTGCTATTAAAGGGTATTATTAGAAAATAATAATAATTAATCATACAAATAAATCGAGTCGAATAAATTTAAAATAAAATTATGGGATATCAGGCCCAAGTTTCAATCTGCAAAAACGCACACTCTCCTGCTTCGGTCGTCATCTTCTTCTCGAAGGCATTCTACGTAGCTCCGTTCGAGGCTTGACTCTACCATCACCAACGTTCTAGAATCGGTTTCGTACATAGCTCCGTTGCTCATTTAGTGGTTCTTTCTATAACGGTTTAACCTAGGATTTGTGTTGTTGTTATGGGCATGTTAGAATAAGAGCATAGTCGTTATTACGGAATCTAAGAGTTGTTTTTCTAGGTGTGGTTATACGGTAGCTAGATTCGCAATGGCTACAAAAGAGGTGTTGACCAATGTGAGTGCTGATCGGCCAAGTTATCCAAGTTATGTCAACAGAGGAAGAACTAAAAGAATGAACTGGAAAAGTATCATTTGTCACTTCAGAAAATTTATTTCTTCTGTTCAACCGACTATAGAACAAGAACAGAAGATTCGAGGCACACCTTTTTCGTGGATCCTCGACCTCCCTAATAGTTCTATTGTAAGAGCTCAAGTCCAAAATATGTTTGATAATTGGGATCAGGAGGAAAAAAACTTTATCTTCCATGGGAAGAAACTCAAATTTACAAAGATAGACGTGGGACTGATTCTTGGCCTACCCGACAATGGAGAGATAGTTCGTCTCGATTTAAATGAGGCTTCCAGCGCACTGTACAAGGAGTTTTTCCAATATTTGGATTGTTCTGCTAAACATTTGGAGAAACTGATTAGGAAGTCGAGATCAAATGACAAGATCTACTGTCAGCTGTATATCCTGTATTTTTTTGCAACTGTTCTATTTTGTGGTAGTAGCAGTGTTCTCAAAATACCTGTGCACTCCCTAATTGACTGTGTAGATGATTTTGACAATTTAGCTAGGTTTAACTGGTGCAATGCAGTATACAGTTTCATGACTCCTCAATTAGACGTCATTGGCTTGGAGCTTACATTAAGACCAAAACCACAGGTTGTTGATGCAACGCCCAAGGCCCCCTTGCTAAAGGGATTTCCAAATATTTTGGCTGTAAGTCCGATTACATATATATCACGATATTTGTAATGAATATAAAGTATTTTTATAATCATATTGTAGCTATGGGTGTGTGAGCACATCAGCATTATTGATCCAGACCATCCTGAAAAATTGCCTAGAATACTACGGTGGAGGTGGCCTAACTATCATGTTGACATAATAAAAAAAAATGATAGACCGTGTAACTGCAGATAAAATTTTAGTAGATTTAATTCCCGCAGAATCAGAATTGGATTTACTACCAAACTGGGCTCAGCCAACTGAGCCTCTTGAGTTGGTTGGCCAAGGATCTTTACAGCAACCCGAAGAAGGTCTACTGTAGTGTGACGATACGGTAGATTGTAGTTAGTGCAAGGAAAAGGGAGAAAAAAATTAAATTTTAAAGCAAGAATTACATAAAGCTACTAAAAGTTTGGAGGAAGCTAATAAAAACCTGGCAACGGTCATAGAAGAAAAGGATAGTCTCTTAACAGCAAAGGATATTATGATTGCTGAGATGGATTCTATGCTTAAAGAAAAGGATCTACAAATAAGTGAACTGTGTAAGGAACAGGATACGAGTGCCACCAAGGCTGAGACTATCAATGCTGATGTGGATAACAAAATTTTAAATGTAAAAGACAAAATCATCGCTGATGCCGAAAATAAGATTAAAGAGCTCCAAGAAATTATACAAAGCAAGGTATCAGGGGAGCCATGAGCATCAGAAGACATAGACCCTAATTTGCCTACACTGCCAACTAATTTTCGTGTAGGCCCCAAAAGAAAGAGAACTCAGAGAAGTTTGATATCCGAATGTACAAAAAAAAAAGACAAACAGATTGTTCATGCTGTCGAACCAAATGCTCCTGCACTATCAAAGACAGAAGATACAAGTTCATCACAAATAGAAAAAAATTGTGATGAACTTACACTACAACAAATATCACTTTCCGCAGCGTATCAACAATGGCATGCGATTAAAGCAGGCCGTTAATAATAGTTTTTACGGCGCGCTAAAATATGTGTGCTGCGGATAGTATAATGTTTATACAAACCACAGCGTACAAAAAAATATACTGTCAATAAACTTTTCTATGATATACAGAATGCGCTATTAAAACTTAATATTAACGGCGTACAAAACGTGTTGTTAATACTTATTAATATTATTAACGACGGCGTGTAAAAAAAGCACGTTATTAATACCACATGTTTAAATGTTAATATCTAATCTCACCGTGGTTTTTTTCACTCACCGGCAAACCCTTAATCCCCAAATCTCATCGCCTTCTCTCTCTCCCTCTTTTGCTTCTTGTCAATCCACCGCCCCCTCCCTCTCCCTCCTCCGCTTCACCAGCCTCCGCTCCTCCTCATCCTCTTCTCTCCTCCTCATCAAGCCTCTGTTCATTTTCTCTGCAAGATCCTCGCCTCTCCAGCCCTTTCTTCATCGATCGCGCCCTCGACAACACTGGCGTCCGCGTATCCTCGTAGGATGTGGAGGTCGTGCTTAAGATCTCTTCTCCCAGTCGGGTGCCGCCTTCGCCCTATCTCGACCATCCAAAAGTCGGCGTTTGAGAGAGGAGGAAGGGGAAAGAGATTCATCCTTACGGCGTGAGGATGTAGTACCTTCTGTCGCATCCTTCCTATTCGATCTGGCTTAGATCGCCGACGCATCTCACAATTTCGTTCACCAGATGGCGGTTCGGCCTTCCGGCGCTGTCGAATTTCTTTTTTACGCACAGATGGTAATGGTTTCTTCCCTTCGATTCAGATTCATCACTCTTCCAATGCGATATGGGTCGAACCCTTTTTTTCAACTTTAGTTGTTGATTTATCGAGGTTTTCCTATTGTTATCAATCGTCGATCTTTGGGAAACTTCTAGATTTTATTAGGTTGGGGAAACATTTATGGATCAGTATTACAATTACCTCTGCAATTCTCCGGAGTTAGTTCATCGGTTTTACTAGGAAAGGAGCAGACTTGGTCATCCTAATGGCCATGGCAACGTTACCTGCCCATCGATTAAATTTCAGGTTTATATGAGACAAACTCTTGATCATCTTGTTGGCTTGTGCGGTGATCTTTCTTTTACACCGTAGCTTCCCAAAATAAAGATTCACCTTGTATGGATGAAATGAGTGATAAAATGAACAGAGACAGTGGTTCTTTGAACAACGGAGAAAGCTCAGCTTGGAAGGAAGAAGAACCAGATAATGTGATTGATGTAACTGCCGATAGCTTTCCACCTCCACTGGTTAAATCAGAGAATAAAACTGATCACTAGCAGAATCTCAAAAAGTCTTATGCTTCAGTAGTAAGTGTTGATCTTGAATAGATGCATGTAATTTGTTAGTTCTACTCATGTTCATTAAAACTGTAAAAGAGCAGAATGACTTGATGTATACAGGTCAAAGTTATGAAGGATATTACTTCAAAATCTTCTCCAGCATGGTGTCCTGCTTCACATCATCCAGCTTCTTGTGGCCCTATTTTTGGATCGATTGGTTTTGAAAGTGAAAAAATCTAGAAGGCACAGTATACTAACTTCACATCAAGTTTTTTACAACGCTCTGCAGTTTGATTGCATAAACATTTAAACTTATTCTGCTACTTACAGATGATGCTTATTCATTATATTTGAATTATTTACCATTTGATGCAACACCTGCTTAATTTGAAGAAGAGTTCAAGAGGTTTGGTCTTATAAAGCCTGGTGCAATGCAAGTCAAACGCTATAAGATTGCTTTTATTCTCTCTCTTTTTTCCATTCACTGGTTTGCAAATTGCTTCTTCATTGCTTTCATTTGAGTAATCCTCACAATTTTATGGTTATGCATTTTCATCAAAATGACAGTTACAAAATTCTTGCTTTGGTTTCATGGAGTTTAAGTTCTCGGATGTTGTTCAGCGGGCAATAGAGGTAAACTTCACATACCTCATTTCAATTTCATTTATGGATTAATATGAATCAAAGGCTATTCAATTGGGTTTACTCCTTTTAAAATGATGATCAGGGATATCAATTTGTTGCACAATTGACTGGTACACTTAAATTTTTTGTTCTGATGTGTTTAGTTGGTTAGATGGATCTATTTGTGGTTGTGACCTAAGATGTGTTTTGTTCCTAAAGAGGTCATAAGTTAAAGGGAAAGAAAAGAGAAGTAAAAAAAAACTAAGAAGATTATTACAAACGCTTTCGATACCTATTAAATCCTAAATCTTTATATGAATAAAATACTCACCAAATTATTATATATTCTTTAAAGATTATGGAATTATTTTCATTTATATTGTTTTGATTTAGGCATTTGTCTCTAGATACTGAAGTGGATTCTGAACTAACAGCAAACATTCAGGTTATGCCTCATGACCCATCATACAATTTTTTTTTTGTTATCTTCCTTTGGTAGTAGAAACCTGTGTTATTAAATTTTACAAGGTTTTGATAACTTAGAAGAGGAGCTCAAGACATTAGTAGATATGGGCTTTGAGGAGGTATTTTCCAATTGTGATAATTCTGTAGTCAAAGCCTTCTTAGAAAATTAACTCTTACCATTGTAGTGTTGCTATTTGTTTGGTTGTAGAAAGTGTGTTACTTCTCAAATTTATGTTGCCATTGCTCCACTATTATTCTTTTCAAAAAAATTAATGAATTTTTTAATCGATTGCAACTGCGCTTGAACTTTTTAATCTGTTGATGAAATTTGATTTTCATTATAGGCAAGGTCAATGATTTTGACAGATACATAGACCATGGATCACCTATGGACCAAATTGAAGTGCTGGACTTACAAGAATTGGAAGTCAGTGAAATGACGTCAATAGATCTAAAAACAAAAGTGCATCATGTTTTTCTTGGTGGATCATGTTGAAAAGTTTGGGTTGATAAAGTTTTGGTGGAAAAGATGGACCTAATTCGACCAAATGATGAAATGCAGTTTCTTGATGATGTAATAGGAAGCACAGTTGCATGGTTATCGAAATTTATAGTATTGTGTGATTGATACATAATATACTAATTTATGTGGATTGTAAGTTTAATTGTTGTTATGTAATAACTAGTTCGATAGAGATTTCGTATCTTGTTTAAGATCTTTAAATTTTTTTTGTATAATGAAAAACTATGACTTTTGTTAATTTTGTGGATTTATTTGTACTAAATTTGTTATAAAATTTTGGTTTATTATTTTCATCAAATTAATATTTTTTTTAATATAGTTAATACTATTAATAGCGTACATTTATAAGCTGTAGATTATTATCCTTAGCACATAAACATGCTTTCCGCGGCGTGCTTTGCGCGCTGCGGATAATATTATCCGTAGCGCGCAAAGCATGCCGCGGAAAGTATTATCTGCAGCGTGCTTTGCACACTGCGGATAATGTTATTCGCAGCGCGCAAAGCACGCTGTCAATAATTTAGGACTTTTAACAGTTTTTAATTGTGCAGCACGCAATGCGCGCTGCGAAAAGTTATTTTTGTTGTAGTGTTAACAAGGTCAAGACCAAAATATTGAAGGTACGGTCAAGAGTACGTAAGTCGTTATTTTATAATCCTTAATGACATAGTAGTATTTTAATTATCTTAGCAAGCGAAGATATTTTTTAAGAAGAGTACAGATGGTGTGATAGTCGATGCATTATTGAAGCTCGGTCAGTTAAGATAACGTATTTGGCAGCATAAATACTTAAACCACATGTCAACGAAGGATTATTAATGGAGTTTAATAATATTTATTATACTTTTAATTTATTTGGTTAATTCCATTGTCTGTATCCTTGTGTGTAGGATGACAATGCATCCAATATGGAGGAATGATACTTTCTCTTTAGATATGCAATCTTTTATGACAATATTTGATTGGATGCAATACACCAATGGGGATTGCATAAATGTTTATTGGACTATTCTTGCTAATGAAGCCAAAAATTCTAACTCACCGTACCACCCATCCATATTTTATGGGGTTGGATTTTGAGTATGTCCCTTATCTCATTGTAAATTGTTTATAATATATATTGGATGCAGTCAACTCATTAGCTATCTTGTTTGCATAGGACTTGTTTGGAATGATGCACGTGGATGCATTGAAACAAAGTGCAAAAATTGATGAGGACAAGACCATTAGATGTATTTTCTATCCTCTAAATAACCAAGATGACCATTGGCATCTAATGGTCATGGACCTGGAGGAAGGTCAAATAATTCATTATAACTCTCTTGGCACCACAGAAAATTACACTGCTATTTTTGATCAAACCGTAAGTATCAAATTTCTTATATCCAATAATCATTGGTTATGTATTAATTACTATTGTTTGTTATTTGTAGGTGTTATTTTTTAAGGAGTTAAACTAGTCATACTATCACATATGACATAAAGGATTAGCACCTTTCTCCGGGAGAGAGTATAAAATGATTCAAGTTAATGACCCCACACAAAGCAAATCGTAAGTATTTGTGTCTGTTCCATCATATTTGGATTGTGCTTATTTTATGATGGATTGTGCTTTTGTTTTGTAGGTTGGATTGTGCTTTTTTTATGATGCGCTATGCAGAGAGTTTGATGTTTCAGAGATCTGCAGACTTTATACAAGCTGATATGAGAGCTTATAGATTTAGACTTGGACATAAAATCATGTCTGACAAAAACTTTAAACTGTAGATACTGAAAAATTGTAATAGACTATTCTTGTAATGATTTACTGTTTGTGTAAATTAAAATTATGGTGAATCAAATTATTTTATTTTATTTTATTTTTTGATAAGGGGGAGATAGAATCAAGTTTTTTGATACGAGATACGAAACCATACCAGACCCACGTTGGGCCTGATATGCTCTCACATATTTTATTTTACTGATTGTGGCTGATTTAATTTTTTTTCAACACTTTCTACCACACATATGAGCTTTAAATCATGATTTGCTAGCGTCGTTGGAGTCCTTGCAATTCCATAATCTCACTCGAACTGAAATGGGTTAAATCAGAGGTGCCTAGGTCCATCAGTGGGTTTTGACTAAAACCCACTGATGGCCCTCCCCTACTTGGATTTACGTGAAATCAAGTTCCCTGTGAAGGTCAGGGTGGGTAGATGGTATATATGGTGTCAAAATGAATTTATAAACCCTGGAAACTAAGTTATGGCTCCGTGCCAGTTGCCACAGAACCCACTAATGGCCATGCTGTAAACTTAAACCCTATGGTCGCACCTTCAAATTTTATTTTATTTTAATTTTTTGATAAGGAGCATGGTAGCATATGTTGAGTTTATAGAAGGAGGAGATAGAATCAAGTTTTAATAAACGATACCATACCAGGCCCACGTTGGGCCTAATATGCGCTCATATCAGGCCCATGTTGGGCCTGATATGCACTCATATCAGGCCCACGGTGGACCTGATATGCTCTCATATCAGGCCCAACGGTGGCTGATTTTCTTTTTTCAACACTTGCTACCACACATATATAGCTTTAAATCATGATTTGCTAGCACCGTTGGAGTCCTTGCAATTCCATAATCTCACTCGAACTGAAATGAGTCAAATCAGAGGTGTCTAGGTCCATTAGTGGATTTTGACTAAAAGCCACTGATGGCCCTCCCCTACTTGGATTTAGTTGAAATCAAGTTCCCTGTGAAGGTCTGAGTGGGGAGATGGTATATAAGGTGTCAAAACATATTTATACACCCTGGAAACTAAGTTATTGCTCCGTGCCAGTTGGCACGGAACAATGCACTGATGGCCATGCTGTAGACTTAAACCCAATAGTAAATCCAAGTAATTTTATTTTATTTTTACTTTTTTTATAAGGAGCATTGTAGCACGTGTTGAGTTTATAGAAGGGGGAGATAGAATCAAGTTTTAATAAATGATACCATACCAGGCCCACGTTGGGCCTGATATACGCTCATATCAGGCCTAAGTTGGGCCTGATATGCACTCATATCAGGCCTAAGTTGGGCCTGATATGCACTCATATCAGGCCCACGGTGGGCCTGATATGTTCTCATATCAGGCCCAACGGTGGCTGATTTTTTTTTCAACACTTGCTACCACAAATATATAGCTTTAAATCATGAGTTTCTAGCACCATTGGAGTACTTGCAATTCCATAATCCCACTCGAACTGAAATGGGTCAAATCAGAGGTGTCTAGGTCCATCAGTGGATTTTGACCAAAACCCACTAATGGCCCTCCCCTACTTGGATTTAGTTGAAATCAAGTTCTCTGTGAAGGTCTGAGTGAGAGATAGTATATAAGGTGTCAAAACGTATTTATACACCCTAGAAACTAAGTTATTGCTCCGTGCCAGTTGGCACAGAACAATGCACTGATGGTCATGCTGTAGACTTAAACCCTATGGTAGATCCAAGTAATTTTATTTTATTTTACTTTTTTTGATAAGGAGCATGGTAGCACGTGTTGAGTTTATAAAAAGAGGAGATAGAATCAAGTTTTTAGAAATGATACTATGCCAGGCCCACGTTGGGCCTTATATGCGCTCATATCAAGCCCACATTGGGCCTGATATGCTCTCATATCAGGTCCAACGGTGGCTGATTTTTTTTTTCAACACTTGCTACCACACCTATGGAGCTTTAAAACATGATTTGCTAGCACCGTTGGAGTCCTTGCAATTCCAGATTCTCACTCGAACTGAAATGGATCAAATCAGAGGTATCTAGGTCCATTAGTGGGTTTTGACCAAAATCCACCGATGGCCCTCCCCTACTTAGATTTACCTGAAATAAAGTTCCCTGTGAATGTCAGGGAGGGTAGATGGTATATATGGTGTCAAAACGTATTTATACACCCTGGAAACTAAGTTATTGCTCCGTGCCAGTTGGCACGGAATAGTGCACTGATGGCCATGCTGTAGACTTAAACCCTATGGTAGATCCAAGTAATTTTATTTTATTTAATTTTTTTGATAAGGAGCATGGTAGCATGTGTTGAGTTTATAGAAGGGGAGATAGAATCAAGTTTTAAGAAACGATACTATACCAGGGCCACGTTGGGCCTGATATGCGCTCATATCAGGCCCACGTTGGGCCTGATATGCTCTCATATCAGGCCCACGGTGGGCCTGATATGCTCTCATATCAGGCCCAACGATGGCTGATTTTTTTTCAACACTTGCTACCATAAATATATAGTTTTAAATCATGATTTGCTAGCACCGTTGGAGTCCTTGCAATTCCATAATCCCACTCGAACTGAAATGAGTCAAATCAGTGGTGTCTAGGTCCATCAATGGGTTTTGACCAAAACTCACTGATGGCCCTCCCCTACTTGGATTTAGTTGAAATCAAGTTCCCTGTGAAGGTCTGAGTGGGGAGATGGTATATAAGGTGTCAAAACGTATTTATACACCTTGGAAACTAAGTTATTGCTCCGTGCCAGTTGGCACGGAACAGTGCACTGATGGTCATGCTATAGACTCAAACCCTATAGTAAATCCAAGTAATTTTATTTTATTTTATTTTATTTTTTTTATAAGGAGCATGGTAGCACGTGTTGAGTTTATAGAAGGGGGAGATAAAATCAAGTTTTAAGAAACGATACCATACCAGGCCCACGTTGGGCCTGATATGCGCTCATTTCAGGCCCACGTTGGGCCTGATATGCTCTCATATCAAGCCCACCGTGGGCCTGATATGCTCTCATATCAGGCCCAACGGTGGTTGATTTTTTTTTTCAACACTTGCTAGCACACCAATGGAGCTTTAAAACATGATTTTCTAGAACCGTTGGAGTCCTTGCAATTCCAGATTCTCACTCGAACTGAAATGGGTCAAATCAGAGGTGTTTAGGTCCATCAGTGGGTTTTGACCAAAACCCACTGATGACCCTCCCCTACTTGGATTTACCTGAAATCACGTTCCTTGTGATGGTCTGAGTGGGGAGATGGTATAAATGGTATCAAAACTTATTTATACCCCCTGGGTTAGAAGTTATTGCTCCGTGTCAGTTGGCATGGAACAGTGCACTGATGGCCATGCTGTAGACTTAAACCCTATGGTAACACCTTCTAATTTTATTTTATTTTATTTTTAGGTAATTTATAGTTTGAAAAAATAGAAGACTTTAAAATCCACAACAAAAGAGAGATGTTCAATTGAAATGCAAAGTTACACACGTTGGGCCTGATATTGTACCATATCTTGCCCACGTTGGGCTTGATATTGTACCATATCAGGCCCACATTGGGCCTGATATTGTACCATATCAGGCCTACGTTGGGCCTGATATGGATACGATAGCAGGCCCAAAGGGAGGCTGGATTTTTTCTCCACCTGCTATCACCCATAGAGAGCTTTGTGTATTGGATAGCACCGTTGGAGTCCTTGTAATACCCTAATCACACGAGACTTGAAATGGGACGAATCACAGGTGTCTAGGTCCATCAGTGGGTTTTGGCCAAAACCCACTGATAGTCCTACCCTACTTGGATTTACTTGATCTCACCCTCCCTATGAAGGTTTAAGAGGGGGGAACATATATATGGTCTCAAAACATAGTTATAAACCCTAGGTAAGAAGTTCTTTGTCCGTGCCATTTGGAACACAACATGTGTTTCTTGCAGTTTCAGGAATAAGAACCATTTTTTTCTCTCGTAACTTAGTTACTTTGGTATTCCATAATTACATGCATAATTCAAATTTCAAAGCCTACCTTGTGCTCTTCAAACCGAGTGTTGGTCCGAGCCTATTTGATTTAAGAAACAATCCCAACCGTTACCATTTTTTTAGTTTTGAGAAGATAGAAATGGTGTGTAGTATAACTTATATACATTATCTCTATTTTCACTGATAAGCACCAGCATCGCAATTTGAATTTCACTGATAAGCACCAGCATCACAATTTGGATATTGTGACTAATCACTATACAATATTATTAATATTCCAGTGACAATTTATACTCTTCTCATATAATACATACCACTGTATTAAACAACAAAGACTATATACAAAGATATAAATACACTACGTAAGTTCATTTACATTCTCTACAAATTTTTGCCTTACAAGACTATGGATATTTAATCCAATGTTTTAAAAAACTTATCCCTCAAAATTGATACCATTACATCAATTCTAATCTTTTTCATGTCTGTAACGCCTCGACCCTCCTGCTCAAGGGACGGGGGTTACTTTACTTACTTACTTATTATTAATATTCATTTCTACTTAAAACAGCGGAAGTCTTGTTTATAGAATTTTCTTTAAAAAAAAAACTTTTCTTTTCTTTTTAATCACCATGACTGACTACCTAAGCATATAGGGTCACATAGCATACTTAACATGATTTTAAGTCATAATACCAATAAGCATAATTAAATGTCATGGAGTCATGAAACAATAACATAAGCTAGGCATAATTCTTATTAAACAAAAGCATGTATTTCTCTTTTAGCCAAGCCACTACCACACACATCCTTCTTGCCCCTCCTGCTGCTCCCTTAGTTCATCCATTCCTTGCCTTTATTTGTGGTACAAGGAAAGTAAGCTATGAGCACACAAGGCTCAGTAAGATCCTTCCTACTCACAAAAATCGTATAACGTAGCATAATCACAAAGCATAAAGCATGGAGATAAACTCATCATATCATGTATAGAAGTATCATATCGTAACTCTCATAAGCATAAAATACAGGACATCTTATCATATCATGTCATATTCATAAGAGCATCAAATCACATCATGTCATAAAGCACATCATATCATATCGTAACATAATCATAAGGTATCATAGCATATCATGACATAATCATAAAGTATCATACATATCATGACATAATCATAAAGTATCATAGCATATCATGGCATAATCATAAGGTATATGCAAGATGACTTTTCAAAAACATGTATCATGAACATATATATGCAACATGTCTTTTGGAAACTTATTATATATATACATACTTAAACATAATCTCAACGTAAGGGGGGCCCCGGCTTGTACCACATACATAAATGCGCGCGTCCTATGTAGGTCTAAGGTAGTAAGTCTTGAACCCTACAAGGCATACATACTAGGCCCGTTTCTTAGTCCATCAACCTAGGGGCACTTAGGAGCCCATTCCTAACGAGACCCGTTTCTTAGTCCATCGACCCCGGGGCGCTTATGGAGCCCACCCTTGGTACAAGCCATATAAAGTAAAGTAGCATGTCATACATATCATGGTTCTTATCATATCATGCATATCATATTTCTTAACCTATCATAAACATGCATAATTTAGGCACACAGCTCATCATAATAGCATGTATAAATTTGGGCACACAGCACATCATAAAAACATGCATAATTTGGGCACACAGCTCATCATAATAGCATGCATAATTTGGGCGCACAACACATCATAAGGGTTATCAACATGCATAGATCATGAGCATACATAAATAATCATAGAAGCATAGCAAATTCTTATCATATCATGAAACATTGCATGCGAGACACATGAGAATCATATTTATGTCTCTAACCCTAATATCATATAGTGGTCGAAACATATGGTTGTGACTTAGGTTAAAATCAACATACAAGCATGTGAACCCTAAACCAATATCATATCATGTATCATAAGGAACATCATGAGCATGTTTAGTTTAGGTTCTAGGTTTCCTAAGCTTAGAAACTTGTCATGGCCGAATCTTATCAAGCCTTACATTGGGTTAAAAGCAACATACAAGCATGTGAACCCTAAACCAATATCATATTATATATCATGAGGAACATCATAAGCATGTTTAGTTTAGGTTCTAGGTTTCCTAAGCTTAGAAACTTGTCATGGCCGAATCTTATCAAGCCTTACATTGGGTTAAAAGCAACATACAAGCATGTGAACCCTAAACCAATATCATATTATATATCATGAGGAACATCATAAGCATGTTTAGTTTAGGTTCTAGGTTTCCTAAGCTTATAAACTTGTCATGGCCGAAACTTATTAAGCATTACATTTGGTTAAAAATCAACATACAAGCATGTGAACCCTAACCCAATATCATATCATATATCATAAGGAACCTCATAAGCATGTTTAGTTTAGGTTCTAGGTTTCCTAAGCTTATAAACCTACCATGGCCGAAACTTGTTAATCATGGGACTAGGTTTCATGTGGCATAAAAGCATGAAAAACCCTAAACCATTTTCATAGCATTTATTACAAGGAACACCATAAGCATAGTTAGGTTGGGTTCTTAGTTTCCTAGACCTTTAAACTAGTTGTGGCCGAAGGTTCATAAAGCATGAAAAGTTCTAATCAACCCTACAAGCATGAGCATGTCATGTTAACTTCATATCTTGTCTTAAGGAACATCATGACATGCTTAGTTTAGGTTTAAAGTTCTCCTAGGCCCTAAAACCTACCATGGCCGAATGTTAATGAGCATGAAATAAAAATTCTAATCAACATACAAGCATGAGCATGTCATGTTAACTACATATCTTGTCTTAAGGAACATCATGGCATGCTTAGTTTAGGTTTAAAGTTCTTCTAGGCCCTAAAACCTACCATGGCCGAATGTTCATGAGCATGAAATAAAAATTCTAATCAACATACAAGCATGAGCATGTCATGTTAACTACATATCTTGTCTTAAGGAACATCATGGCATGCTTAGTTTAGGTTTAAAGTTCTTCTAGGCCCTAAAACTTACCATGGCCAAATGTTCATGAGCATGAAATAAAGTTCAAATCAGCATACAAGCATGGGCATATCATGTTAACTCCATATCTTATCTTAGGTAAAAATCATGGCATGCTTGGATTAGGTTTAAAGTTCTCCTAGGCCCTTAATCTTATCATGGCCGAAAGTTGAAAGGGGAGAAATCCTAATTCCAAGCAACATACAAGTATGAGAAAATGTTACAACTCTCTTATCATAGGGTACATATCATAACAACAAAGGGAGCATGTTTAGTTTGGGTCTTAAGTTCACCTAGTTCTTTTATTCATGCTTGGCCGAGAGTCTAAGAACATGGATCTAAGTTCTAACTAAATATCCCAGCATAGAAACATTAGATTAACCTAAGATACATGTTACAAGAAACATGTTGAGCATATCTAGTTAGGTCTTAAAATTTCCTAGGTCTTTCTTTTTTTTGCCTTGGCCGAAAGTTCCATGAAATAAACCTAGATTTTTTTTTAAAGAAATCTAACCTCATGGAAGAACACATGAACTATTGTACCACAGGTGAGGGGATGCTTACCTAATTTCTGCTTGTTGTTCCTTAAGAAAATAATACCCTTATGAGGAGGAAGAAGAACTTCTCTTCTTAGTTTTCTCTTTTTGTTTTCTTCTTCTTGTAAGAGGTAAACCTTGAGACTCCTTTCTTGGAAATAAGGTTTTCTTAGAGAGGAAACCTTAACTTGACTCTTGAGATTGAGGAAGAAGAGCTCAATGTTTCGGTGGAGAAGGAAAAGGAAGGAGGAAGAAGAAGAATTAGAAATTCTCTTTCTCTTTTCTCCTCTAAATTCTATTTATTCATCATGGGAATGAATTATGTCTTCATTTATCCTTCCCTTAACTCCTCTATCTCTTCCCTCTTTGATTCTCACGAAAAGTTAGAAGGGAAAGAAGGAAAGAAGACAATTTGCCTTTTTCTTGCTCCCTCTCTTAACCAAGAGGAAGAGAAGGTAAGTAACTTGGTTTTCTCTTGCTCTTTTTCTTAGTTCCTTCTTCTCACCTTTAACTACAATTTCTATTCCTTCCTATCCATCTATCATTCATTATTCTAGTGGTTATCATACACCAATTTAACTCTATTATTTGTGGGAGGTTCAAGGTTCAAACCTTCCCTCTCTTTCTTTTTATCTCTATTATTTCTTTTGCTTCCTCTTACCTTTATGCTCTAATGAAAAATGCTACCCATATCTTATAATTTCGTGGGTGTTACAATGTCTCCTTGTTTGAAGTCCATCTTCATATCGTATAGGAGACATCGAATGTATTGCATCACAAAGAAGCCACAGTCAATGCTGTAAATAACAACACCATTTTAGTGGTCAATATTTTTTTTATCAATATGCTCTATTCACACTCTGTGCTCGACTTACCTGGCTTGTTGTTGTGGACATTCTATTGTGCGAGAGACCTATTTATCGAACGAATAATGCCTTTCAAATTTTGGGTCAATAGCAGCAACGTGCTCACGACTATAGAGTTTAAAATCTGATACCTGTAAGATTGAAGAGGAAATTTATATTTTCCATCAACTAGCATTTATATTAGAATACAAACATACACATGAATATTGGATGCTCACCGCTGCTTCAAATTCATATTTGTATTTACTTCCACTTGCTAGAGAATTGTACAGATTGAACGTCATTGATTTGGTGTCCACCATCAGCAAGTGGAAGTGTGCATTATCACTGCACAAAGGTATAAAAATATACATAACCTCTTCATCTCCTCTATCTATCTTTATCAGGTGTTGGAAGGCAAACTTACTTGACGATTTCATTAATGACTACAAATATGCAAAGTCATACATACATAACCAAATAATAAAATGAATTCTAATTTGTACTATTCTCAAATAAATTCCTTACAGTGAATAATGTTGAGCAATATATAGACTTGTTGTATGTCCTTCCAGATGAGAATGCCCCCCTAAATAGAATTTTACAATACGTGTCGATTACATCCCCTCTTGTCAACATCTCTCCATTCACACCAGATAACAGAGAATACACATCTAAACAAAAAGGTGGTTCCTCCCAAACTATATCATTTGTAAACCTACAAAGTTAACAAATCAATGATTATTTTTACAAATTTAAATATGAGAACCATAGATCAACTATGTAATTAGAGAAGCATATCATTGTCTTGACTGATCAGCTATGTATTCCACATACTTTAGTTTCTCCAACGCTTTTAACAAGTACGCCACCTCTTCGTCTTGTTTTTTTTTTCTTGGAAGTCTTAAATTACTTCTTCACATACTATGCACATAAACATAAAAGGCATTTAGATAATCTATTAAATCAAACAAATTACAATGAAATTTGTAAATATCTGCTGGATTGTGAATTTCGATAGAGGAGGGGGGTGAATATTGATCTAAAATTTCGAACGAGTACGCAACGGAAAGTACGAAAAAGAGACAAAGCTAACACAAACCAATTTTACTTGGTTCGGAGCCTTTGGCGAATCCTACTCCAAGGCCTGCACACAATGGTGCTTTCGTTGGGCAATCCACTAGCAATTCGAAGAATGTTACAATAATGAATTACAGGAATGCTAATAAGAAAATAAATACCCACAAAATGAAAAGAAATAAACTGAAGACAGCGCTTTATCGGAGTAGCCTCGCGACGTCGCAAGAGCACAAGAGAGCAGTTTGAGAGTTCTGAGTTGTGTTTTGTGCTCCGCCTTTGACCCTCCTTATATAGGAGGCTCGGGGCGCCTGGAACCTTCAGGGCGCCTCGACCATGACGTAGCCGACCCAACCAGGAGCCTCCACGTGTCGACGCCGCGATCAGGATAAAATTTGCCTCCGGGCGCCCAGACCTCCGAGCGCCTGGATCCCCTCCGGGCGCCCGGACCACCTTTCTCCAGAGAACATCTTCTCCTGCAAGACAAGGTTAGTCCGAGGTAAATATATAATGTATATCCTGCAAAACAGAGTATTAGCACAGTTTATAATTTGACAGAAAAGAGTATGACTTAGATTCCGTCTTTCCGAGATCGAAATCTAGTCACGATCTCGACTTAGAGTTCCGAAATGGTTCTAAGTCGGATCGGCGCCTAAGTTCCCTTCCTGAGAACGCGTCCTCACGATCACTCCCTTCCAGTGACTTACCTTTACTTACCTGCCAGACGTCCGATCAACCCTTCGACCCGTCTGGACTTCGTGCCAGCTATCCGGTCAGCCCGTCGACCTAGCTGGACTTCGTGCCAAATGTCCGGTCAGCCCTTCGACCCATTTGGACTTCGTGCCAACTATCCGGTCGTCCCGTCGACCTAGCTGGGCTTCGTGCCAGACATCCGGTCAGCCCGTCGACCTGTTTGGACTTCGACTGCACACTCGATCAGAGTATTAGACAACGACAAAACCTAACTTAACCTAATTTGTCATTCATCAAAACCAGAGTTAGACCGTTAGTGCTAACCGCACCAATAATCTCCCCCTTTTTGACGGAATGACAACCTGGTTAAGTTAGTGAAAAAATACAAGTAAAACAAGCATTTATAGGATTTAAGTTAGATTTTAAATTTGATATTTTTGTTGCACTAACTTAACCACCTATCCCTCCCCCTTCGGCATTCATCAAACATGAACATAGAGAGAACATGCAGAATAAAAGAATACAGTTAATGTAAACATTGCAAGAAATGATGTCAAGTTAACTTGGGGGAGTTTAAGCTTTTGAAAATTTGTTTAAAGTATTAGCATTTAGCCTTTAGAAAATAGCTGAGTTTTGAAAAGTAGCTTAAGTGTTGCAAGATAACTTAGTAATGAGTTATTACTTTTTGAGTCATTTTTAAAGATAATTTTTGTAAAATTAATTTAATTTTCAAAATGAATTTGCAAACTCAAAAAGACTTCTTTTTTTTTAAAAAAAAAACTAATTTTCACGACAGCCTAATTTTCAAATTTAAGTCTAATTTTCAAGATCACGTTTTAAATTTTCAAAATAAGTTTCAACTTTGAAGCACTTTTCAAACATAAGTTTTCAAAACCGAAATTTCAAAACTAAGTTTGAAAAAAAAATTTTAAAATAAGTTTCAACTTTGAAACACTTTTTAAACATGAGTTTTCAAAACCAAAATTTCAAAACTAAGTTTGAAAAATAATTTTAAAATAAGTTTCAACTTTGAAACACTTTGCAAACATGAGTTTTCAAAACCAAAATTTCAAAACTAAGTTTGAAAAATCTACTTTTCAAAATTGATTAAAATTTATTTTTCAATACTAAATTTGTAAAGGATTCAATTTTCAAAACCTTAGTTTATAAAATCCAATTTAAAAACTTAGTTTATAAAAGCTAGTTTGCAAAAGTAGATTTAGATTTCCAAAAATCAGATTTAAAAAAATATTAAGAAGAGACATTATTTTTAAAGCGGAGAAAATAATTTTGGTGCTAAGTATGAAAATAAGTTGAATTAATCCTCCCCCTAAACATGACATTATTAAAATAGAGCTTTTGAACATATTTGCTAAGAATATTTAATATAAGATTTTCAAAGTAATTTTTTTTAAAATAAATTGAGGTAGAATTTTCTAAAGAAATTTTAAAGAAAATTAAAAAAATAACACTTAAGGAGATAATTAAAAAAATAAACCTCCCCCTGAATTTGATACTCCTTTAATTTATTACTCTCCTTCAATTTATTAATCCTCCTTATTTTATTACTCTCCCTTAATATAATGCTAAGGTTTGGGTGTATTAAATTTAAATCCCTAACACATTTTTCTACCTAAGTGTTCTAGGGGATTTAGTAACACTTATATTATTTACATAATTATCTCTGTATCCTTGGTATAATTATTTATTTGAGGTTGATTAATCAATAATTAATTTTAGATTCAGGTGCTTAAGTTTTAGTTTAAGGTTAAATAATATAAGATTTTATTAATTCAATAACAATTAATCATTATCAATAATTTATCGATTAACTTTTACTTGATTTAATGATTTAATACTTATTAAAATAATTTAAATTTCGTATTAATTGATTGAATTGATTAATGAAAGTATTAGTTATAATTTAACTTTTTATTTCCTTCCTTTTAAGTGGGATTAACTTAGTTTAAAGTTAGCATTAATTCGAAGTTAAATTTATTAAAGTTATTAAACATAGTTAAGATTCAATTTGAATCCATCGTTAATAATGATAAATTATGATATAATTATAGTGAAAGTGGGATTAACTTAGTTTAAAGTTAGCATTAATTCGAAGTTAAATTTATTAAAGTTATTAAACATAGTTAAGGTTCAATTTGAATCAATCGTTAATAATGATAAATTATGATTTAATTATAGTGAAAGTGGGATTAACTTAGTTTAGCATTAATTCGAAGTTAAATTTATTAAAGTTATTAAACATAGTTAAGGTTCAATTTGAATCAATCGTTAATAATGATAAATTATGATTTAATTATAGTGAAATTAAGATTTTGATTAACGTTAAAATTAAGATTTATTGAGTTAAATTAAGGTTAAGAATTAATTAACTATTTAGTAAACGTTAAAGTTAATTTTTTGAAGTTCGTACTTCAATTATTCACTTATTAAGTATTTAATTAAGTTTATAATCTTAAAATGATTTTTAAAAGTTTTTTTTAAAAAAAATAATTTTTAAAAGAATTTTTAAAATGATTTTTAAAAGTTTTTAAAAGAATTTTTTAAAAGTTTTTAAAAGAATTTTTAAAATGTTTTTTTTAAGTTTTTTAAAATAATTTTTAAAATGATTATTAAAAGTTTTTAAAAGAATTTTTAAACTGATTTTTTTTAAAAAAAGTTTTTTAAAATAATTTTTAAAAGAATTTTTAAAATGATTTTTAAAAGTTTTTAAAATAATTTTTAAGAGTTTTTAGTTAAAATAATTTTTAAGTTAAAAATAATTTTTAAGATATTTATTAAGTTTAAAGTTAATTAATTTTTAAGTTTAAAGTTAAAAATAATTTTTAAGTTTAAAATAAATTTTTAAAGTTAATTTTAAAAATAAAATTTTAAGATTAAAATAAATTTTTAAATTTCGAGATTTAATTTTAATTTTAATTTAGTTTTAATTTAAGTTTTAATCTTAAATTCAAAATTTAATTTTGATCCTTAGTCATCTCACCTGATCTAAATTTTCAATCAGGGAATCCTATATTTTTGTGAGATGAATTAGATTCAATTTTAGGGTTTGGTTTTAACTTGTGTTAGATTCGGGTTTAGCTTTGGGTTCAATAGATAGACATTCTCTGGATAAACTTCTGGGCTATGGTGAGTCACTTGGACATCATTAGAGTAACCATGCCTTCGAGATTTTCCAAATACTCATATCCACTAGACTTAGTACAAAACTTTGGTCTAACTGGTTAGGATCCATAAAGGGTAGCTTCGGTCAGTTCCACTTAGCCAAATGCACTAGGTCGAAGCCATATCTTCCTAGACATGCATAAACTAAGCTTCCCTAACGTACTATCATCCAAAATTTCATCAGTACCATTTTTCAAGCTAAACTTGTGTCCCCTTTTCTAATTAATCCTAAGTACCCTGCCGGTAGATTAGTTTGAGTTACCCTTCCGGGTACGTTAGTTTTGAAGGTGTCAGCTATTCTGGAGCCTCCCCTTGAATTATTGACCTTTAATTTAATTTTTCACTTTGGTTTTATGTCTATTTCTTTTATAATTATAATTTACTTGATGATAGGTCGAGTTTTGGTGAGTTTTAAAATATTTGAATTTTGAATTTTTTGGTTTAGATTTGTATTTTGGTTTTTGATTTGGTTTATTTGAATTTATATAATATATTTTTTCTTTAGGTATATAGTATTGGTTAAGTCCTACTTGCGTGATCAAACACGCTTTCGGAACCCAGGCTTTACTCGTTGGTTTGTGTTGGGTTATTAATGATTTAAAAGTTTTATTTGAGTTTGACTTATATCCAAGTCCGGTTTTGTTATAGCATGCCTTTTGATTATTTAAAATTAGATCTAAATTTTTTGATCTTGTTATAAATTTTTCTAACATTTCTTTTAAATTATTAACTTCTGATTTTAGTGATAGATTCTCCTCCTCAAGTGTTAGATCTTGAGTTGGATTATTATTTATAATTTGTTCTTTGAGGTTTTGATTCTCCTCAAGGAGTGATTTATTTTCACTTTCTAATTTATCTAATTTACTATTTAAGCAAGAAATAATTTTAAAAAACTTTCGATTTAAAGTTAGGTATACCTCTTCGGAACCTTCAGAAATGAGTACGGACTCGTGGTTCGATTCGGGTTCAGACCCGTCTTCCGATTCGTCTTCTGACTCAGCTTCATAGGCCATTAGCGCAAGATGACTCTGGTGCTTCAGATCTTCGACCTCCGATTCGTCCGAGGAGGAGTCGTCCCACGTCGCTTTGAGGGTCTTCTTTTTGGTAAGCTTCGTTTTGTCGATCTTCAATTTCGAACACTCATTCTTGTAGTGCCCCTTCTTGTTGCATCCGTAGCATGTCACGTTCCTAGGTTCGGTTGGAGAACTAATCTTTTGTAGATCCTTCTTGCTGAAGCTTTTCTTTCTCCTGGTGAACATTTTTCTTACCAAGTTCACCAGGTACTCTTCGTTTTCAAAGTCTTAGTCAGAGTCTTCTTCAAGTTCAGGCTTGATCTTCTTTTCTTTGGAGGAACCTGCAAATAAAGCAAAACCTTTCTCGGCTCCAGCGTTAGTCTGCTCATATAACTCTAATTCGTAGAATAATTCATCTAATTTAAGTTTAGAGAGGTTCTTAGAAATTTTGTAGACATCCACGATAGATGCCCACAAATTGTTGCGTGGAAACGCGTTTAATGCATACCTGATTAGGTCTCTGTTGTCCATTTGGTGGCCTATCGCATGGAGCCCGTTGAGGATGTCTTTGATCCTCATGTGGAGCTGACTTGCTGTTTCTCCTTCCTACATTTTTATATTAAAAATTTTATTTAACAACAGATCCCTTTTTGTTACCTTAGCATCGCTAGTTCCTTCATGCAGTTCTATCAATTTATCCCATAGCTCTTTCGCGTTCTGATGCGGTCCGACCCAGTTCAGCTCTTCCCTTGTCAATCCGCATTGTAGCGTGTTGATCGCCTTGTTCTTCGTTGATGCCTTCTTCTTTATGTCTGACCTCCATTGTTCAGGATCCAGTAGATTCCCGGAGCTGTCAACTGGTGCTTTGTAGGCTTTTGTGACGCTGAGCCAGTGGTCGAAATTCGTCTTGAGATACACCTCCATCCGCTTCTTCCAGTACGGGAAATCAT
The DNA here is from genome assembly GCF_018446385.1 of Zingiber officinale. Taxonomy (NCBI): domain Eukaryota; kingdom Viridiplantae; phylum Streptophyta; class Magnoliopsida; order Zingiberales; family Zingiberaceae; genus Zingiber; species Zingiber officinale. The sequence goes on from NC_055993.1 coordinate 92,632,040, forward strand.
TCCCTTTGAACAGGGGAGGTCGCACTGTGCTGAAGCCTTCGATCTGAGACATCCTGCACACAAGAGAGTAGCGACAAAAAAAAATCCCAAGACTTGGTCTTGGATTTAGTAGTGCGGGAAGAAATAGATTTAATAAAGAAAACTAAATTGGTGTTGCACCAATTTAGATTAACTGCAACGAAAAAAAATTCCAAAAAGGTAATAATACCAGTTTGGAATTATACGAAAAACTGAAAGCCGAAAGAAGAGAAAAAAGATTTTAAAACAGATCACCCCCTTGTCTGATTGGTGGTTGCATCAAATCAGAGCGGTACCTGCTCTGATACCACTTGTTGGATCGTGAATTTCGATAGAGGGGGGGGGGAGTGAATATCGATCTAAAATTTCGAACGAGTACGCAGCGGAAAGTACAAAAAAGAGACAAAGCTAACATAAACCATTTTTACTTGGTTCGGAGCCTTTGGCGACTCCTACTCCAAGGCCCGCACACAAGGGTGCTTTCGTTGGGCAATCCACTAGCAATTCGAAGAATGTTACAATAATGAATTACAGGAATGCTAATAGGAAAATAAATACCGACAAAATGAAAAGAAATAAACTAAAGACGGCGCTTTATCGGAGTAGCCTCGCGGCGTCGCAAGAGCACAAGAGAGCAGTCTGAGAGTTCTGAGTTGTGTTTTGTGCTCCGCCTTTGACCCTCCTTATATAGGAGGTTCGGGGCGCCTAGAACCTTCAGGGCGCCTCGACCATGACGTAGCCGACCCAACCAGGAGCCTCCACGTGTCGACGCCGCGATCAAGATAAAATTTGCCTCCGGGCGCTCGGACCTGTTCTGGGCGCCCGGACCTATTCTGGGCGCCCGGACCTCCGAGCGCCCGGATCCCCTCCGGGCGCCCGGACCACCTTTCTCCAGAGAACATCTTCTCCTGCAAGACAAGGTTAGTCCGAGGTAAATATATAATGTATATCCTACAAAACAGAGTATTAGCACAGTTTATAATTTGACAGAAAAGAGTATGACTTAGATTCCGTCTTTCCGAGACCGGAATCTAGTCACGATCTTGACTTAGAGTTCCGAAATGGTTCTAAGTCGGATCAGCGCCTAAGTTCCCTTCCCGGGAACGCGTCCTCACAGTCACTCCCTTCCAGTGACTTACCTTTACTTACCTGCCAGACGTCCGGTCAGCCCTTCGACCCGTCTGGACTTCGTGCCAGCTATCCGGTCAGTCCGTCGACCTAGCTGGACTTCGTGCCAAATGTCCGGTCAGCCCTTCGACCCATTTGAACTTCGTGCCAGCTATCCGGTCGGCCCGTCGACCTAGCTGAGCTTCGTGCCAGACATCCGGTCAGCCCGTCGACCTGTCTGGACTTCGCCTGCACACTCGATCAGAGTGTTAGACAACGACAAAACCTAACTTAACCTAATTTGTCATTCATCAAAACCTATGTTAGACCGTTAGTGCTAACCGGACCAACAATATCGTCTTATAGCAATGGCTTGTTTCCTCATTTTGTCATATTTGCCAAACATATCTGCATTCTTCTCTGCCTCTTCATCAGATTTATCTTCCATCAATTCTACAATATCTCTTTCTTCTTCCATTTCATCCACAACAATTTTTCTTTCCCCTTCCCCACAACATCAGGTTCTTTTACAACTTTTTTTCCATCTCCTGGACTTGAAACTTTCTCCGCAGGCTCACTTATATGTATATTTCTACGTTGCCTCTTAGGTAAAGTTTTGAGCCACAATAGACTATCAATTGGAGTATCCCTGTAATCATAGCGACTTCTGTCACGTCCTCTCCTACTTCTTGTTGTAACACCTACAGGTTCAAATTGAGGATCGTCTACAGACTCGCTATATTGAGATTCCATACCTTTATTTTCAACTATTTTAAGTAATTCTTTCACCCTCTCATTCAATTGCATGTTCTCTATTGTTAGCTCTTTAATTCTGTTTGCTTGAATAATGCAATTACAACACTCATTAATTTGGCTTCCTCCTTCAGTGACTTCAATTTGTGATGTCTCCATTGCATGTGGACTGTCATCAAAGCCAACAAGGTTCTCAAACAATGAATTTTCATATTGGGTAGGGATTAGGTCAATCAAAACCTGTAACAATACTAAAACACATGTTAAAATAAGAATTTTTAACCAAACTATAGTCAAAGTATTCAAAATTTACCTCTTCAGAGGAGATTTGATCAAACAATTACCTCACCTTACTAATATGTGAAGGAATATTCCTCCACTTATTTATTCTTGCTCCTTTTATTTTGTATGGTTTTTGGATTGGAGCATGCTCCAAAAACCATGCCTGATTCATCATCACAAGGGTTATCTATTCATAAATGTCCGCAAAATATTAATAAATTCACATAAATTATAAACTTACTGCCAAAAAGACCAGCAAATCCCTTTAGGTAAGGGAGGTTGGTGTTAGATTATTTTGTCCCAGTTAATGAAAATATGTCCCTAATCTTAGGTAATTGTGGAGCCATAAATTCATGGATGGCTTCAACCCAGTTGAATCTAGCAAGATTCTCAAAATCATCTACTATATCTATAAGACATAAAGAGACTTTATATGTACTAGAAGAAAATAAGACACAAACAAATATATACAAAATATAGAATTTGTAAAATAATAAAACATTATCTTCTTCTTCAAAACGATTGCCATAAAATTTAAGCAACTCCTCAATTCTTGATCTAGTAACTTCTTTTTTATTTGAGAAGTATGTTAGAAAGAGATCACCGGATGCTTTAGTTGAATTCATCGGAATTGAAGCTCCTCGGTCTGCAATACCAAGCAATAATGAAACATCTCTTCTTGTGAAGCCAACCGGAACACCTGACCAAGTTAAATGATTATTAGACTTCTACCAACAAATACAAAAGTATCAGGCCCAACTTGGATCTGATACGCTGTCATATGAAGCACACGTTAGGCCTGCTATTGTATCGTATCATGTTCACGTTGGGCTTGATATGGCATCGTATCAGACCCACGTTGGGCCTGATATGGCATCGTATCAGACCCACTATGGCTCTGATGTCATATCATATCAGGCCCACGTTTAGCCAAAGATTTAATTTTGCCATACAACTACTTTGTGATTAAAATACGAAATTATATATTGTACCTGAGAATCTAAAAGTTTGACTACTTGAATTTGAAATATATTGACCAAAATCCCACGGATGTGCTGCATATCTTGTATGTCCAAAAAAATACTAAAGGGGAACTGTTTGATCAGCGCTATGTGTCGGTCATGTAAAATAACAAACCCTTGATGCGTTCCTTTCTTCGTGGATGCTTCAAAAAAACTTTTAAAGTGATCTAGGACACTGTTCCAATGCAGTTTTTTTCCAACGTCAACTGAACCCTACACTTTATAAAAATTAAAACATTATAATCATACTAGTTGAGCTTCTCAAAATCATAGAGTTTGTAAAATGATACCTTTACAGCTAATTGATGTTGAGAGGATGATGATACACCCGATCGACTTCTTTGGGTCATTATGAGACGAGATGATTGACGTAAACCCTAGAACCCTTCACTGGCGCCTCGCGATCAGTCCTGGTTTTTGCCACCGAAATGCTTGATGTCGCTTGAAAAACACTCGAGGTCACTAAACTAGGGTTTCACAAGAGAGAAGATTTCTCCACCGAATTGGATCTGCACTCGCATGTTACGAAGTAGGGAGGTAGACAATTGATCGAAGTTATCTTTTTTAAATCAAAGTTATTCAAAAAATGGTTCGGATGTCTCGGTACTTGACTACTGAACAGAGAAAATTGGCGGGAGGGTTATATTGGGTATTACATATCACTTATCTGTGCCTTTTGATATATACAAAATGATGATGCACCTTTTGGTAAATATATTATATCATGTATGTCTTCTTTTGATAAATTGCCCAAAGGACTTAGACTTCAATTGACTCGCAGGCAAACACATAATCCGTAGGGTATAAATCTGTAAAAGATGAAAAAAAATATATCAAAAACTAATTTCTGAAACTCGAATCTTCTCAATTTCTCTTTTCACTGACAACAACAGTGCACCAAATATACAATGAAGTCATTACAACCATCTAAAGTTTCAAATAAGTGAGAATGCATCAGCATTACATACAATTCACCAGTTTATCTGAAATTATTGTCGAATGACTCGCACCATGAAGATAATATACAATTGATTAGACCACTAATTAGTGACAGACATTGAAGTGTGCTAGCCAGAACCAGCAAATTGCACAGCTCATTGAAGTCGACTTCATGAGACTGGCTGCATTTTACATAAGCCGAAAAGAATTAGATAAACATTAAGTTAAAGTTTTGTATGGTGCAAATAACTAATTCTTCTGATGAATGAGAACTTTATAATAAATTATTAGGTCTCAGCAGGTGAGGAGGGCAATTGAATAGCCAGAGCAAAATTATTTAAATAATAATAATAATGATATACACTAAGGGATTTAGTTGATAAGTCATAGCCATGAAATCTTAGGCCTAGAGGGGAAGGGGAATAAGAGAGGAAATCTATAGTTCTAATAATGAATTCACGTTCATTGTTTATGGCAAATAAAACATAGATGTAATTTATTTAGTAAGACAGCTAATAAAAAAACATAAGGAACATAGGATTTACTTTTGATTCTATCAACTTGAAAACAACTTTTGGCCATCATCAAATATTAGTATCCGGGGGCACTTGGGTGTAGCTCTAATAGATTATCAAATGAAAGGAAATAAACAAAGATGGAATAGATACGTGCAAAGGTGAACAATAGACTCTACAGTTTAAAGGTTGAATCCTAACATGGTTAACCACTGCAATCAGATCAACCTAGCATGATTAACCACTGCAATCAGATTATGTTTTCTGAGACGGTCAATGCTTCTGTTCTAGACTGCTACCAAAAAATTATTTAGATAAGCCTACATTATAGAGCATACAAAATTAAGTCTAGTATACAAATTGATTATCATAGTTATTCACTATAAAATTCAAATTTCCAACATTACGTTCAGGCCTTATTAAAACAAAATATGGGTCCATAATGAAATCATTTTCAAGATGATAACAATTTCATTCACAAAATCAACTAACTTACAAGAAGCACAAAATGCAGTTATCAAATAACTGCAAATTCAAGATAAGAACTGATCAGACAACTCAAAATTCCTGGTGATCCAACAAGCCAAAGCCCTTAGAAACAGCACAACTAAACAATTTAGAATTTTGATTACCAGATAGATAATGTACGTGGTCTACAAGATCTTCAAATAAGCTTTGTAGAAGAATATCATTGAATGTAGTTCATGAATCCTAGCACATCCAAGTTTAGTACTGAGAGATAGCATGGCAAAAGGATGCTTAATGTGTTGACTTTTTTTTTGTAGGGGATACATTTCAGTGCCAAAAACGATTTTCTGGCATTACCAAAAGTCCATATTTGATTTGTTATTTGATTATATCAATAAAGGGTGCTAGTCATAGTATTTCATTTTTAATCATATGAAGAGAAAAAACAACGAACTTTGAAATTCATCTTCAAGAACGACAACATTAACCAACACTATTAGAAGAAATCAATGATTAATGGTGACCTTGTTAGTTCAAATGGGCACTGGAAAGATATTAGCAACTGTCAACAGAACTTTAATCATGGTAATGAGCATGTACAAGATCAATCATACCTCGTCTTTACACAGCGAGAATCGCCAACAGGGATTCGTGCTAAGCAAAATTCTCACTGATCTCATGTATCATGGTGGTGTCATCACTGCCATTCCTAGTTCCCATGGCTTCTCCATGCCTTTCCAATGGGCACTCTGATAAGAGCGTCTCCCCACTATCAGCCAGCTCTTCGTAAACCCGTTCCATCTCAAAAAGAGCCGCGTTCATGGCCTCTGATGTCGGAGGGCGAAAGAGACGGTACCTTCTCACTCGCCACAGGGCAGCCGTCAGCACTGTGGCTCCATCATTGGCCGCATTGGGCGCCAGCAAAAACGCTTCATCGTCTCCAACACCCTCCGCAGAGACAACCTGGCGGCGGACCGGTCCTCCGGCGCCACCATAAGATTCATCAGAGCATGGGAGTGGCGAGCGGCAGATGGGGCAGGAGTTGTGAAGGGAAAGCCAAGGTACGATGCAATCAGAGTGGTAGAGGTGGGAGCAAGGCAGGCGGCGAACGCAAGAGTGGAGGGAGAATTCATCCTTACAAACAGCGCATGAGGGGAGGGATCTATCGTCAGTGTCGCAGATGAGAACGGAGGGGAGGGCGTCGATGGAAGCGGCTGAGGCGGGATAGAGGCCGGAGCGATCTGGGTCGGGTGGAGGGAGGAGTGGGATCGATTCATCTCCGCCGCCGTCATCGGATTCGGGTAGGAGGAGGGGAAGGGACTGGGGAGAGTTGAATTCCATTTCTCGAAGGAGATCGGAGCGGGAGCAGCCGGGACAGATAAGAGGGGATTGAGAGAGGAGGAGAGTGATGCTCATGTCGCACTCATGGCACCAGTAGGTGAGGGGAAGGGAAGCGGCGGCAGCGGAAGTCATGGACTTTGTCTCTGCTCCTTTAGTCTCATCTATGACCATTCTCGCCTTCTTTCTCATACGTGTCATCTCAATAATAGCTCTAATAAAAAAACAAAACACGACTTCATATACCGTCGCTTTGGCCGAGTGGTTAAGGCGTGTGCCTGCTAAGTACATGGGGTTTCCCCGCGAGAGTTCGAATCTCTCAGGCGACGTACATTTTTTATTTTTGGAAGACCACTAAAAATTAAATCCCTACTTCATTTTATATCATTTCTAAATTTCTTATTTTTTCATAACCGTCGCTTTGGCCGAGTGGTTAAGGCGTGTGCCTGCTAAGTACATGGGGTTTCCCCGCGAGAGTTCGAATCTCTCAGGCGACGTGCAATTTATTTTTGAAAAGACCACGAACCAGCTAAAAATCAAATTCCCACTTCATTTTCTGTCATTTCTTATTTCTTTCAATCTACCATTGTATAATGGATAAATTCACCTGCAGTCCTCAATCATAAATTTATACCGTCTCTATTGATCAAAATTTTTATTTCCACTTTTTAGTCAAATATAATAGATACTAATTTACCTAATTATTCTTGATATTTCAAATATAAAAACTTCAAAAATGGGTATAATTTTTCTTAAATTCAGCACATTAAATTAGAATTCAGTATATTTTCTATCAAATTGAGAACGACTCTTTTTCCACTTCAATTAGATGAAAAATATACTAGATTTTTTTTAAATGATATTCAATTGAATAGAAAATATACTAGATTTTCTTTGAATTGTGTTGAATTTAGAAAAAATTATATTAAGTACGAAAAAAGTCATGTTCAATTTGATAGAAAATATACTGAAATCTAATTTAAAGTCTCAAATTTAAAAGGAATTATACTTGTTTTTAGAATTTTTTTATACCTAAAAAAATATGAGGGGTCAATTTTGATAGAAATATACTGGATTCTAGTTTAAAATACTGAATTTTGATAGAAATACACTGGATTCTAATTTAAAGTGCTGAATTTAAGAGAAATTATATTCATTTTTGAACTTTTGGTACTTAAAAAATCTGAAGGGCAATTAGGTAATGATATTTGCATGGGGAAGTTGAAGTAAATGAAACTTTACTTGTAGAAAGTACATGCAAAGATAAAATTGTGATTAGAGATTTTTCTCTAATTTACTCTTGTATAATCTCTTTAAAAATTCTTCAGTTTTTTTTTTATTTTATTATTATTATTATTATTATTATTATTATTAAACTCTATGTTTTTTAATATATTTTTTTACTTTTTCTTTTTTCACATTTATTTATATATATTTTTAAATGTTTTTTTTTCTTTTTTTACATTTTTTTATTTATTTTTATTAATTTTTTTTACGTTTTTAATTTTTTTCCATTTTTCTTTTTTTTTTCTAAATTTTATTACGTTTTTTTTATGTTTTTTTATTTTTTATTTTTTATGTTTTTTTATTGTTTATTTTTATATGTTTTTTCTATTGTTTTATTTTTTTTATTTTTTAACGTTTCTTTATTTTTTAACACTTTTCTTTTTTTTTATTTTTTAATGTTTTTTTACATTTTTTATTATTTTTTTTACATTTTTCTATTTTTATTTTTATTTTTTCACATTTTTCTCTTATTGGAGAATATTTTTAGTAAAAAAAATCGTTAACCTCAGAATCAAGAAAAACCTCAGTTTCCCGAGATTTTCTGATTCCGGATTGCATGCCCCTTTTGCTGACATATCAGGCATGGAACATTATTCGGGAATCATCGCTTACCTAAATCCAGCAGAGTTTTCGTTGATAACCTTGAATGAATAACCAAGGTTATCAAGTGATCCGGTGGTAAGGACGGGGGACCCTCGTTGGCGGAAGGTCAACGACACGTGGAGGTCAAAGGTCAAGAGATTCAACCCTGAGACCCGACCGACCGGACTGAGAGGGCCGACCGGTCACCCGACCGACCGGAATGAGATGGACGACCGGCCAAGAATCCTCCGAGCCAAATAAAAGACAACCCGACTAGGGGTTGGGTTTTCGAGGCTCAAGGTAAAAAGGTTCAGGGCCGAGCGGGCTACCCGTTCGGCCGGGGCACAAGGCAACGAAGACAGGCATGAGCAATCTCATCCGAGCATACGCCCGAGACAGAAGTGATATGCCCGCCGAGCGGCCGAACCGCTCGGCCCTGGAACAGACAGGAAGCACAAGAGGACAAAGGAGACAGGGGATAACATCATCCTCGAGACGTTTGCCGCCAACAGGCAGCAGAGTTGGCGGCCGAGCCGTACACAGGATCATACGGTGGAAGCTTCCACCGTCACATCCGGGATATGCTCGGACGATTGCGGAATGGCGCCAGAGGTAATTTTCTGACAGGGGCTTGTTAAGGTATGTTTGAGGAAGCGTGCACGCATAGAGAAGCGTGCTCGCGCCTCCCCGGGGTCCTATATAAGGACCCCCAGACGTCGACGAAGGTATGCGCAATTCTCACGGTAGCCACAGTTACGTTGCCTCTCTCATTTCTCGTTGCCTGACTTGAGCGTCGGAGGGCCGTCGCCGGGAAACCCCTCTCGGCTCGGCTTCTTTGCAGGTTCGCCGGAGATCTACACCACCAGCCGGAGACAGCGGAGCGTGCCACGTCCCCAGCGTCCGTCGACTCAGCGCTCGGAAAGGATCAAATTGGCGTCGTCTGTGGGAACGCACCTGAATCCGAGCCTAGAAGATGGAAGAAGCTGGATGTCAACTTCTGGTAACGCTCTCTCCTGAGGAGCTTGAAGCGCTCATCCAAGCGCGAGCAGCTAAAATCGTGGAGCAGCAGCAGAAAGCTCAGGCCAAGCGGGCAGCGCAGCAGGCGACATCAGCATCGGGGGGCCGAGCGCCACCCGAATAGCGGTCGGAGCAGCTCTCAATATGGGGGCAAAATAAGGGATCGACCGGCACCCAGATGGGGGCGTCGCCCGCCCCGATACCTTTTCATAGGGCTCTGTTCCATACGCCCTTGGAGGTCGCGCAAGCTAATCAGGACAAAGGATCTTCATCGGACGAAGCACCCATCCGGGACTAAAGAAAAGGAAAAGCGCTCCGAACGGACGCGTCACCCGAGCGGATCAATCGACAATTCTGAGATGCCATCCTGCGTGATCCACTGCCAAAGCATTATGTGCCCCCTGCGATCGGGGAATACAACGGGACAACCGACCCAGACGACCATCTGGGTAAGTTCGACAGCACTGCCACTCTGCATCAATACACAGATGGTGTGAAGTGCCGAGTGTTCCTCACCACCCTCTCGGGATCGGCGCATCGGTGGTTCCGGAGGCTGCCGGACGGATCTATCACTAGTTTCAAAAAATTCTGAACGGCGTTCTTCCATCATTTTGCGAGCAGCAGGCGCCACCAGAAGACCAGCGTAAATCTGTTCACCATCAAGCAGGGCTCGAGGGAGTCGCTCCAAGCCTACATCCAACGCTTCAACCAGGTGGCCATGGACATTCCAACGGTCACCTCAGAAACAATGATGAACGTGTTCACGCAAGGGCTCGTGGACGGTGATTTCTTCCGCTCGCTCATCCGGAAGCCGCATCGGGACTACGACCACATGCTACATAAGGACAACGAGTACATCAACGTGGAGGAAGCCCAGGCGGCTAGAAGAAAGGAAGCCCTGAATGACCAACCAGCTTCCGCCGAGCGGAAGCAGCCGGTCAGTCACCAGCCCCCCAGAGGACCGCGATCCGAAGCCGCCCGTCCTCATCAGCACACTTGGCCGTACGCCGTCCAGCAAGTAGCGGCTGATCGGCCCAAGCCCAAGGGGAAGGTATGGACCCCGATGTTTTGTTCACTCCATCAGTCAGCTACTCACAACACCCGTGACTGTCGGAGCCTCCCCCCCCATCACTCATCCTGCGCCAAGGAGCTACCGCCGTCGATCACCTTCACCAGATCGGCGACATCGACAACGGAGCCCCGTTCAAAGAATAGAAAGGAGATCCCCCGAGCGATAGCATCGTCAGCAGCCCGGGGCCCACCATCGGGCGTCGCATGAGCGACCTCGACCATCCGCTCGAGAGGAGGAGAATAGGGGCAACGCATCTCGAGGCGAGATCAACATCATCGCCGGAGGCCCGACCGGAGGAGACTCCAATAGAGCCAGAAAGGCACACGCAAGGCAGCTGAGGATACACGCGGTCGGCTGCAGCCAGGAGCTTCAGGCCTAGGGACCTCGAAGGAGTCGAAGTCCCGCACGATGATGCCCTGATCATTCGATCGGTAATAGCTAACTATACTATTCACCGCATTTTCATTGACACAGGCAGCTCGGTCAACATAATATTCAAGAAGGCATTCGACCAACTGCAAATCGATCGAGCCGAACTACTGCCAATGACAACCCCCCTCTACGGGTTCACTGGCAACGAAGTCTTGCCAGTCGGCCAGGTCCGACTGGCTATCTCGTTGGGAGAGGAGCCACTCAGAAGGACAAGGACCACCAGCTTCATCGTGGTTGATGCTCCTTCGGCATACAACGTTATCTTGGGGCGATCGGCTCTCAACTAGTTCCGGACGGTCGTCTCTACCTTATGCCATAAAATCAAGTTCTCGGTGGAAGATCAAGTAGGGGAGGTGCGGGGAGATCAGCTGGCAGCTCGAAGATGATATGTGGAGATGGTCCGAGCCGAAGCCAAGTCCGCTCGGAAAGTGTCGCGAGTCGAGGTAAATGCTATAACCGAAAAACCACCTTCTTTGGTTTACAAAGAAAAGGAAGAGGTGCAGATTGACTCTTCCCGACCGGAGGCCACCACCTTCATAGCATCCGACCTGGAGGAGAACTAGAAGGAAAAGCTGATCAAATACCTCTAGCGAAACCGCGACGTCTTCGCTTGGTCGACCCATGAGCTGCCAGGGGTCTCGCCAAGCATAGCGCAGCACGAGCTTCACGTCCGACCAGACGCTTGGCCGGTGAAGCAAAGGAAGAGGGACTTTAGCGCCGAGCAGAATGTAATTATTCGAGCGGAGGTAGAAAAGCTTCTGGAGGCCGGCCACATAAGGGAAGTGCAATTCCCGAGTTGGCTTGCCAATGTGGTGTTGGTCTCCAATCCGGGCAACAAGTGGAGAGTCTGCATCGATTTTCGGGACTTGAACAAGGCATGCCCGAAGGACTTCTACCCCTTGCCCCGGATCGATCAACTGGTAGACTCCACGGCCGGGTGCGAGCTGATATGCATGCTGGATGCATACCAAGGCTACCATCAAGTGCCGCTCGCCCGAGAAGACCAGGAGAAGGTCAGCTTCGTCACGGCGGACGGCACCTACTGCTACAATGTAATGTCGTTCGGGCTGAAGAATGCAGGAGCTACCTACCAGCGTCTGATGAACAAGGTTTTCAGGGAGCAGATCAGACGCAACTTGGAAGTGTACGTGGATGACATACTTATCAAGTCCTTCCGGGCGGTAGATCTCTATGCGGATATGGAGGAGACTTTCCATACATTAATAAAATACGGAGTCAAGCTTAACCCTCAGAAGTGCCTGTTCGGAGCAAAAGGCAGGCGCTTCCTGGGTTACATCGTGACCGAGCGGGGCATAGAGGCGAACCCCAGCAAGATAAAGGCATTGCAAGACATGCCGCCTCCCAGAAATCTTCGAGAGGTACAACGTCTTAATGGTCGGATAACGGCGCTATCAAGGTTCATCTCAAAGACCGCCGACCGGAGCCTGCCGTTCTTCAAGATTCTGCGTAAAGCTACCAAGTTTCAATGGGACGAGAAGTGCGATCGGGCATTCGAGGAACTGAAGACTTACCTGAATTCCTTACCCGTGTTGGCGAAACCAGTCGTAGGCGAGCCACTCCGCATTTATTTATCCTTGACCGAGCATGCTGTGGGCTCGGCATTAGTAAGGCCGAACGGCGAGGAACAACCTGTGTACTTCTTAAGCCATATCTTAAAGGATGCCGAGTCTCGCTACACTGGTCTCGAGAAGTTGGCTTTCGCCTTGGTCCTTGCCGCTCGGAGGTTGCACCCTTACTTTTTCACGCACACCATTATTGTGATAACGAACAACCCGTTGGGAAGGGTACTCTTCAACCCTGAAGCATCCGGACGGCTCATCAAGTGGACGACGGAGTTAAGCGAATTTGACATCCAATACCAACCCGGCCAGGCGATCAAGGCACAGTCCTTGGCAGATTTCATGATAGAGGTACAAAAGCCCGAGCCCGAAGCTACATGGAAGGTATATGTGGACGGATCGTCCACTCGGCTCGGAAGTGGAATTGGGATCCTGATACTTTCGACGCACGAAGAGCGGATGCATTTGTTCGTCCGGCTGGACTATCGGGCAACAAATAATGAGGCAGAGTATGAAGCACTCATAGCTGGATTGCAGGCCGCACGGTATGTTGGAGCCAGCCGGGTGGTGCTCCACTCGGACTCCTAGCTAGCTGCTCAACAACTCTCGGGCGCCTTTGAGATAAACAGCGCAAGACTCAGGCTGTACGCTGAGATCTTTGAAAAACTCAAGACCAGCTTCACCGAGGTGGTGGTCCAGAAGATACCCCGGACGGAGAACCAGGCGGCAGATGAGTTAGCCAAGCTCGCAAGCTCGATATCGCCGATCATCATCCAGCAACCAATCGAGCAAGTATCCTTGGTAGCGCACGTGGACCGGATGGAAGGCCTCACATTCCCGAGCGATTGGAGAACAACCATCATGGAGTTTCTGGGCTCGGGGGCCATGCCGTCCGATCGGGAGGAAGCCCAGCTACTGAGGAGGAGAGTCGGACGGTTCACGCTCATCGGAGATCAGCTTTACAAAAAGGCGTTCTCTCGACCTTTGCTGAAATGTGTCAGTTCGGAAGACGCCGAGTACATTCTCCAGGAGGTACACCAAGGATCTTGCGGAGGTCATCCGGGCGGCCGGTCTTTGGCTAGGAAGATCCTGCTGGCCGGATACTTCTGGCCAACTCTACACAAGGACGCCGCTCGGACTGTCGCAACATGCCTTTCTTGTCAGAAGTACCACAATTTCTCTCATAAGCCGACGGAGGAAATGAAAGCGTCTACAGTGTCCTGCCCGTTCGACCAATTGGGCATGGACATCGTAGGGCCTTTCCCTATGGCGACCGGACAATGGAGGTTCCTATTGGTGGCAGTCGATTACTTCTCCAAGTGGGTGGAGGCTGAGCCACTGGCCAAGATAACCGAGCAGATGGTCAAGAAATTCATCTGGCAACACATCATTTGTCGGTTCGGCATTCCGCGTCGGCTCATGTCGGACAACGGGCGACAGTTCATCAGAAAGCGGCTCGAGGAATGGTGCGAGGGATATGGCATTGAGCAACACTTCACGTCTGTGGCGTATCCCCAAAGTAACGGTCAAGCTGAAGTAGCCAACCAGGAGATCCTCCGAATTCTTCGGGCTCGACTTGACCACATGGGAGGAAGCTGGGTGGACGAGTTGTCGAGAGTCCTATGGGCCATCCGCACGACCCCTAAGGAAGGAACGGAGGTAACACCGTTCCACCTGGTGTATGGAGGCGAGGCGGTCGTCCCAGTCGAAGTCGGCGTAGAGTCCGTCTGGGTCCAGAACTACGACGAGGATAATTCTGAGCGGAGGCAGCTAGAATTGGACTTGATCGACGAGGAGCGAGCTAAAGCTTCCGTCCGGCTGATGGCCTACAGGCAGAGAATGAAGCAGAACTACAACCGCCGCGTGATTCCCCGAGCATTCCAGGTGGGTGACTTGGTCTGGAAGAAGGTGAAGCCAGTCGGGGACGTAGGCAAGCTGGAGGCCTCCTAGGCAGGACCCTTCAAAGTTGTTGAGAAGCTCCGATCGGGAGCCTACTACTTAGAGGATGAGGATGGGCGGCGACTGGAGAGACCATGGAGTGCAAACCACCTCCAGCCCTATCGGGCCGGATGAAAGGTGCGCCGATGTAATATATTTCATGAATATTCCGTTTAGCTGTAGCCTTTGGTTGCAGGAATGAAAATTATAAGAACGAAGCAAAGGCATGAGCATTGTGCGCCAAGCGGGTAACTGCATGAAGGCGTGATGGAGACCCTGTGTCGTTCGGCCGGGCATATATTATCCGAGCCACAGGCTCGATGTCGAAGACCCCGTGCCATTCGGCCGGGTGTATATTATCCGAGCCACAGGCTCGATGTCGAAGACCCCATGTCATTCGGCCGGGTGTATATTATCCGAGCCACAGGCTCGATGTCGAAGACCCCGTGTCGTTCGGCCAGGTGTATATTATCCGAGCCACGGGCTCAATGTTGAAGACTGTCGAGCAGCGACGTTAAATCTTAGAGTCGAACCGGTGACTATAAACCCTCCGGCCTGAAGACCGTCGAGCAGCAATGTTTAACCTTAGAGTCAGACCGGCGACTATAAACCCTCCGGCTTGAAGACCGTCGAGTAGCGACGTTAAATCTTAGAGTCGAACCGGCGACTATAAACCCTCCGGCCTGAAGACCGTCGAGTAGCGACGTTAAATCTTAGAGTCGAATCGGCGACTATAAACCCTCCGGCCTGAAGACCGTCGAGCAGCGACGTTAAATCTTAGAGTTGAACCGGCAACTATAAACCCTCCGGTTGGAAAACCGTCGAGCAGCGACGTTAAATCTTAGAGTCGAACCGGCGACTATAAACCCTCCGGCTTGAAGACCGTCGAGCAGCGACGTTAAATCTTAGAGTCTAACCGGCGACTATAAACCCTCTGGCCGGAAGACCGTCAAGCAGCGACGTTAAATCTTAGAGTTGAACTGGCGACTATAAACCCTCTGGCCGGAAGACAATCGAGCAGCGACGTTAAATCTTAGAGTCGAATCGGTGACTATAAACCCTCCGGCCGGAAGACCGTCGAGCGGCGACGTTAAACTCTAGAGTCGGACTAGCGACTATAAACCCACCAGATGAGGCAGCGTCGCGTTGAGGCACTTCAGCGAGACACTAGCAGAAAGTCCATGAAAGATGGAAAGTCGTTTGACCGATCGACATAGTGAAGAAAAACACTAAGCAAAAAGCTCATAGAAATCCCAGGGAGATTGGAAGGTCGTTTGACCGATCGGCGAAATTTAAAAATTCCCTGCGGGAAAAAGGGTCAAGCGACCGGTCGACACAGTTAAAAGAAACTCGAAATGAAAGGTTAACACAGCAAGAGCGGGCATTCATTTAAAGATAGCATTTAAAAGTTACAGATGTCACATGAAAATGAAAGTCTAGCCGATCGGTAAAATTACAGAAGATACTTCATTCAAGGTAGTCAAAAATATGCTTTGGGATGGTGGTGAGAACCACCGCATGCTCTGTAGCGGGGATGACCACGGAGTCGGGGAGCTGGCCCTTGGACTTCAAATAGTCCGCCGTGGTGGTGATGGCCAACTCGAAGGCGATCACCAGCCGGTCACACACCTTCTCCACAAATTCCGCTGAGCGGATGTAGTTTTGCCTCAAGGCAGCAACGCGGCCTAGCTTCGCCTCTTGGTACTCCTTGAAGGCAGCACGGGAAGCATCAAGAGCCCCCTGCAGGTCCTTCAAATCGTCCTTGAGCTTAGTCACCTACTCCGAGCGGCCTTTCTGCTCGCCTTCTAGCAGCTCGGCTAGCTCATTCACACGCTGCTCCAGAGCTTGGGATTCTACATTCTTTTTTTCCAGATCAGTGATGGCGGTGTTCTTCCGAGTGGTGGCCAGCTCAATCTTGCGGTCATAGGATTTGACCTTTTTGTTTAGTTGGTCCAACATGTAAGCCTGGTCGACCGTCTTCTTCCTCTCGGCCTCTAACAGATCCTTGGTTTTGTCGAGCTCCTTCTGCAACTCGGCATAAGAAGGGCCTCGGGAAGACGACGGGCCGCCCTGACTCTTTAGCCTCTTCAGCTCGTCCTCCACCATTGCCAAGCGGTTGGAGATAGCAATCTCTTCCACCCATCGCTGATGAACACGGAAAGGTTAAAAGGCCGATCGGGAAAACTACATAAAGGAGAAATAAACCTTACCCCTGTGGATTGCTGCATGGAGATGTCAGCTAGCTTGTCGAGCGGTATCATGGCCACACGGGCCCAGCGTCCGCCCACATCTTCGCAAGGGGCCCCTTCATAGTGATCATATGCTCGGGGGTCGTCGGCCGATCGGACTCGGCCATGAACGCCTCGGTAGGGAAGTGCAGAGTGGCCCTAACAGTGAGGCGCCGGCCTGGAGTCGTCTGAGCGGACACCAAAGGGTCAGAGGCCGGGCTGGACATGGTGGATAGAATTCTCGAGCGGAGGACTCGGCGGGGTACCGGAGGAAGGGAGCTGACCGGAACTGCCTCGATTGGCGCCGCGGGCGCATCCAGCTGAGAGGGAGTCTGGTCGAAGGAGAGCGCCTCCACCGATGGTACTTTGTCGCGTTGAGAGGCGGTGGCTATCTGCTCATACGCTTGCACCGCGGAGGTTGCCGAACGGAGAGGCTTCTCAACTCGCCGTCTTTTCCTGTCGAGCGGGAGCTCATCCTCCGGTTTGGAATCTTCCTCCCGAACGGATGGTTCCTTGCTAGGAGTTGCAGCGCCAGCCGCATCCATAGGCGAAGCCTGAGCGGCCGACTCCCCTGCTTACGCTTCACTCTCATCCTCGTGAGAGCCGACCGGAGCAATGCCCAGTTGCTCCATTTCCTTGGCCGTTGCCGCTTCAAGCGCGGCAACTTTCTTCTTCAAAATTTCGAACAGCGCGGACTCCATTACGATATTCGCTGTAAAGAAAAGAGAAGGAAATCAGTTAGAACTCAAGGCAAACGTACAAGTGAAGTTCTTACCAATGCTGCTCGGAAGGGGGGTCCGGCTCGGACTCAAGCCAAATATGTACATCACTCCTTCAGGTAGGAGCTTGTTGATGTCAAGCTCCAGACCGGCTAGCAGATTCGCTGCTTGAAGATAGTCCGGTCAGGTCTTAAATTTCTTCAGCTCGGGAGAGACGGGCGGTCCGACTTGCCATTTCGTACGGAAGGGGAGCCACCCGGGAACACGAAGGTAGAAAAAATTCTCTTTCCAATGTTTGTTGGAAGAGGGCAGCTTATCAAAAAAGACTAAGCCGGGCCGAGCTTGAAACAGATAAGTGCCCGGCTCGGATTGCTTAGGATAATAAAAATAATATAAGACCTCCGGGCGGAGGGGAATGTTGTGTATCTTAAATAAGACCACGACTCCGCACAGGAGGCGAAAAGTGTTGGGAACCAATTGGGCGAGCGGAATGCCGAAAAATTTACAAACTTCAACAATGAAGGGGTGGAGGGGAAACCGTAGACTGGCTATGAATTGGTCGTGGAAAAGACAAAAGGTGCCGCTCGGTGGTTTGTGCGGCCGAGCGGAAGGTGAAGGTAAAATCAGTTCAAAATCGGAAGGGATATCAAAAGCGTTAAACAGGCTCTCGGCATCGCGCCGATCGAACCGCGACTCCATGGTGGTATACCATGGGTCGAGAGCCGGGTCCGCAGGCTGAGAGGAACTTGTCATCGCCAGAGCAATGGAGGAAGTAGAAATTGAAAGGGAAAGCAAATGAGCAAGCAAGGAGAGGAGCAAAGCAGTAACCAAAAGACGAAACGCGGCCAAGAGCGCGAAGAACACACAGGGATCAAAGGAAGAAAGGCGGGAGAACCTTACAAAGAAGCGGAGGATCAAAGGAAGGAGGCGGGGAATCGTCGGAGCAAGGGGACTCGGAATCGCCGAAACGCTGAAGCACCGAGGAAGGTTGGGGGACACGCGAAGGCAAAAGTGCGGCGAAGGAAGAAGGTGAAGGCTTTATAAGGTCGGGCCCGATCAGCCTCGACCATCGGATGCAGGTCACAGGAATCGAGGCCCCCATCGGGCCGTTCATTTCAAACTGTTGATGTCCCATCGGACACATCGCTGAGACGTACGATGACGCCAACGGAGGCGCCACGTGGCACCATGTCATAGGGGCGCATTTAATGAGCGTCATTACGGCGCACAGCGCGCGTGCGCGATCTTAATGGAGAGGATTTGCACGAATCCCGAGGAGATCTGAAGGGCGTCAGCATTGACCGTCGACACGGCAGCAAAGCCAGCGCTCGGAAGAGGCCGAGCGGCCGTGAGGAGGAACATTCCAGAGTGGCAGGGCGGTGTCACTCAGGCCGACCGGCAGTCCAGCCAGTCGTACTTAGCGCCTCCTTCGAGTAGACTTGAGGGGGAGGCATGTGATCCAGTGGTAAGAACGGGGGACCCTCATTGGCGGAAGGTCAACGACATGTGGAGGTCAAAGGTCAAGAGATTCAACCCTGAGACCCGACCGACCGGACTGAGAGGGCCGACCGGTCACCCGACCGACAGGAATGAGATGGACGATTGACCGGGAATCCCCCGAGCCGAATAAAAGACAACCCGACTAGGGGTCGGGTTTCCGAGGCTCAAGGTAAAATGGTTTCAGGGCTGAGCGGGCTACCTGTTCGGCCGGGGCACAAGGCAACGAAGACAGGCAGGAGCAATCTCATCCGAGCATACGACCGAGGCAGAAGTGATATGCCCGCCGAGCGGCCGAACCGCTCGGCCCTGAAACAGACAGGAAGCGCAAGAGGACAAAGGAGACAGGGGATAACATCATCCTCGAGACGTCTGCCGCCGACAGGCAGCAGAGTTGGCGGCCGAGCAGTACACAGGATCATACGGTGGAAGCTTCCACCGTCACATCCGGGATATGCTCGGACGATTGCGGAATGACGCCAGAGGTACTTTTCTGACAGGGACTTGTTAAGGTATGTTTGGGGAAGCGTGCATGCATAGAGAAGCGTGCCCGCGCCTCCCCGGGGTCCTATATAAGGACCCCCAGACGTCGATGAAGGTATGCACAATTCTCACGGTAGCCACAGTTACGTTGCCTCTCTCATTTCTCGTTGCCTGACTTGAGCGTTGGAGGGCCGTCGCCGGGAAACCCCTCCCTGCTCGGCTTCTTTGCAGGTTTGCCGGAGATCTACACCACCAGCCGGAGACAGCGGAGCGTGCCACGCCCCCAGCATCCGTCGAATCAGTGCTCGGACAAGATCATCAAGGATAACCCCCAACCAAACCTACCCTATAAGACTGTAATAGAGTCTAGTTCTTCGAGTGAATCTGTTGGGTTGTAAGGTTAAAGTCCCACATTGAACAAAGGAAAGTAAACAAGGAGAAAAGCGTTAAGAATGATAGCCGAAGGTTCCCGGCGTAGCCACTCCGATACTCAAGTTAGAGAATGAAGAAGAAGAACAATAGTAATATTAGGGTTTAGGTGTATATCTGTGCATGTACCTTGGACATCGGAAGAGGCTATGTCCCAATCTTCACGTTATCGTTATTTAATTCCTTAAATAATTCAAGACTTATTTGTGTCATTGTCGTTTTACTAAAATAATCTTAGATTTACACGATTATTATCCTATTTCTGAAATAATTTGAGATCTATATGATTACTGTCTTTTTTCCTGAAATAATCTAAAATTCTATGTAAGTATCAAGAAGACAATTGTCTAAAAATATGGAGTTCCAAGGAGTCGAGGCATCCTAGAAGCTGGGATGCCAAGGAGTTGGGGTCGTCCCATAAGTTGTGGTGCCAAGGACTCAAGGTGTCCAAGTAGTCTGGGTGCCCACGAAGTCGGGGCGTCAAAGAAGTCAGGGGAGGCCAAGAAGATGGGGTGCCAAAGAAGATGAGGTTGGCTCGGTTTTTCCCTTTGCTTAAACCACCATCTCAACAGGATTACCCACCTCATTTGTTTGTTAGAATGGATACTAAAAGCCTAACTTTTTGTATAAACATTTATTTTGAAATGAGAATCACATTTGTCAAATGTCTGCATTTAGTTAAATCCAGTTGTCCATTTAATTTATATTGTAGATAACATAGTGTGTGGTGTCACACAGAAGATCATGTTATCAGTTCCTTATAAATTATAAATAGTAACTCACAACCAAGATGGATTGGGACAAACCATTAGAATGGTTGTAGTGTAATTTGGTATTAGTTTATCTTGACTATAAAATTACACTAGTACACTATGTGTGTATTGAGCAGGACCATTTGAGATTGTTTCTTTTTATACTGACTACATAAAATAACAGAACCTATGTTATTATGGATGTGCGTACTCTTAATCCCGATATAATAACAAACACATGTACTTAGTATTTATTTCTTTAATTTATCAAAGGGTGAGATTTATTCGTTAAATCAATAGACTCGATAAGTTGGGAAATAATATTATTTATATGGTGTGTTGTTGATTATAGAAGGAAACTGTGCCCTATTTATTAGGATGATGATAGCCCCTTGAGGAGCTCATAAGGATTGTCATGTAAACCCTGCAGGTGGACTTAGTTCCGACATGACAATAAAGTTGAGTGGTACTACTCTTGGAGCTAGATGTTAATTAAGTGAGTTGTCAGTAACTCATTTAATTAATGAGCATTCAATATCTTAAACACAGGAAGATAAACACATGGAGATTAACACATTCATGGTAAGAAGGAGCTCATAATGTAATATGGGATTGGTGCGGTAGTTCAATAATAACTCTTTAATGATATGAGTTATTATTGATGAACTTGAGTTGGGTGTTCGGGTTAAACACAGGAAGCTCAAGCTCATCAGGAGGCCAAAGTCAATTCCTCCTCTAGGTCCCTATTGTAGCCTCTATGTATAAAGCCTCGTATCCAACCAAGTCCACTTCTTACCTAAGTAATGGGTCGGCCACATCCTTGCTTGGTGCCCAAGCAAGGGCCGACCAAGCTTTGCTTGGAGCCCAAGAGGTGGCCAGCCAAGCCTTGCTTGGTGCCCAAGCAAGGGGTCGGCCACAAGGGAATTAAAAGGGAGTTTTATTTTTTAAAAATATTTCCTTTTATAGTCATCATTCAAGGGATTTAAAAGAGATATTTTAATTTTAAAATCTTTCCTTTTATAGTCATCCTCCAAGGATTTAAAAGTGAGATTTTAATTTTAAAACTTTCCTTTTATAGCCATCCACAAAGGGATTTAAAAGAGATATTTTAATTTTAAAATCTTTCTTTTTTTTGTAGCCATCCACAATGGTTTAAAAGAGAGATTTAAACCTCTCGTATGTTGTTGCAATTTGCATTAATAATCCAACTCATATTTTAATGAATGACAAGGGGTCTAAAGTTAGAGTGTTTTGTTGTCTAACCTTTCTACTAAGTGTGCAGGAGTTGATTGGTCTGAAAGACCTGACACTAGGCTGAAATCCAGCTAGGTCCGCGAGACCCGATAATTGGTATGAAGTTCAGATAGGTCTGCGGGGCCTGATATCTAGGAAGTCTAGTTGGATCCGCGGGACCTGACAACCGACCGAAGTCCAGTTGGGTCTGTGGACCTAACAACTGGCGGGAAGACCTGGTGGGTTAGAGACAAGTCAAGTGACTGCAAGTAGTAAGTGAAGGTAAGCAACTGGAGGAGAGATCCAGTGATGACACATTTCCCGTTGAGGGAACTATAGGCGTCAGTCCAGCTTAGGTCAATTTGGAAAACCTAAGCTGAAATCTTGACTAAATCCTGGTCTCATGGAGACATGATCTAATTAATATTCATATTTTATTATGTTGTGTTAACTCTGTTTTGCAGGGTAAAATATATTTTTCGATTTCTTGAACTAACCTTTTCTTGTAGGAGGAGAAGCTGAAGAAAAGCAGTCCGGGCGCTCGGACTAGGCTCGCCCAGAAGGGGTCGCAAGCGCCCAGGCAGTCTAGGAGCCTGGACTCGGTCCAGGTGCTCGGACCCGAAGAATTATCTACAAGCTGACATGGAGCGCGTCAATTGGCTGAGCCACGTGGTCCAAGTACACGGAGGGGTTCTAGGTGTCTGAAATAGACCTATTTAAAGGCCTTCGCCCCGGAGCTTTAGGACAACAATTGCTACGACTTTCTCTTCTACTCGGTGCTCTGAAAAGGTTCCTGCAACGTTGAAAAGCTCCTTCGACAACCGACGATCAAGATTCTTTTCTTTTGTTGTCGGTAACACCATTTTATAGTTCTTGTACTTAAAATCTATAACATTTTCGAACTATTGTGAATTGCCCAACGAAAGCACTCGGTGAGTGCAGGCCTTAGAGTAGGAGTCGTTGAAGGTTCCGAACCAAGTAAAAATAACTTGTGTTAGCATTGGTTTTCTTGCTTCTATTTTTCGCTGCGTAACTTTTAAATCAAATTTTCGACGATCGTAATTCACCCCCCCCCCCCTCCTAGCGTCTTTCCGATCCAACATCATATATGCCCAACTTCCATTAACTTGTCGATCTCCACCTCAATCACTTGGTCCTGCTTTAGTGAGAATTTTCACTTTTTGTCAAACGGGCAGAACTCTTAGCAGTGTGTTTAGCCGGTGAACCATTACAGCTGGGGAAATGTTATAACATTTTTCGATGACCAAACAAAGACATTATGATTGCGTGAGAGACATATAATTAATTATTGTTTGAGCCTCGAAGAGAGGTTGATAGATACTCGAGTGACGCCGTCTAGTCGGTCAGAATGAACTTGCACACTTTCATAATTTTCCTCTGGTCTCGATATCGACACCTCTTAGACGGCTTGGATAGTAGTATCTTGAGTTGACGGGTCTTGGGTGAGTCGACCCGGATTATATCCACCTAGCATTTCCTCTCCACCAATTGATTACCTTTTACCTCCCCGACTCAGCTTCCAACCAAAAATTTAATTTTTTGATGAAAAGTATAGACTACCGCTTGAAAGGTACTATTGTCGACCTTCTAGTATAACATTATAAGAAGAGGCAGTGTTTACGATAATAAAGGACGTTTGTCCGCATTAGTGTCTCCTCCCCTAAGGAAAGGGAGAGGTTAATTTGGCCAAAAGGTTATACTTTGTGCTCTGTGAAACCATACAAGGTGTATGTATAAAATAAAGTTCCTTCCCATCTAGCTACGTTTGATCGAAAGCTATTTTGAAAATAAATTTGACAGAACTGCCAATATCAATAAACACTATCTTTACTCGATAATTAGCAATGAAAGCCTCGCTTGATTACTAAAGCATCATCATGGAAGCCTCAATTCCTGCAAAATATTTGAGTCCAAAATTTATGGAAGGACCTTTTTATCTTCCATGACTGGTGTTGACTTCAGAGATCATGTTCACAGTGTTGAAGCAATCTAGGTGCCCTAGGTTTTGATGTTTGGGCAAAGGTTTAAGTTAGGTTTATTGTTGTATTTGATATGCATTATGAGTGTGCAGGATACAGGTACAACAAGGAAAGTCCAAGTGTGATCTTGGCAAATGAGGAAAGTCCAAGAATGAGTCTTGGCGGTGTAAGTCCAAGCATGTAGTCTTGGCAACGTAAGTCCAAGTGTGACTTGGCAATGGATGAAGTCCCGGAGGTGAGGAGCCTCTTGGCAAAGGAAGACCCGACAATATGGACAAGGCCGAAGGAAGCTCCAGAAGGCAAGACGTGAAGGATGGGGAGACATCCAAGAGATGCGAGGTTGATGGAGGAGGCTAGAAGGCTAGGTCTAGGTTGGTCGGGGCGAGGATGAGTGCTGAGTGATTGTACTCAGGGAAAAATGCTATGTGTTTTTAGGATTTACTGTAGCAGTACTGTTATGACGCTGTAGCAATCAACTGGTTACTGTAGCAGTCGACTGGTACACTGTAGCAGTCGACTGGTAGCCGAACGTTGGGTAACAGTCGGCTTCACTTAAAGGACCAGTCAACTGGTGCATACACTAGTAGACTAGTAGCGGGAAAACAGCTTAGTGTTTTCCTCTCGAGCTCTATTTAATAGAGCTTGAGGTGCTTGGGCATGATTGACGAAATAGATTTGGTTAAAGCATATTAGATTCTCCCAAGCCTTCGTGTGATTGGTGTGCTTGTATTCAAGTGTTTGTGGTGAGGTTTCTCCACCAACAAAGAGATTGAGCTAGCCGGAGGTTTTCCGGGGAATCATCCACCGACGGATCGGGATCGTCCACCTTATGGACAGCCGTGGAGTAGGAGCTTTATCTCCGAACCACGTTAAATCAACGTGTTAGGTTTGCTTTCTCTTGTTAGTATTTGTTTTTGTATTTTCGCTGTGAACTAACATTATAGGAAGCGATCGATTTGGGTGAGACGCTATTCACCCCCCCTCTAGCGGACGTCAAGGTCCCAACAATAGGTATCAGAGCGAAGTAGCTCTTCTACGGACTAACCGCCAAGAGAGCAAGAAGCTAGAGGAAGAAGAAGATGGAGTCTGGAGGATCGCTCGGATGAAATATCCAAATTCCACCTCCGTACGACAAAAAAGACTTCAATTATTGGAGGAAGCAGTTAGAAACATGGTTCCAAATGGATTGGAACCAATGGGTTGTCTTGAGTGACCCATTTGAGCCTCCAAAGGACAAAAAGGGGAAGTGCCTCCGACCTCGATATTGGACCGAGGAACAAAGGGAACAAGCAGAGGCGGATAAGAAGGTAACAAAAATTTTGTTAAATCTATTACCCTCTAACATAATTTTGAGTGTATGTGAGTACGAGAATGCAAACGACCTTTAGAAAAAGGTAATTGCTCTTCATGATAGTCCTACACAAATCCAAGAAGAGGAGGAACCCAAGGAGAAGGACTCATTGGTCCAAGAAGAGAATGACCAATTGAATGTTGACACGAGTTCAACATCTGAGGAGGAGAAGGAAGATGAGGAGGTATCATCCACATTTTCAAGGGAGGAAGAAGTGGAATCATCCACATCTTCAAGTGAAGAGGAAGAAGAGAAATCCAAGGAAGAGGAGATCTTGGAAGCTCAACCCTCCACCTCAACTACCAAGAAGAGCACAAAAGACCACATCAAATGTTTTGAGTGTGGTAAGATGGGGCACTACAAGAGTAGGTGTCCTTCGCTCAAGAAGGTAAAGGAGGTAAACCCTAAACTCACTAAAGTTAATTTAGAAACTAATGTGAGTTGTAGGAAGAGGAAGAAGGAGAAGAAGCACATTAGGTGCTTTACATGTGGTGAGTGGGGTCACTACCACACAAAGTGCCCAAGGAGAGGAGAGCTCAAGAAATTGGTGCACTTGAAGAAGTGGGAGAAGAAGTGAGCTTCCAAGGTAAAAACCAAGGTATCATTTAATGAATCCATTCCATTGACACATGATAAAAAGCATGCTAGAAATAACTCTTATCATCTTAATGCTATTTATCATGAGAATATGAGGCATGATAACCTTAAGGACAAATATATTCCTCCTCATGCTAGATTTACCACACCTAAGGTTAGGAAGGTAAATAACAACTTAGGCAATAACACTAAGGATTTTAGATATATGACTAAAAATAGAAATGCTCAAGGATTCCAAAATCTAGGGATTTATGGAGTGAAAATCAAGTCTTGAGGACAAGACTTGATAATTTAGAAAGGACCTTAGCAAGAATTGGAAAGCATGCTTAGGGGTCAAAATGAGCATAATCTAGGAAAAGCTAGACAAGAGCCATCCAATGGCGATAGGGGTTTGGGATACAAACCTAATCCAAGGAGGATGTGACTTCGTCCTTTCATAGGGTTCTATATAACTATGGGGCCAACCCTAGGTGTAGAGGTCAAGTCAAAGATACTAGGGAAGGAATCCCTAAGAGTACTTTTGACAAGACAAATGTGACTAAGACTTCTAAGAAGTCTAACAAAGTCACAAAGAAGGTCGCAAGGGAGGTCATCCCTAAAGTTGATCTAGTAAAGGTGACTAAGGCTCCAAAAAGGCCTAATAAAGTTACAAAGAAGGTTACAAGGGAAGTTATTCCTAGAAGTGACCTAGTAGAGGTGACCAAGGCTTCTAAGAAGCCTAGAAAGGTCCTTAGGAAGGTATATAGGGAAGTCATCCCTAGTGAGTACCTAGAGCATCCAAGGAGCACCAATAGGTTGTAGGTTCCTAGGAGCATATTCTCTACACCCTAGATAGGTTTAGAGAGTGTCAACTCCAATTTGAAGGGTAGTTAACCCAAACTTGTTAAAGTTGACACTTGAGAGCATTTTCAAGGTTATTGTTAACCTTTGAAAATGAAAAGGATTGTAGGGTTACTCTTTGAAAGAGTATATGTGACAAAATTTGAAGAGTTAAATTTAATCTAACTTGGCACACTTAAGAAAAGTATAAGAAAAATCAAGTTAGAATTTTGATACTTTCTTAAGGAATTAAGAGAAAACTCATGCTTTAATCAAATGTGATTAAAGTCTTGAAGAGCAAAATGTGTCAAAATTTGAGGAGTTAAATCTAATTTAAATTGACACACTAGAGAGAAGGAAAAGTAATGGCAAATTTGGAATCCGGCATTTTCTTATGGAATTAAGGGAAATGTAAACCTTAATCCAAATTGTCACTCTTGGAAAGAGTAACATGTGCCAAATCTTAAGTAATTATGTTTGAATTAAATTGGCACAATGTGGAAAAACATTAGAAATACCAAATTAGGGTTTTGGTATCTTCTTAGGGTAATTAAAGAAAAATCTAGGTCATAATGTAAGATGTTTACTCTTTGGAAGAGTAAAATATGTCAAACTTTGAGGTTTTGAACTTAATTTAAATTGACACATTTAGAAAAGGATAAGAAATGTCAAGTTGGGGTTTTGACATTTTCTTAGAAGGTTAAAGGCAAATCTAAGTCTTAATTTGATTTCATTTACTCTTGGAAAGAGTAAAATGTGTCATACTTTGAGGAATTTGTTTAATTTAAAATGACACAAATTTAGAAAGAAATTAAAAAAATGTCAAGTTGGGGTTTGACATTTTCTTGATGAAATTGGGCAATCTAGGGTTAAATTTTGAGTTAGCTAGGGTTAAGAATACTTAGATAGGTAATCTAGGTAAATTTTATTTATGCTAACTTGCCATGATTGTTTGCCCATCATATGCCATGACATCATATTTAGCATTCACATTTTATTATGAAAAATATAAAAATGCCATGTCATGTCATACATACATCATGTAGCTATAGCATGCTTTACTTTTGAAAATTACTTATTTTGATGTATGCCATTATTCATCATGCAATATGTCAATTTCCTTGTAATTAAGGACAAAAGACATTTATTATGTATGGAAGTGCCTCAACAAGAGGGATCATATCAAGTGACATCCTAGATGGATGATCATGATTTTTGCAATGCCTAGATAGAGATGCATGATCCCTTAGTTTAGGGGCAAGACCAAATATACATCTCACAAAAAATATAAGGTGACTTGTATGTGTTTTAATACACGTTAGATACAAGTGAGATATTAAGATGGTGAACAAAACTCAAGATGTTGATTTAGTGCATTTTGTTGAGTTTTAGGTTCATCAAAACACATAGTTATGTGTCTTCCAATCATTGGGAAAGCTAATATACAAGTCATGTGCATTGAGCCCAAAGAACGTGGTTGGATATTGGTTTTGAAAATGATTTCAAAATGTTTTTGAAAAACCTTGGTGAAGATTATCTTTTGATAGTAATCATCATTGAAAAGTTAGACACAAATTAGGAGAAAACATTGAAGTTTTCAAGAGTTTTCAAATTTGTGTCAATCTTTTAAAATAGGAAGTATTTTCATAGAAAATTATTTTTCCCTAATAAAGTGTTCCCTAAATAATGTCTACATGAGTTTTCATAATGAAAACAAGTATGAATTGGTTAAGAAAAATCAAAGTGAAGTTTCGGTTGAGGTTTAGTTTCATTATTGAATTTTGAACCTCAAAACTTCGAGTTTTAGTTTTCCTAATTATTTAGAAACTCCAAGTCATTGTTGGTGCAATGATAGAAGTTTGACCATGTTTTTAGGGGGAGTTACTCTTTGAAAACATAAAAATATTTTCCAAGACCAAAAGGAGGTCAAGTGTTAAGGTAGCACATGACATTGGTATGGGAGGTGTTACCAAGGACAAGGGAGAGTCATTCAAGGCCAATAAGAAGGAATATGCTAGGGTAGCATATAATTATAGCAAGGATGAGGTGTCCAAGATTAAGGAAAAGAAGAAATTAATCAAAGACAAGGTGTCTAAGATTAAGAAGGTGAGTTTAGTAGGGCAAGTGTCACCCGAGGTGCACCGAAGTGGCCTAGCCATAGTGGATGAGTCACCAAGGGAGGTGACTAAGGTTAAGATTCCTAAGGTTCTTAACCTAAGGTTAGGAAGAGCCTTTGGGACCCATGATAGATGGATTATCAAATATGCCAAGTGGTTAGGAGACGGACTTAAGTCTCTAACCTAGTGGGTTAGCACAATTGGAATGTGTTTCATGCATGAAAATATGACATTGGGGGGGCATATTGTATAAAAATTAGTTTTTGATGTATGGATGTCATATAAACCCATGCTAGGGAAGTATTGTGCTTTAGTATGGGAAGATACATCAAGAGGAAGCCAAAACTAGGACTTTAGGTCAATGTTCAATTGAACTATTTAGCTAGTTTTGAATTTTGTGTCAATCTTGGGATAGGTGATAAATATATTTTTTATATATATTTTTTTCAAGTAGACATGGATAAAATAGACCTCTCCACAAAATTTGAAATTTTTTTGAGGTCTGTGGAATTTTTGGCGCATTTCTGAAAGTAAGTAAAAAAGGTTGATTTTTGCCCAAAAAGAGTACCAGTCGACTGGTGCAGTTACCAGTCGACTGGTAACAATATTTTTGAGCACAAAATGTCTCTGTAAGCTCATTTTGATGAGGCCAGTCGACTGGTTCCGATACCAGTCGACTGGTAAAAGTGTATTTCGAACACAGAAGGTTCTGTGAGTGGAAATCAAAGGGGGCAGTTGACTGGTACCTAGTTCAGTCGACTGATATCAGCCTAAAAGTGTTTTTCAACGTTGTTCTTGACCGTGTCAACTCGTTTAAATGTATGAGATCCATGGGAGATAAATACATGAGTTTAGAGTCAATTTGGATGACATGTTTTCAACAATTAGGATATTGATGGAGCTCTTTTTGATGTATGGCAAAGAGGGAGAAGTTTAGGTTTAAGTGGAAAACCTATAAACCTTTGCAAGAAATCCTAGCTCGAGGGGGAGCTTAGGTGAAGGGGGAGCGATTGTTTAGGCAAAGGGGGAGAAGTTTACCTTTGCGGGAAATCCTAGCTCAAGGGAGAGCTTAGGTGAAGGGGGAGCCTAGGGATTTAGGTTCCATTATTTATGCATGAGTTGATTTGCATATTTATTTGCATATGTATTGCATTTATGTTTCTCTAACTTAAACAGGTTGCCAAACATCAAAAAAGGGGAGATTGTTGGAGCAATCTAGGTGCCCTAGGTTTTGATGTTTGGGCAAAGGTTTAAGTTAGGTTTATTGTTGTATTTGATATGCATTGTGAGTGTGCAGGATACAGGTACAACAAGGAAAGTCCAAGTGTGATCTTGGCAAATGAGGAAAGTCCAAGAATGAGTCTTGGTGGTGTAAGTCCAAGCATGTAGTCTTGGCAACATAAGTCAAGTGTGACTTGGCAATGGATGAAGTCCCGGAGGTGAGGAGCCTCTTGGCAAAGGAAGACCCAACAATATGGACAAGGCCGAAGGAAGCTCCAGAAGGCAAGACGTGAAGGATGGGGAGACATCCAAGAGATGCGAGGTTGATGGAGGAGGCTAGAAGGCTAGGTCTAGGTTGGTCGGGGCGAGGACGAGTGCTGAGTGATTGTACTCAGGGCAAAATTCTATGTGTTTTAGGATTTACTGTAGCAGCAATGTAATGACACTGTAGTAGGACTGTAGCAGTCAACTGGTTACTGTAGCAGTCAACTGGTACACTGTAGCAGTCGACTGGTACACTGTAGCAGTCGACTGGTAGCCGAACGTTGGGTAACGGTCGTCTTCACTTAAAGGACCAGTCAACTGGTGTATACACCAGTCGACTGGTAGCGGGAAAACAGCTTAGTGTTTTCCTCTCGAGCTCTATTTAATAGAGCTTGAGGTGCTTGGGCATGGTTGACGAAATAGACTTGGTTAAAGCCTATTAGAGTCTCCCAAGCCTTCGTGTGATTGGTGTGCTTATATTCAAGTGTTTGTGGCGAGGTTTCTCCACCGACAAGGAGCTTGAGCTAGTTGGAGGTTTTCCGGGGAATCATCTACCGACGGATCGGGATCGTCCACCTTACGGACAGCCGTGGAGTAGGAGCTTTATTTCCGAACCACGTTAAATCAACGTGTTAGGCTTGCTTTTTCTTGTTAGTATTTGTTTTTGTATTTCCGCTGTGAACTAACATTATAGGAAGCGATCGATTTGGGTGAGACGCTATTCACCCCCCCCCTCTAGCGGACGTCAAGGTCCCAACACACAGTCCCTCAAGCATTGATCTTATTCTTGCCTATGTTTTTTCCCTTTGTCTTCTGGCTCTGGACATGACCGGGAGGAACCTCGAGCTTCCTTTGAGGGAGAACGAGACCGTCACCTTATGGGTTGATCGATATCAGCATCATGTTGGTGATGATGTTTGTAAGGTTCAAGAAATTTTCTTTTGTTGGGCCAACTCTGATTGGCGTTTTGCTGATCAACTACTCATTTCAATTTCCTTGTATATTGTTGGCAATCCCAAATGGAGTAAGTACTTGATTGATGGTAGAGATAATATTGAGTTACTTTGGGGGGCCTTTGATCATTCTCGACAGCAAGAGTCGAGGATACTTCCATTACTTGTATCACCTTTTTCCCCCCTCTGATTCATCAACTCTAGATTTTGCAAGGGCGGAGGAGGGGCTCTATGATTTGGATTAGTGGGGACGGGAGCAAGAGTCGGAGTTTCCTTTCTCTTTGCGGACTGTGTTTCCTCTACTTGAATATTCTTAAGTGTCCGGACTTGTAATTCTTCGAAGTTGGTTTAGGGTTTTTTACCTAAGACCTAAAAAAATCTTCATTGATCAAGTCTTGTGAGAAAACACTGACTTGTACTTCTAAGGTAACAAGGGAACATTCATGACTATTCGGTTAAACTGTTTCGAATATTCTTTTGGGAGTTCTTTGAGTTTCTGCCTAAGGGCGAATAAATCATGCGGTGTTTTTTGGTATCTTTGGCTAGTTGTGAAGTGCTCCATGAAGATAGCTTTTAACTCTTCAAAAGTTCGAATAAAAGAGGCAGTGAGTCAACTAAATCATCTCTATGCTGAGTCCGAAAGTGTAGTTAAGAAAACTTGACACTTGACATCATCCATATGATATAACAAAGAAATATTTTTAAACTTGCAGATATGATCTTCGGGATATGTAGTATTGTTATATATCTCAATCTACAACACCCGAAAGTGCTAGCTTGACAATTTATCTTGGAGGATGCCCCTTGAGAATGGAGAGTCTCGAGGCTCTCGTTCTACTAGATTCAGGGGTTTTTTCCTGTAGAGAATCTCAATGAGGGGTTTCACTAGAAGATTCTATAGAAAGTTCTCCCACGATAGACTTACCGATCGGTATGAGGGAAGTAGTCTATGGTGTTCCTTTGGGGCCAGGGCACCTTCTGGTGTGTCAATGTTACTTCAACCGATCGAGATGGTGGCTTAGTTGAGGGATTGATCATTAATGGAGGATGCGAGGATTACTCTTTTAATGTCGCTTGTACCGTCGTTGCTATTACTTTGTCAAAATTCTTTGTTATCATGACGATAATGTTAGGTCTTCTAGCATCATTCATCTTAATATCCCAGTTTAGGCCTTTAACTAAGTATTCCCATAGATGACGTTAATTTAATTCTACTCGTGAATGTCGATGAATGAATCATCAATGAGTTAATTTTAATATCAATTTGATCGTCAATCGTTAGATGATAATAAGGATGATAATATGATTTAAGAGCATGGAAAAAAAATTTCCGCACAAATTAAAGAATAAAAAAATATTAAATTTTAAATATATTTCTGTGCATATATTTTGGTCAAAAATAGCTATCTAAATCTACTTTTTCTTTATGTCCATATCATCTCATTATCATTATTTAATTTTATAAATAATTTAAGAAGTCGGGGCATAAAAAACAAAGAAAATCAGAGTTATCCCAAGAAATCGGGATGCCAAAGAAAATGAGGTCAGCTCAATTTATCCATGTAATACGCTCTGATTATCCTCCGAATCACCTATTATTTGTTTTTTTACCGCATCTCCGTATCGTCTTCCCAATATTCTTCGTTGGCTTTCTTTCCAAGAAGTAGGACGAAAGATTCACTCAGTAAACCCATCAAATTCTGTTCTTTCTTATTTCAAACAAATTCGCTTTGCTCCAAGAACATGTCAGGGTACAATCTTACATGATCCAGTTTATCCGAAACACTGCTCACGTACACAGCACGCATTCCAGCCCACAACCGGAGTAGTACGTCGGCCGTCCCGATCGCGTCCTCAGCGGGACACGCTCAGCCAGGGCCCCAGCAGCTGAGGTACATCGCCTTCCGGAACGAGTCCTCCGCCTGCTTCCTCCGGTCCTCGGCGCCCGCAGCGCCCAGGGCTCGCCCGATCCCCAACCCGGCGACGGCCGCGGCCGCCACGGAGGCCGAGCGGAGGGCGTTGGACTTCAGGCCACCGTCCGCGCGGCCCTGAGCCACTTTAGTCAAGATTCTGTTAACGTGGTTCATAATTACCCTGCTGTCCTGTACAACCGCGACGATTTTGCCACGATCACCGGCGACGTCGCCGATTTGAACTCGGAGAGATCCCTCACCCACCTGAAAGGTTGTTTGCTTTATAGGCAGAAAGGATAAGCGGTTTGTAGGAAACCATGGGCGGCTCGTTGCTGGTTTCTTGTTTTGTGCAGGACAGCGGTGTGCCTGTTTTGGTCGAAGACACCGCATACCTTGCTCGGCTAATACAATCCATCCACGACAGCAACTACGGTGCAGAGGAACGATCACTGATCCAGTGGAGGATTGCGACGGTCACCGATCTGCTGCAAGCAGGTCACCATGGTCTCAATCAAGGAGGGACGTGTCGGTCTTATCCACTCGATGTCGTTTCAGTAACTTCCATGGCATTGCACCCGGGATAATTAGTTAGATATGTGAGGACCTGTTGGGTAGTTTAAATGGGCGATAATTTTAAAAATATTGTTTTTTAATGTTATTTTGATAGTGGATGAAAAAATTTATCGACCGAATTTCTTATGCCAAAAAAAAAAAGTTGAATGGTATTTTTTTTCGAGCAAAATTCAAGAAAGCCTTAAATTATCTAAATCATAAAAAAAAATTATTGTCTACATGTGACCATATGTAACACTTAATATACTATTATTATAGTATTATAACATATACTTAAATTTTATAATTATTTTAAAATGATTTTAGTAATTTAAAATAATTTTAATAAAATTTAAATAATTTTAATAAAATTTAAATAATTTTAATTAAGTTTATAAAGTGTATTTCATTATAACGAGTTTAAAATTTTAAAATTTAGTTAGTAATATAAAAAATTATTTATTTTAATCAAAATTATTATATATACAGTATAATCAGTATGATTATATCAAAATAGTTTTTATCAACTTGATTGTTTAAATTTCATTAAAAACGTTTTAAGTCTATTAAAATTGTCTTAAAATAATTATAGCAGCTATCTATGTAGTTGTTATAACCATATAGTTAAACCTAATTCTAAACCTTAAATTCTAAATTCTAAAATCTTAAATCAAAATTGTAAATTTTGAGCACTATTATATAAAAATATTCTATATTTTGTTAAAATTATTTAAATTAATCAAAAATATTTTAAAAATAATTGTAAAAGCGATAAATTAGAGAAAAATTTTCAATCATAACTTTAACTTTGCATACAATCCCTGATACGATGCATAGTGATAGGATCTGGTTAAGGTGACGTGATGGTCAGAAGTTAAGGAGACGTGACAGTCATAAGTCAAGGAGACGTGGCGATCAGAAGTCAAAAAGACGCGGCAGTCAGAAGTCAAGAGAACGTGGTAATCGGTATATGGAGTGAGACCACCCGGGCCCATCCGAGATATGAAGCCATAGAGGGGTCTCCCGGTCGGGAAACCAGAGCTGCAACAAGAAGCGCGGTCAGGACCCAACCTGACCTGGTTTTACTGATCAGGAGTTGTCAAGCTGGCCCACGTGAGCAAACTTATCACCCTCGATGGGGTCGGAATCATAAAGGTCGGGAGAAGGGGCCCGACCAGTCGGTTCATCATCACTCAACAGACCAACTAGGGTTATTTCAATTGCACCCGGGTAGGATAGAAGGCACTATGCGACAACAGGTCAGGGAATCGTAACTACCTGTAAAAGAATATCTGCTGTATGTCAGGGAATATTCCAATTGTTGGGAGCATCTGGCAATAGAACCTTCCTCCAATCTATAGGAGAATGTCATGTGTCCTCCACCACTCGACAAGTCCTGACATCCGACATCCTCTGACAGGGGTCAGTCTCCAAAAGGTACGGATTGTCATGTAAAAAGGAGTGTTCTCTCCCTTGCGTAAGTACGCTCACTCGCACACTTGTCTACTTTTCTTCTTCCTTGGTACACTGTTCTTTTGGGGGAAAAAGTACCTAACTTGAGCGTCAGATGACTTGCTCCGATGACTTTTTCCCTGATTCTTAATCTCTAACGCTTCGTGTGCTTGTCTGAGTGTGTACAGGGGTTTGGTACTGCCGACGCAGGCCCTGTATTTCGTCAGGACCGCATGGAGGTCTACTCTCTGAAGTTTGTGCAGCCACAACATCACAGTCGCCTCCCCATCAACGCTAACGACACTTCATCCGACCTTCGTCTGACTCAGACTCCGGACAGGATCAATTTGGCGCTGTCTGTGTGAATCTCTTTACCTGTTCTAGAGCGAAAAGATGGAGGACATCGGTAGAATTAACGTAACCATGATGGTCAGAGAATACAAGCTGTATAAAGAAGCCAAGAGGCGGGCAGCCTCCGAGAAGCAGACCACCGCTTCTCGACCGTACAAGATGTCGGCAATTTCTAAGGAGCCGACCCATGCTTCTGACAGGGGGTCCAAGAGAAAATAGCCCGAGGAGTTTCCCTCGGCTTTCTACATAGAGTCATGCCTCAATTATCGTCATAAAGGCCCAAGCGGCTATAATAAGAAAGAGCAGCCGCAAGCTTATGAGGCGGAGAGCTCCCCGCCCAGGGATTCTAAGAAGGGTAGAGCTATAGTTCTCAAGGAGGAGGTCAAGATGGATTTCGAGGAGCAAGTGCCCTTCTCTACGAGGGTGCTCGGGGAAAAGTTACCCAAGGGATACAAGCCTCCCGCTATCGGAGAATACGACGGGAGTTAGGACTCGGAAGATCATCTCCGTAAGTTTAGGAATGCTGCCTTGTTGCATCAGTATAGTGATGCCATCAAGTGCCGAGTGTTCCTTAATACTCTATTCGGCTCAGCACAAAAATGGTTTGACGGATTGCCTAACGAGTCCATCACTTGCTTCTATGATTTCAAAACAGTCTTCCTGCGCCACTTTGCCAGTAGCGGGAAGTATTAAAAGACAGATCATTGTCTCTTCGCACTCAAGCAAGGATCAGCCGAGCCTTTGTGAAGCTATATCAAGCGCTTCAACCAGGTGGCCCAGGATGTTCCATCAGCCACTTCAGAAATATTGATGAGTGCCTTTTCTCATGTACTAGTGGAGGGGGAATTCTTCCGAGACCTCATTCGAGACCCCGTAAAGAACTTCGACGAGATGCTTGGGAAGGCTGCCAGCTATATCAACGTGGGGAAGGCTCAGGCTGTTCGACGAAAAGCAGACAAGGTGTCTGCTCCCACCAACAAACTAGAAAAGAAGTCACCACAGCTGCTAGCCCAGCCTCTTCCACGTGCTTAGTATGCCCGACCACCTTTCGATCCTGGTTTGGATACCCGACCGGTTCCGCGTGTAGCCGCTATTCAAACCCCAAGGCTTGGGCGTTGGGGACCACGCTACTGCACCTACCATTGCTCCCACACCCATGCCACCAGTGATTGCTTTCAGTTCACCCGAGATTCTAGACGTGCCGCTAAGCTAGGCCTACCTCCGCCCGAAATCACGCCCAGGACTCAGCAAAGGCTACTGGCCAGCCAGCAGGATGTAGTCGGGGCCAGTCAACCTGGCCAGCCTCAGCCTGATCTTGCCAAACAAAGGAATCAATAGGCCAGTCATAACCAGGAGCCTGGGGAAGTCAGAGAGGCTGAAAATCGGGGCAACTCAGCCGTCCGAAAAATCAGCATGATTTTTGGAGGGCCCACTGATGGAGATTCCACCAGGGCACGAAAGTCTCATGAGCGGCGTCTAGAGGTACATGCTGTAGGATGTAGTCAGAAGCAAGCAGCAGGACCCATAATCAGTTTCAGACCGCAAGATTTGGAGGGGCTAGATCTTCCTTTTAATGATGCCCTCATAATTAAGGTCGTCATAGCCAATAGTCGCGTGGCCAGAATTTTCGTAGATACTGAGAGCTCTATCAATGTGCTATTCAAAAGTGTGTTTGAAAGTATGCAAATCGATACCAGCGAGCTTCAACCTGTGGCCACCTCATTGTACGGCTTCACCGGCAATGAAGTACGCCTCATGGGCCAAATCAAGTTGGCGATATCTCTAGGTACTGAACCTCTAGTGCGGACAAGGAGGAGCATCTTCATCGTCGTGGATTCACCAGCCTCCTACAATGTCATCTTGGGGAGGCCGACATTACATGAGTTCCGGGCAGCTGTCTCCACTTTCCATCAAAAGATCAAATTTCTAGTAAGGGACCAGGTCGGGGAAGTAAGAGGGGAGCAGTTGGTCTCTCGCAAATGTTACATAGACATGGTGAAGGTAGAGGCTCACAGAGCCCAAAGAACCCAAGATGGAATGATCCACGTCATCCAGGAGGAGTCTTTGCCTATAGCGGAGGAGCCCCTTGTTGGTTGCTACTCGGAATATCGTATGGTTCCCCTGTACAAAAAATTTGTACAAGTCCCGAACCTTTCCTAACAACCTATTGTCTTCTTTAGAAATTAAATTTGGAATCGTAAACGGAACTTAATATTATTGATTCCAAATTCAACTTATCTGTTCTTAGAGGTTTAGACTTGGATTGCAAACGATACTTAACATTATTAATCCAAATCCACCCATGTTACAAAGTTGATTAAATATTTATTTCAAGGATTGACTTCCAGGTTAAATATAGCGAGACACTTCTTGGGCATGGGATCATCTACCACTTCCTAGACAAAGCCTTTCAACGAAATTCAATATTTAATCTTCTTATAGTAACCCTAGGTTTAACCACTAAGAACAATCGAATCACAAGATCAAAAAAAAAATAAAAGAAACACAAAATCGAATCATAAATTTGAAATCTAGAATCGTTAGCCTCTTGTGTTTGGTATTTCAAGATCCATACAAAAGAATGAACTAGTTATGATGAGAAAACTAATAACTAGTTATACCTTTTGTAGCTTATATACCTCACGATCTTCTACTGTATTCCTCTTCTTATCTTGGACGTTGTGTAGGCGAAGATCTACCAAGATGAGAATCCACCCAAGCCTTCTTCTTCCTTTCAATTTTCGGCCACCAACTTTCTCCAAGAGATGATGAAGTTCGGCCACCAACTTTCCTCCAAGGGATGCTAGACAAGAGAACCTCCTTCTCTTCTTCTTCTCCTTCAAGCAACCGACCATCAACGGATCTCCACACCAATATGCCGCTGGCCACCAAGAGGGAAAACAAAGGAGAAGAGAGAAAGAGTAAGGGTCGGCCATCACCAAGGAAGAGAGGAGAGGAATAGAAGATGTATTGTTCTTAGGTGAGACACCTCTACCCTCTCTTTTATATTTCTTGGTCTTGGCAAATAAGGAAAATTTTAAACATAATTAAAATTTCCTTATTTTCCTTGCCAATGTCTAAGAAGGGAAATTTAATAAAACCTTCCTTATAATTCTTTCAATGGTCGGCCACATTAAATCCTCCAAACAAGGAAAGTTTTAAACACAAAAATAAAACTTCCTAATTTGTTTCCAGAAATTTTAAAATAAAAATTTCTCTTTTAAAATTTCCTTTATGGTTGGTTATAAAAGGAAACTTTTATAAATTAAAATCTTTCTATTAAAACATGTGGGTGATTATGAAAAAGGAAAGTTTTCTCTAAAATTAAAATCTTTCATTTAACTACAAATAAGGAAAGATATCAAACCTTTCTCTTAATCCTTTGTAGAAACTATAAAAGGAAAGATTTAATTTTAAAACTCTCTTTTAAATCATGACTTCCACATAAGGAAAGATTTTAAAATTAAAATCTCTTTTATTTTAATTATGGATGATTAAGGAAAGTTTTCTCCAAAAATTAAAATCTTCCTTTTAACTACAAATAAGGAAAGATATCAAACATTTCTCTTAATCCTTTGTAGAAACTATAAAAGGAAATATTTAATTTTTAAAACTCTCTTTTAAAATCATGGCTTTCATATAAGGAAAGATTTTAAACAAGCTCCCTTTTATTTTTATTGTGGCCGGCCACCCTTGCTTGGGCTCTAAGCTAGGGCCGGCCACAACTTGAACCCATCTAAACTTGGTTTGGTCGACCCTAACTTGGGCTCCAAGCTTGGCTTGGCCGACACCTTAAGGTGGGTAAGAAGTTGGGTTTAGGTGGATATAAGACTTTATAAATAAGAGGCTACGACAGGAACCGAGAGGAGGAATTGGTTTTGGTCTCCCGATGAACTTGAGCTTCCCATGTTCGCCCCGAACATACAACTCGAGTTCATCAATAATAACTCATACCACTAAAGAGTTATTATTGAACTACCGCACCAATCCCATATTACTATATGGGTTCCTTCTTATCATGAGTGTGTTAATCTCCCTGTGTTTAAGATATCGAATGTCCACTAATTAAATGAATTACTGACAACTCACTTAATTAATATCTAGCTCCAAGAGTAGTACCACTCAAATTTATTGTCATATCGGACCAAGTCCACCTGCAGGGTTTACATGACAATCCTTATGAGCTCCTTAAGGAGACATCATCAACCTAGATTACTAGGATATAGTTTCATTTTATAATCAACAACACACCATATAAATAATATCATTTCTCAACGTATCGGGTCTATTGATTTAACGAGCTAAATTACACCATTTGATAAATTAAAGAAATAAATATGAAGTATATGTGCTTGTTATTATATCATGATTAAGAATACACACTTCCATAATAACAGAGGTATTGTTCTTTTATATAGTCAGTATAAAAAGAAACTACCTCAAATGGTCATACTCAATACACTCATAGTATACTAGTGTAATTTATTATTCAAGATAATTTAATACCTATTTACACTACAACCACTTCAATGGTTTGTCCCATTCCATCTTGGTTGTGAGCAACTGTTTATAATTTATAAGGAACTGATAACATGAACTTCTGTATGTCTCCTCACACTATGTTATCTACAATATAAATTAAATGAACAACTACACTTAGCATAAATGTAGACATTTGACCAATGTGATTCTTATTTCTAAATAAATGTTTATACAAAAAACTAGGCTTTTAGTATACACTCTAACACCCCTCCTCTTGGAAGAAGTTCAACTATATCCTGAGCGTCGTGAAAGTCTCACCCACATATCCAGCGATTTGCCCATGGAGGTCAAGGCGGACTTGGTCCAGTGTTTGATTCGCAATAAAGACGTTTTCGCTTGGTCTCCTAAGGAGCTACCCGGAGTTAAGCCCGAGGTGGCTGAGCATAAATTACACCTTCTGCTTGACGCTCGACCAGTTAAGCAGAAGAAGAGGAATTTCTCGGCCGAGCAGGATAAGATCATCCGAGCTGAGGTGGAGCAGCTCAGGAAATCAGGTCACGTTAGAGAGGTACAGTTCCCGTCATGTCTCTCTAATGTGGTCTTAGTTTCTAAGCCCAATAATAAGTGGAGGGTCTGCATCGACTTTCGCGATCTCAATCGCGCTAGCCCCAAGGATTGTTATCCATTACCCAGGATCGATCAAATGGTGGACTCAACTTCGGGGTGTAAAAGGATTTACATGATGGATGCCTACCAAGGTTATCATCAAATCCCTCTGGCCCGGGAGGATCAAGAGAAGGTCAGTTTTATCACGACCGATGACACCTTCTGTTATACTGTCATGCCCTTCGGACTAAGAAATGCAGGAGCAACCTATCAAAGGATGATGGATAAGATATTCAGAGAGAAGATAGGTCGTAATGTGGAGGTTTATATGGACGACATACTTATCAAGTCCACCTTAGTAGTTAATCTGATTGCTGATGTTGAAGAGACCTGCAGCACACTACGACAATATGGGCTGAAGCTAAATCCGTTGAAGTGCCTATTTAGGGCTCAGGGAGGAAAGTTTTTGGGATATCTCGTTACTGAGAGA
This sequence comes from Zingiber officinale, assembly GCF_018446385.1. Classification (NCBI taxonomy): domain Eukaryota; kingdom Viridiplantae; phylum Streptophyta; class Magnoliopsida; order Zingiberales; family Zingiberaceae; genus Zingiber; species Zingiber officinale. The sequence goes on from NC_055993.1 coordinate 92,672,899, forward strand.
GGAATTGAAGCCAACCCTGAGAAGGTGCGTGCACTCCAATACATGAAGGCCCCTAAAAATATGAAAGAAGCTCAGAAACTAGTAAGTCCGATAACAACGCTGTCCAGATTCATATCCCGGTCGGTGGATTGAGCCTTACCCTTCTTCAAAGTTCTCAAGCGAGTTGCTAAATTTCAGTGGGATGAATAATGCAATTAAGCCTTTGAAGAGCTAAAGAAGCACCTGGAGACCCTACTCTCTTTGTTTAAACCTACGGTGGGGGAGCCACTTTGGGTGTATTTGTCAGCCACCCTTGAGGCCGTGGGGGCAGTGTTGGTCAAGGAGCAGGACGATCGACCGGTGTACTTCTTCAGTCATTTATTGAAAGGGGCTGAGTTTCGGTACACAGCCCTAGAAAAGTTAGTCTACGAATTGGTGCTCTTGGCACGTTGCTTGAGACCTTATTTCTTAGTACATCCTATTATGATCCTGACCAATAGCACCATGGACAAAGCTCTCACTAACGTAGAAGTGGCAGGCCGGCTCATCAAATGGGTGACTGAACTAGGAGAGTATAACATACAGTATCAACCCCGAGCAACGATTAAGGCTTAGGCCCTGGCTGACTTTTTGACGGAAGTTCATCAAACAGAGTCTGAAGAAACATGGAAAGTTTATGTGGACGGGCCATCCACCCAATAGGGGAGTGGGGTGGGAATCCTTTTGATATCTCCCCAGGAAGACATCTTACAGTTAGTCACCCGATTAAATTTCAGAGCCACCAATAATAAGGCAGAATACGAGGTTCTATTGGCCTGTTTGCAGGTAGCTTGGCATATAGGGGCAGCTCGGGTCATTGTATATTCAGACTCCAGATGGTAGCTCAGCAGGTGGCAGGCAACTTTGAGGTCACTAGTAGCAAGTTACAAGTATATCGAGAGACCTACGAGAAAATGAAGGAAGACTTCAAGGAGGTCATAGTCACTAAGATTCCCCGGGCAGAAAATCAAAAGGCCAATAAATTGGCCAAAATGGCCAGCTCTTTGACTACTTGGGTACTGGACAAGTCGATCGCTCAGACCTTCTTGATACCTCAAATAGACCTGCAGAATAATATTGAAGAAGCAATTGACTGGAGGGCTATGATGATCAATTATCTTCAGCGAGGTATCCTGCTTAGTGATCCAGAAGAAGCCAGGTTGGTCAAGAAACGAGCTCATATGTACACCCTGATCGGGGATCAATTGTATAAGTGAGTATTCTCCAGACCACTTCTTAAGTGCGTGGGAGCAGAAGAGACAAAATATGTTTTACAAGAAGTACATCAGGGATGTTGTGACAGTCATGTCGGGGGAAGAATGCTGACTCAGAAAGTATTGCTGGCCAGGTATTTTTGGCCCACTCTACAGAAGGGTGCACAGCGACTGGTAAATACTTGCTTGTCTTGTCAAAAATATCAGAACCTGACCCATCGCCCGACGGACATACTAAAAACCGCCATGGTCTCTTGTCCATTCGATCAGTGGGGTATGGATATTGTAGGACATTTTCCCATGGCATCGGGACAAAAATGATTTCTACTTGTGGCTGTGGATTATTTTTCCAAATGGGTTGAAGCAGAAGCCCTGGCCAGGATCACAGAGGGAGTTGTTATCCAATTCCTATGGAAGAACATCCGTTGTCGATTTGGGATTCCTCACAAATTGGTTTCTGACAATAGAAGGCAATTTCAAGGACGAAAAATTCAAGCTTGGTGTCAAGGGTTCGACATAACTCAAGCCTTCACATCTGTGACTTATCCTGAGAGTAATGGGCAGACTGAGGTCACTAATAGGGAAATTGTCAGAGGATTGAAGGTCAAACTGGATTACATTGGAGGTGATTGGATGTAAGAATTACCTAGTATCCTCTGGGCATATCGAATAACCCCTCGAGAAAGCACAGGGCTCACCCCATTTCATCTAGTTTACGGCAGTGAGGCAATCGTGCCCATCGAGGTTGGGGTGCCCTCGGTCAGAAGAATGTTGTATGATGAGGAAAACACAGAACGGCGACTATCAGAGTTGGATCTTATTAGTGAAGTTCACGAGCGAACGACCATACGACTAACAACGTACCGACAAAGGATGCGCCAAAATTATGATAAAAGGGTGGTGCCATGATTCTTTGGAGAAGGGGATCTAGTCTGGAAGCGGACGAAGCCCGTAGGAGAGGTGACTAAATTGTCACCTCAATGGGAAGGCTCATACAAAGTGGTCAAGAAGTTGGCCTCAAGGGCCTATTATTTGCAAGATGCTCAGGGTAGATCACTAAGTCGCCCATGGAGCGCCAACCATCTCCAGCCCTATCGGGTCTAGGGTAGGATTTGTAAAACATAAGGGTGAGGAGGGAATATGACTGGTCGGGCAGGATAAACTAACTCAGAATGTATAGATGTGCATCTCCATTAAGAGGTTTAATAGCTCAGGATCTCTTGTGTTGTGACCAAGTAAAAGGTATAATATTCAAATATCATAGCACACTACAGTAGTCATATAGTTTTCATGTAACATCATTTAAAGGTATCAAACACATTATCGGGCATCTCTCTAAGGATGCGTCGGTGATCCAAGAAATTCTCGGGAGGAATGGAAGATAGATATCCTCCCTCATGGAGTTGCCTGAATGATCCTATCGCCCCATAAGTCACTGAAGTAGCAAAGCGATCCCCCACCTACGTACCAAACTTCGGAGAACGTAAGTATTCCCTTAGGTGCACTCTTAGCCGATCAGCCTCCTCTACCTTATAAGTTTCCAGGGCAGTCAAGGCTCTCGAGAGATTCGACTGGGCTTCTTGATACTTCATATCGGACGTCTGTAAAAGAGATTCAAGCTTGGTCTTTTCATCCCGAGGGTGATCAGCCTCCTGTTGGGTCTCCTGGAGAAGCTGTTGCTGAGTGGCGCTTGTTCTCTTCAGGGTGGCCACTTCTCCCCTTAGCAAGAACCCAGCTGAGGTTGGATCGGACAGTTGAAGTTTTATGTCTGCCACCTCATCTTTCAAGGTTTTATTCTGTTGGTGAAGGAGGGAAAGTGTATAACCCAGAACCATGGAATCAGCAAAGGCCTAAAGGGGAAGAGGAATAGGTATAATTGAAAGGTCAGAATAAAGAAAAAAGGGGGAGCGATAAAGGGTCGGAGAAACTTACCGCGACAGATCCCTCGGATAACTGATCTAGCTGGGCAGGTATAGGAAGAACTTGCATTTGACGAAGACGCTCCTCCCATTGAGTGGATAGTTGGCCCTTCAGCTTGAGGCGGCTAGTGGGAGCATCTGACTGATCACGCATGTTCCATTTTAAAACCTTGGTGAAGATCACAGACCGCTGTTGGGACGACTTCGAATGAGATGGGGCTGCCCCGGTCTCACCAAAAGGAGGGAAGTTTGATGGACCAGCATCAGTTTCGCTGATGGGCGGATGTGCAGAGGTGGAAGGTTGGGATGTAGGAGGGTCAGATTGAGTTGTAGTGGTGTCATCTGGTCCCGTCTGGGGAGGCATCCTCGAAGATGGAGGATGAAAAGGGGTGTTTGAGGCAGGAGCTGCTGGAGCATGAGAAGGTCTACAACAACTTCTTCTTTAATGATCGGAGTCTTCCCTCGCCCAAGTCCAGCTTGGGTCGCAGAGGCCATTAGGGAATTCCTTGGAGAAGGTCCGCCTGAAGCAGGTGTAGGGGCCAGTCAGGATGCTGATTTAACCATAGAAGGTCTAGAAACCAGGCCGGGTCTTCCAGGTCGATATCTAGGGTTGCATGAGAGTGGTTGCTCATTTGAACCTATTTCATCTGGCGGGGTTCTAGGTCGGCGAGCGTGGGGCGCAGTAGGAGTAGGTCGGGACGACTCCACAACAAAATGAACCTGGGGAGCTGCTCGGGAGGATGATCGGGGAGCGGCTGAAACAGTGGCCTCCGAGGGAAGTGTAGTTAGATGCGATGCATTCCTCCGATACAATATTATTCGCCCCCGATGTTGTATCTCCATATCACTCAGGGGTGTTGGAACCCCAAGGTTATTTTGGTGTGATCAACAAGTTAAGTTAGGTCCTGTGTATTTAACCTTGTGTCTAAGTGTGCAGGAGCTTAGGAACACAGGTACTCGAGTGGAAGACGCAGCTAGCGAGAAGGACGGCACGCTGTGCGTCCGAGGGACGAGGCGCTGCGGAAGAGTACACCGGCGGACGAGAAGGAAGCGCGCGGTGGTTCCGAGGGACGAAAGCCGGAGCGAAAGATTGCTCGGGGAGCAAGAGACGCAGCTAGCGAGAAGGTCGATGACCGAGGGACGAAGACTGCGGATGAGTACGCTGGCGGACGAGAAGGAAACACGCGGCAATTCCGAGGGACGAGAAGCCGGAGGGAAGCACGCTCGAGAAGACCGGAAGTTGGGTTCGGGTGAGCCCTTTTCCGAAAGGCAGAGATCACCCAAACGAGCGGATCCGGAGCGGAAGAACCGGACCAAAGCGGGACTGAACCAGAGAAGCGGTCCCGGATGAAAAAGTCAACTGTTGACTTCTCGGTCCGGCGCCCGGACTAGACCGGAGCGCTCGGAGCCGGAGCAATAATTTTGACCAGATCGAGAATTATCTCGATCCGAACGCGTGGGGATAAAGTTTATCCCGCGCCGGAACCTTTCAGCGCTTCACCAAGGCTATAAATATAGCCTTGGTCCGTAAGCTCTTCAGTTCAGAAATTGTAAACAACACTTGTGTGCTTCCACCGCTTAGATTAGCTTCTTTCTGTGCTTACACTTCTGTAAACGAGGCTTCTCCCTTTGAAGGAGCTCTTAGTGCGATCTTCATCCTTGGATTAACAACCTCCCTTGTAACCAAGTCAAATTCGGTGCCTCGTTTTATGCTTTATTTTCTGCTTAATCTATTTTTATGTGTTAGTTGTTCGAGAAAGGGTTGTGTTTGATTTTTCAGGGTTATTCAACCCCTTCTAGCCAGCCGCATCGGTCTTACAAGTGGTATCGGAGCCGAGGCGCTCTAACCACCAATTGAAGCAACAAGATGGTCGGATCCAACATCCACGCACCAAAATTGAAGGAAGTCGCTAGTGGAAAAGCGAATGGAGGTATTTCTTGAAACAGATTATGATTTATTACTAACAATGGAATTTGGCTATGAAGCACCGGAGGGCAAAGCAAGAAATCAATGGTCAAAGAAGGAGCAGGCTGACCGCAAACAAGAAAGCAGAATTTCATCTGCTAAGTGTACTTCCAACACAAGAAGTCAATCGAGTCGGTACCTACAACTCGGCAAAGGAGCTTTGGGAGAAATTCCTTGAGTTACACGAAGGAACATCCGAAGCCAAACTTGCAAGACGGGATTTACTTCGTAACTAGCTTACAAACCTCCGATTTGAAGAAGGTGAAACAATTGCACATCTACACTCGAGGATTCAGGAACTCATCACCAGACTTACGAATCTCGGAGAAGAGGTAAGTAACCGAGATTCGCTAAGGTATGCCCTAAATTCCTTTCCTAGAAACTCAAAATGGGCATCACTAGTAGATGCCTTTTACATTTCAAAAGATCTAGAAAAAATTTCATTAGACGAATTCTTTTCAACTTTTGAAGTGCATGAGTCAAGATGTGCAGGTCCGAAGGAGCCCAAGAATAATGTCGCCCTTAAAGCTTCGAGAGACGAACCTAAGTCAGAATCTTCTCTCGACGACGAGGAAATGGTAATGATGGTAAGACGATTTAAAAATATTTGTAAATCTAGGAAATCTAACCATCCGCAGGGAAGAAAGAAAAGAACCATCCGCTGCTACCATTGCGATGAAGAAGGGCACGTCAAGGACAATTGCCCTAAACTGAAGAACAACGGGAAGGACAAGGGTAAGAAGCCTATCCAAAAGCGCAAGGCCCTAAAAGCGACGTGGGACGATACGTCGTCGGAATCGGAAGTCGAGGAGTTCTCTGGGCTCGCGTTAATGGCGAGTCATCAAGACGACGACTGCAAGTCAAGCTCTTCCGAAATGAGCATCGATGAAGGGGGAGCCACGTCCGAAGAGAGCAGCAGTTCAGGGGGAGAAACCGACAACGAGATCGACAAGGTAAGTGAGGTACGATCTCTTCCTCCTAATAAAATTTTTAAATTCATTAAAATTTTAACAAAAGATTGCTGCAAATTAGAAAATGAAAATAAAGACTTAAAAGCAATATTAGCTACATCTTGTCCGTTAGAAATGCTAGATAAATCAAATTTAGAAAATGAAAAATTAAAATTAGAAATTCAAAATTTAAAAATTCAAGTAGAAAATTTGAAAAACTCTGCTTGCTCATCTAAAACCAATTTTAGAAGGTTCAATAATTTGAATTGGTATTATAGATATCACCAGTGACAAATTAAAAATATCTCTAGAAAATATGTCCCTAAACACTTTTTAGTTAATCCAGTAGGTTGGAACCTATATTGGGTTCCTAAATCATGCTTAAATTAATTTTAAAAGTAAAATTAGCGCTTTAAGTGAGAAAATTAAATAAAGAATTTCTTTATGAGGCTTTGTCTAAGGAAGTGGTTGTTGCTCCAATAACCAAGAAGGCCTAGTGCCTCGCCACGACCTGGAAGCCAAAATATTGAAATAAATGTTTAATTAACTTACTAATGAAGCATTAATACAAGAATTAATTAGTGCTTGAAAAAGGTTATTCAAAACATTTTATTTCAAATTACCTACTTAGAATTTTTTTTGGATTTTATTTATATACTTAGAAATATTCTCAAAAATTATTTTTTCCTAAGTTAAGAACTTTTTTCTTGAAACTAGAAATCTCAGCTTTAATTACTTAGAAAATTTTTTCTAAATTTCTTAAAAACTTAGATTTTTTAGAAATACTTTTCTAAGTCTTTAACCCTTAGATTATTTTTCTTGGAACCCCATTTTTTTGTGATCAAAGGGGAGAAGGGAAAGTATAAGTCTAGGGGAGGTAGATAGATTTAATTTTTTTCTATCTTTTGCACTTAATTACAATTTTAGTTAATTTATTTTTATGTCTATTTTAATCCTAGCTTAACTTGGGTTGATCACACCAAAAGGGGAGATTGTTGGAACCCCAAGGTTGTTTTGGTGTGATCAACAAGTTAAGTTAGGTCCTGTATTTAACCTTGTGTCTAAGTGTGCGTGAGCTTGAGAACACAGTACTCGAGTGGAAGACGCAATAGCGAGAAGGACAAGACGTCGTCCGAGGGACGAGGGCAAGAGTACACCCATGACGAGAAGGAAGCGCGGTGGTTCCGAGGGACGAAAGCCGAGCGAAGATTGCTCGGGAGCAAGAGACGCAGCGAGAAGGTCGACGACCGAGGGACGAAGATGCGGATGAGTACGCCGGCGACGAGAAGGAAACACGCAGCAATTCCGAGGGACGAGAAGGAGGAAGCACCCGAGAAGACCGGAAGTTGGGTTCTGGTGAGCCCTTTTCCAGGCGAGATCACCCAAACGAGCGGATCCGGAGCGGAAGAACCGGACAAAGGCGGGACTGAACCAGAGGCCTTGGACCAAGTCCGGGGCGCCCAGACCCATCCGGGGCGCCCGGAACAGTAATTTTGACCAGATCGAGAATTATCTCGATCTGAACGTTGGGGGATAAAATTTATCCCCCCCAGGGCGCCCGGAACCTTTCCAGGCGCCCTGACCAAGGCTATAAATATAGTCTTGGTCCAGAAGCTCTTCATTAGTTCAGAAATTGTAAACAACACTTGTGTGCTTCCACTGTTTAGATTAGCTTCTGTTTTTCTGTGCTTACACTGCTGTAAACGAGGCTTCTCCGCCTGAAGGAGCTCTTAGTGCGATCTTCATCCTTGGATTAACAACCTCCCCGGTTGTAACCAAGTCAAATTCGGTGCCTCGTTTTTATGCTTTATTTTCTGTTTAATCTATTTTTTATGTGTTAGTTTAATCGTACGAGAAAGGGTTGTGTTTGATTTTTCAGGGCTATTCAACCCCCCCTTCTAGCCGGCCGCATCGGTCTTACAAGGGGGAGGGGTCTGACAGGGGACGCTTGCACTAGGCTCTCGGCTGCAAAGAGAATAGCAAAGTTATAGTGAGAAGCTAAGGATTGGTAGGAGTAAGATGAACCATACCTAGGGAGCGTGGTAATTCTGAGGGAGTGTGGCTCAGCCTGAATAGGAATAGGATGCCCTTTGTAAATAGCCTACATAGGTCCAAACACCAGCATTCTAGTTGTGCGAAGGCATCTATGAAATCAGGATTCGTTTGGAAGTCTCCCAAAATTAGCACCGAGGGTAAAGCTGTGCATCATTGGGTCGACCATTCCATGGCTCGAGAAAAGCTCAGGAAGAAATACTTATCCTTCCAGTCGGAGCAGGAAGAAAGGAGGGGAGCGAAAAAATTTGTGTGGAGGCGAGTCTGAAGATGAAAAAGTCCTTCGTTGTGGCGGCAGGGAATGAAGAAGTAGTGGAACAGACGAGGAGCCCAGGGTATATCGCATACCTCACAGAGGAGTACAAATCTCACCAAAAGTCTCATGGAGTTCGGGGTAAGTTGGCATAGGGGAATGCAGAAATACCGACTCACTTGTGAAAAGAGAGGGTGTATAGGAAAGCGAAGGCCAACCACTATCTGCTCCTTGAAAAAAGTTACATATCCTATAGGTGGTGAGGAAGTCAGGTGGATTTCGGAGGTTATGATGATATGCATGTAATGGGGAACTTCGTAGGTAAAGCGAAGGTCGTCTAGATCCACACCAATGAAGGTGGATACTCCGGGAGCATAAGTAGGTGTGGGAGAGTCCATGAGAGGAAGGGGGAGCAAACCGCAAGAAGTAGAGCATAATAGGCTACGGAAGCCAAGAGAAGACTTACTCTCGAAAGCAAAAAAAAGTTCAGAAAAGAAGGTGAAGGAGAATATTTATAGGCGTGGAGAGGTGCCCTAGAGGCCTCGACCTTTGCGCCCATCAAATGATTTATGATGAAAGCTGATGACATCATCCCTAAGTTTGATAATAACTAAGGCCGTTGGATTAATCTTGAAAAGCGAGCTCAAAGAACGTGTCAGAAAGAGGGCGGCGAAGAATACGAGAAGACTACCCATTTATGACAATCTTGGGAAGGAGGATCGTCGCACTGCCCTGTGGGAGATTGTAAGCTTTGAGATCTAGAACCCGAAAGTTGAACCTGTCGGGCAGAAACTGAGTAGGAAAGAGTATCAGTCAGGAAAAGGAGCCAATTGGGGAATAAGGCGGTCACCTTGGTGGGAAAATTTATGAATAGGTGTTTGGTCATGCAAGGAAGCCCGTCATTCTAAAAGCGTTAATGATTACTAGCATGAAACAAAGTCTAAGCATATATCAAAGCAGTCAAGGATCTGATTCTATACAGGGGTTTCGTAGTCATATGAAGAAAATTACACTTTAATCGGTGAAGGAGGGAAAGGCCTCCTCGATAGCTTTTGGATGAGGCGGGTGCGATCTAAAAAATCGTCGGGCAGGGATGATCTGAGAAGGCCCTTCTCGTGAAGTTGATGCACGACACCCACCCCACCGTAGCAAATCATCTGGTCAATGAGGTTACCTATCTTCTTTCCAAATTCGGGGGAGGCAAGGTAGGCAGCCTTATAAGCTTCCATGCATACATTTTCGCTTGCCCGGTATTCTGTCAGCTCCCCTTTAACTTTATCAGTATCCACACAGACCAGGGACAGGTCTTGTCAAGTGATAGCGACCTCATCAGTGATTTTTGCTAGATCTGCTTGTAGGGACTTAATTATAGCTTTGGCGACCTCCCATTGTTTCTGAAGGGCAACTTCCTGATCGGCACTGGCAGTAAGATTAGCTTGGGTGGTCTCCAGATCTTTCTTCAGAGTATCATAGGGCGCCTAGAGGTCTTTCAACTACTGCGAGAGGGTGGCTACTTCCGCTTCCTTCGCATCTAGATCGGCCACAATCTGAATGCGTCGTTGCCCTTCGGAGTTGAGTTTGGATTCAGTTGTCTTCAGAGTGGCCTCCAAGGTTTTTATCTTCTCTGTGCCCGCCTGAGCCATGTCTCGAGCAACTTGGGCCCTTTCTTCGACTGTTTGAAGAAGGGGAGGCAATGAAGTATCGGAGGAGATCAGGTCATGAATAGGGCCAGGGGTCTTAGGCAGTTCCATCTCCTGAATACGAGTCCTTAAAGACTCATTCTCTTGTTGGAGATCCGCCATATATTGAGATAGATTCAGGCCACTGGCACAGACCTAAGAAAAGTAGAAGGATTAGTAATACCTCCCGGGCAGGCAAAGATACAGAGAGGAATTGGAGAAGACTTATGGAGAGCAGCTGTTGTGAGAATGAGTCTGCGCACACTAAGGAGGAGCCTTCCAAGATTTGTTCTGCCATAGATCGCCAGATTTCGGCCAAGAAGTTGCACTTGGATGCAAAGAGGAGAGGTGCTGACCGATGGAGGAGGGCCCTGCAACTACAATGAGGGGAGCTGGTGGATAGAAGTGAAGGCATATCTACTCCGGGGGCAATCCTTGGCTTGTGAGGAAGAAGCTGGAATGGCCTGCGGAGCCTGAGCACGTGAGGAAGAGGACGGAGTAGCCTGCGGCATTGGGGAGTGCAAAGAAGAGGTCGGAGTAGCTTGCGTAGCAGAAGGCAGTACAGAAGGGGAAGAAGGATCCCCATGCTGGCCTCTCGCCTGGGCACTAGTTGGCTCTCCTGTTTGAGCGCTAGTCCGGGGAAAAGGTACAGGGCCTCGGCGGAGAAGCTTGGACTGAGGGGTGACTCGCTTCCTCTTGCGTTGCAAACGCAAATGCTTTCCGGGGGGGGAGAGGAAGCCCTTTCATCTTCGGTTGCCTCGGGTTATGGGGTCTCCCTTTCTTGGGACAGTTGGGGAGAAGGCTGGGCCGCGACCCCATCTTGAATGGTTGAGGGTGTGCCAGACTTTCTTAGGAGTTCTCCCAGCTCCTTCAGAGCAGCATTGGGTATCTTGGAAGAGCCAACCAAGAAGGCGTGAAACATAGCGGCTTCTGCAAAACCACAAGGAGATACCTCAGTTAGCGAAAATGTGGAATAAAAGACAGGAGATCTTACTGAAAGGAGCGTCTATCGACGTAGGGATAGGGCTGAGCCCAAAAGCATGTAGGAGGTCCTCTCGCAGTATCACCGAGAGTTGGAGCCGAACTCCTTCTAGCTTCTCGGAAGAGGGGAGGCAGTCAAGCTGATGCTGATGCTCCCGCAATTCAGAGGGGGAAGAAAGATTGTATAGCCATCGCGCAGGCCAGCTAACAGGCTCAGGCAGTTGTATGTAGAAAAAGCGGGACTTCCAGCCCTTGTTGGAAGAGGGCATATCCACAAAAAACTTATAGCCCATCCTAGATTGGACCATAAAAATACTTGGTTCGGAGCGCTTAAGGGCATAGAAGTGATGGAAGAGTTGTGGGGTTTGAGGACTTTTATGTAGGCGGCACAAAATCACCATTCCGCACATAACACAGAAGGCATTAGAAGCAAATTGGGATAGGGAGATACCAAAATAGTGACTTAAAGATGAGAAGAACGGATGAATAGGAAAACGGAGGCCACCCAGGAGTTGATCCTTAAAGAAGGTCACAAACCCTGTAGGAGGGGAAGAAGGGTGGTCATGGGGACCTGGCGAGAGGAGCTTGTAAGTGTTAGGGAGCTTCAAGCTAACATAGATCGACTCGAGATCACTTCTATCCAAGCCAAAAAGGAAGTATGAGTACCAAGGCATCTCTTTATCGCTAGTCATTGCAGAGATAGAGAAGAGGAAGACAAGCGAAAGAGGTAAAGTACTTACAGCTGAAAGACACGAAGAAGAAGAAAAGTAGTCGAAAGTGAAGGAATGACGAAGAATCGGAGGAAGAAGGAGCAACGAGGAGAGACGATGGATTGCCTTTAGGGTTTATAAATCAAAACCCTTAGGACACATCGAAGACTGAGCCAGATAAATGAAATGGCACAACACACGTCAGTTGTCAAATCAAGGAACAAAAGTGATTTGGGGAAGCGTGCGGAAAAAGCATGTGTCATACATTATGAGGAGTTAAGGTCGCGGGACACGTGTCAACCCCCTAGGAAGAGGCATTTATGATAGAAGTGACGGGAAAATCATGAGGAAGGATATGCAAGGAGGTGGGCCTTGCTTCATGAAGGTCATGCCTTGGGAATCGAAAAGTTCATGCAGGAGTTTTGGGAAGTGGAGGAGATGGCAGTGGGAAAGCTGATTGAAATTCGGAGCCTCTGCATTTCTCGAAACCAGAGTCAGGTTTAAAATTTAATCAAAAACCTTATGAAATGCACTTTTATGATTACAGGAATATTAAGCTAAATCCATTATCCCATATCCTATTAAGTCACAAGTGCTACCAACCAAGTCAAATTCCTAGGTACATCTCCAAATTAGAATTCCTGGGCAGGTCTTCAGATCAGAATTCCTGGGTAGGTCTCCAGATCAGAATTCTTGGACAGATCTCCAGATCAGAATTCCTGGGCAGGTCTCCAGATCAGAATTCTTGGGAAGATCTCCGGATCAGAATTCCTAGGTATATCTCCAGACCAGAATTCTTGGGCAGATCTCCATATCAGAATTCCTGGGCAGGTCTCCAGATCAGAATTCCTGGGTAGATCTCCAGATCAGAATTCCTAGGTACATCTCCATATCAGAATTCCTAGGTACATCTCCAGACCATAATTCCTAGGCAGGTCTCCATATCAGAATTCCTGGATAGGTCTCTAGATCAGAATCCCTGGACAGACCTCTAGGTTAGAATTTCTAAGCAGATTTCCAGATCAGAATCCCTGGCCAGATCTTTGGATCGAATGCTTGGGTAAGTCTTCAAATTAAGTTCCCGATCAGAAAGCCAAACGACCTCTTGGTTGGGATTCCAGACTCTCACCCCAATGCGAGTTATAAGTGAGCTTGCTCTCACGCCTCCAGATTCTCACCCCAGTGCAAGTTATAAGTGAGTTTTCTCTCACACCTCCAGACTCTCGCCCCAGTATGAGTTATAAGTAAACTTGCTCTCACACCTCCAAACTCTCGTCCCAGTACGAGTTATAAGTGAGCATGCTCTCATGACTGACGACCTCTCAGTCGGGAATCCAGACTCTCTTCCCAGTGCGAGTTATAAGTGAGCTTGCTCTCACGCCTCCAGACTCTTGCCCCGGGGCGAGTTATAAGTGAGCATGCTCTCACGACCAACGACCTCTCGATCGGGATTTCAAACTCTCGCCCCAGTGCGAGTTATAAGTGAGCTTGCTCTCACGCCTCCAAATTTTCGTCCTAGTGCGAGTTATAAGTGAGCTTGCTCTCACGCCTCCAGACTCTCGCCCTAGTGTGAGTTATAAGTGAGCATGCTTTCACGACCAACGACCTCTCAGTCGGGAATCCAGACTCTCGCCCCAGTGCGAGTTATAAGTGAGCTTGCTCTCACGCCTCCAGACTCTCACCTCGATGCGAGTTATAAGTGAGCATGCTCTCACGACCAACGACCTCTCGGTCGGGATTCCAGACTCTCGCCCCAGTGCGAGTTATAAGTGAGCATGCTCTCACGACCAACGACCTCTCGGTCAGGAATCCAGACTCTCTCCCCAGTGCAAGTAATAAGTGAGCTTGTTGTCACGCCTCCAGACTCTCATCCCGGTACGAGTTATAAGTGAGCATGCTCTCACAACCAACGACCTCTCAGTCGGGATTCCAGGCTCTCGCTCTAGTGTGAGTTATAAGTGAGCTTACTCTCATGACCAATGACCTCTCAGTCGGGAATCCAAACTCTCGTCCCAGTACGAGTTATAAGTGAGCATGCTCTCATGATCAACGACCTCTCGGTCGGGAATCCAGACTCTCACCCCAGTGCGAGTTATAAGTGAGCTTGCTCTCACGCCTCCAAACTCTCGCTCCGGTGCGAGTTATAAGTGAGCATGCTCTCACGACCAACGACCTCTCGATCTGGATTCCAGACTCTCGCCCTAGTATGAGTTATAAGTGAGCATGCTCTCACGACCAACGACCTCTCGGTCGGGAATCCAGACTCTTGCTCCCGTGCGAGTTATAAGTGAGCATGTTCTCACGACCAACGACTTCTCAATCAGGTTTTCTGACTCTTGTCTCAGCGCAGACTACCAATAGGCATATTTTCATATTCAGCAATTCGGGAGATCATGCAAAAGAGAAGTGACAAAGAAGAGAAGGTAACACAAGAGAAAAACATGAACAAAGACCCACAACATAGGCTAATCGACATTTATTTGATAAAGTTCAGAAGGCACTCTTCAAAATACATATTGTCACACTAGGAGTGCCAGTAGTGCCAACTTCCCTTTTAATTAGCAGGATCAAGGTGGCACTGATAGTTGGATCAATTTGCCCGACCTGCCTGCTCCAACTGGGCTCGTACCTAGATTAGTTCTGTCTTGATACACTGAATGGTGTGATGTTGCTGGACGATAATTTCATCTTTTACCCGACCTTCTTCTTGAAGAAGGGTCAGAGAGTCCTCATGTTTTATCTTCAAATAGGCGATAAAGTGAGACTGGTTCTCCAATATGCATGAGCTTTATGCTTCAAGGCCGCCTCAGCTCGAGTCCGGAACTTAGCAGTTAGCCAAAGTTATTCCATCTCTCGACGAAGGGAAGATTGAAGGTCCCTGCTCTGTGTTATCTCCAGCAAGGCCTCATCCTTCTATGCAAGTAACTAAGTCAGATTGGTGAGTTGTTGGCATACAGATGATATTTCATCAGGCTCCACTACGGATTCCATGGCATGAAGGAGTACAAGGAAAGCATAAGGGTATAAGAAGGGTTAGCTCTTCTTAAAGAAACAAAAGTGAAGGGTCATCCTCGGGACACGAAACAGCATAAAGGAAATGGTATCACATTCAAGGACACGATGTGTATTCCAAGATCTGGGGATTCATGTATCGGCACAGACTCAGGAAAATGGTGCAGCATTTGGAGAGCATGGTAGATTCCCAAGGGCCCGGGGAAAGGGAGAAGTAGTTAACGTCGTGGTAGCAAGGTTGGGTGAAGCTGGATTCTGGTCCAGTCAGTAATACCCGGGCCTCCTTCGACTAGACTTGGGGGGGCTTGTGATACGGTGCATAGTGGTAGGGTCTGGTCAAGGTGACATGGTGGTCAGAAGTCAAGGGGACATGGTGGTCAGAAGTCAATGAGACATGACAGTCAGAAGTCAAGAGGGCGTGACAATCGGTATATGGAGTGAGACCACCCGGGGCCATCCAGGGTATGAAGCCAGAGAGCGATCTCCCGGTCGGGAAACCAGGGTTGTGGCAAGAAGTGCGGTCAGGACCCAACCCGACTTGATTTTACCGATCAAGGGTTGTCAAGCTGACCCACGTGAGCAAACTTATCACCCTCGGTGGGGTCGGAATCATAAAGGTCGGCAGAAGGGGCCCGACAGTCGGTTCATCATCACTCAACAGACCAACCAGGGCTATTTCAATCGCACCCGGGCAGGATAGAAGGCACTACGTGATAATAGGTCAGGGAATCGTAACTACTTGTCAGAGAATATATGTTGTATATCAGGGAATATTCCAACGGTTGGGAACATCTATCAGTAGAACTTTCCTCCAGTCTATAGGAGAAAGCCATGTGTCCTCCACCACTCGACAAGTCATGACACCCGACATCCTCTGACAGGGGTCAGTCTCCAGAAGGTACGGATTGTCATATAAAAAGGGGCGTTATCTCCCTTGTGCAGGTACGCTCACTCTCACACTTGTCTCCTTTTCTTCTTCCTTCGTACACTGTTCTTTTGGGGGAAAAAGTACCTGACTTGAGCATCGGATGACCTGCTCCGGGGACTTTTTCCCTGGTTCTTAGTCTCTAACGCTTCGTGTGTTTCTCTGAGTGTGTACAGGGGTTTGGTACTGCCGATGCAGGCCCTGTATTTCGTCAGGACCGCATGGGGGTCTACTCTCTGAAGTTTGTGTAGCCGCAACATCACAGTTGCCTCCCCGTCAATGCTAACGGCACTTCATCCGACTTTATCTGACTCAGACTCCAGACAGGATCAATCCCCATGTGCAAAAAATTTTATTTCGACTCCCTGCATGTAAAGTTTTATTTGCTTCAACTCTCTAATGCAAATATTGTTACATAATTGTCCCTCATATTTTTTAGGTACAAAAGTTTAAAAATGAGTATAATTTCTCTTAAATTCAGCACTTTAAACTAGAATCGAGTATATTTTCTATCAAAATTGTCCCTCATATTTTTTAGGTACACAAAATTTTAAAATGGGTATAATTTCTATTAGATTCATCACTTTAAAATAGAATCGAGTATATTTTTTATCAAATTGAGCACAACTTTCTAATTGTCCCTCAGATGTTTTAGGTAGAAAAAGTCCAAAAATGAGTATAATTCCTCTTAAATTTAGTACTTTAAACTAGAATATAGTATATTTTCTATCAAAATTATCCCTCATATTTTTTAAGTACAAAAAGTTTAAAAATAGGTATAATTCTTATTAAATTTAATATTTTAAAATAGAATCGAGTATATTTTTTATCAAATTGAGTATGACTTTTTTCGTACTTAATGTAATTCCTCCTAAATTCAGCTCAATTTAAAAAAAAAATCTAGTATATTTTTATTCAATTGAGCACTATTTAAAGAAAATCTAATATATTTTCCATCCAACTAAGGTGGAAAAAGAATCGTGCTCAATTTGATAGAAAATATATTAAAATTTAGTTTAATGTGCTGAATTTAAGATGAATCATACTCATTTTTAGATTTTTTTATACCTAAAAAATATTATGGGTCATTAGATAAATTAGTATCTATTATATTTAATTAGAGAGTGGAAATAAAAATTTTATTAATAAAGACTACAGGTAAAATTTTATTAATTAGAGAGTAGAAATAAAAATTTTATTAATAAAGACTACAGGTAAAATTTTATTAATTAGAGAGTAGAAATAAAAATTTTATTAATGAAGACTGTATATAAAATTTTATTTATGATTAGAGATTACATACAAATTTTCTCTTATAAAAACTACTAAATACCTTGTATGATACTATAAGTATTATATTATATACATGATATTACAGATACATAATATCTTCTACATATTATAATTATAAAATACTAGAATAAGGAGGATTCGCAGAATAAAATATTTGATGATGCACCTTTTGATTTATTTTATTTTATTTTAAAAAAGTATTCTATAATTATAAAATACTAGTGTTCTCGGAATAAAATATTTGATGATGCAACCTTTTGATTTTTTTTTTAAAATTTATTTTAAAAAAATATTTTTTGATGACTTGTATAATTTAGAGCGCCCTTCAATTTTAAAATTTTATTTTAAACCGAAATATTCATATTTGAGTCACTTAATTTGAAAAGTAAGTTTTGTTTTCTACTCATTTAATAAATTAGATGAGCATAAATAATTTATCTATATTTAGAGGTCATTTTTTTAAATATTTATTTTTATTAGAATTTAAATTTTGATCGACTTATTTATTCTTTTAAATATAATTTTATCACTGCGTTTTTGCTTAAGCTGCTGCCCATGGCTGAGGCGTAGGGCTTTGCCCTTTAACCTTTAATGCAAGCCTTCCTTCCCAACTTCAACCCAGCAAAATCTCATTCGACGGTATTATTGTTTAGTTATATGTATATAGTGTTGGATAAATAATTTATTGTCAAATATTTATGGGTATTCATTAAATTTAAATTATACTGAACTAAATTTATTTATCTGTGAAGAAAATCTGAAAATCTGAGTAGATAATTTCAGACTATCAACGGAGGCTGATATCTACTAAGTGTTGAAGATAGTCTGTACAGTAGTGACAGAGCGGGCTAAGAGATGGGACGGGAAGGTTAGCCGAGTAGGAAGATAGTCCAGGCAAATCAGCCAGGCGGGTAGAGCGGCTGATCGAGTCGAGTGACCGAGCGACTGAGTGGTCGGCCGAGCAGAGGAGCGAAGCGGTCGAACAATTTGAGCGGCCAAAAGAACAGTACGGTCGAGCGAGCGTGGAGCTGAGCGGTCGAGTGAACAATGTGATCGAGTCGTATATAGAGCATAGAGTCCGATCGGGCAGAGTAGTCATCCGATCAGAGAGGTCAATCGAGCAGTGTGATCGGGCGAGCAGAAAGTCGACCGGGCGGACAGAGAGACCGACCAGGTAGGCAGAGAAGCCGATTGGGGTGAGTGGAGAGGCCAACTGGGCGGACGGAGAGATCAACCGGGCAAGTGGAGAGGCCGACTGGGCGGATAGAGAGGCCGACCGGGCGTACAGAGAGGCAGGCTGGGTGAGTGGCCTAGCGGACGTAGAGGTCGAGCGAGCGTGTTACTAGCCGGGTAGTGAGGTTGAGTGAAGCAGCCAAGTAGCTGGTTGGGCGGAGAAGCTCAGCGGGTGAGCCGAATGATCGAGTGAGCAGTGAAATTGAGCGATCGAAGAATCCGATCAGACGAATGAACTGAGGCCTGCGAGAGTCGTAGTTTCTTTGAAACAGATTCGCCCCACATCCGGCTGTGCTTCGAGGTTTTCTCTGGTCATCTATTTCCCAATATACAACTGTTAACCATGGCTCACACTAAGTACTGGTGGTCACGGCGAACTGAGTGGTACCCGACTGCTATCACGGGCACTCCGCTGAGCAGGAGTTTGCACGATAGAGGAAGAGGGAATGTAGGTGGAGAGCTTCTGTTGCTTTTTCTTTGTATGTCTCTTTACCTATGATCGCAGTCTCCTTATATAAGAGCTCAGATCAATAATAACGACAATGTTAATGATCGATTAATTATCATTACTCGTCGAGTTGTGAAACGCCAGCGTTTCACTCAACTGTTTTGATTTTGCATTAATCTTACTCTATTACACAAGCAGCAAAAAGGTTTACGTGGCAAAATATTGGTTATTCCACTTGGACAAATTTTGCCCTAACCGATCTGATATTCGGCATGCACAGGTCGTGCTCGCACATGGGTCAACATGGTTCAGTGAAATTCGAACCCTATATTTGTACCCCCCCCCCCCCTACGCACCCATCTATGAGAGAGAGCCCCTCCCCATGCATTTGTTAACACCATCAATGCATGTGAATCAATATAAACCAACCAACATGTCATGAAACTCTCAATGTGGGACTAAAGTTCCATTCACAATGGAGTATGTTTCCTCTTCCACCTCTTCTCCATTCACATCACTTATATTCAACAATCCCCCACATGAATGGAGATAGGATATGTGATAGCATTCGGTAGTTGAGTCCAGTATAGGACAGGTAGGTTTTACCCTTTGAACCTTTCCTTGTGAAGATCTGTTTGCTTACTGGCTGATAGTAGACATGATGTCATTGAACTATTATGTCGTCTGTGTAAGCATTAACATATTTCACCCAAGACTCTTCCTGATACAACTAAGTTCTCATGAGTGTGTTCGTTCTTGGCAATCAACATGCCTGGTTTTGTGAGAAGCTCTAAGAATTGTGCCTTCAATTCTCTTCGAAAGAGCCTCACTTCTTTCTCAAATAAGTGATCCCTCGAGAGTAGCTATCTACTCTTCTTGATCATTAAAAGTCCATCGGCTTACCTTGGTTCAGTCACTGTTTTATTGGGTTATCTCCACAGTGTGTCTAGTTAGTGTAAATTAGTTGCCCCTTTAAACATAGTTTTTGGGATCTCCAATCAGCATAGGTTGGGTGTCCTCTGTACTGATCGTTGACAATGACATCAAGCTCATTCCTCGTGATGAGCTTACAACTAACTCTCTGTTTAACCCTTTGGTTAGTGGATCCGCTAGGTTATCCTTTGACTTTACATAGTCAACGATGATAACTCCCGTTGAGAGTAGTTGTTTAATGGTATTATTGTTGGGATCTTAGATGGCTAGAGGGGGGTGAATAGCCTCTTAAAAACTTAAACACAAATTTCTACAAAGAAACTTGTTAGCACAGCGGAATTAGGAAACTAAAACAAAGAAGATACAAGCACACTAACACACGAATTTACGAGGTTCGGGGATAACTTGCCCCTACTCCTTGGCGTGTCCGTAAGGTGGACGACCCCTTGATCTTCGGTAGATCGCACCTCGGATAAATTCCGGCTAAAGATCCTACTTCTCGGTGGAGTAACCTCTCCACAAAGTCTCAAGAAATATATATGTTAAAGCACAAGACTTACAGAGCTCGGTGGCAAAGAAGAATGAACTAAAGCTTACAACCACGCGAGGATCAGTGGAAACAGAGAACTCACAGATAGCAGTTTCTCACCCGAAGCTCAAGAACTTAGCACACCACAACGATCAACAGAACGTTTTTCACTTTCTTGCTTTCTTGTTGTTCTTTCCTCTCGCTTTTTACTGCTTCTTAAGCCCCTGTTCTCCGCTGTCACGGATCGTGGTCAAACTGCACAGAATCATCGCTGTAGCCAATCCCTCTTCCTCCTTACTTGGTTCTCTGAACTCACACCAATGAAATCACAGTCTTCACTGGTGTCTTCTGAGCTCGAACCAATCACCAGGAGTCAAGCAGATCACACCAGTAGCCGTTGATGCTTCAAATGCACCATGCGCCGCGAATCACAGCAGAAAGGCCATTTGTCGTATTCCTCTTATGGACTTAATTTAAAATTAGGCTTGGAATGATACCTGTGATCCTGCAAACTCAAAAGCTAACAGCACAGAGGGTTATATCACATGAATCAGGCAAATCAAATGCAGTGGAGGAATCGCAGAAACAACAACAAATCTGATTGTGTGTGGATCGGTCACCAGACCGATCCATGGACCGATCAGGACATATCCTGATCGGTCCGTAGCTTGTCTGATCGGTCGTGGAGACCGATCAGACTGCAGGTGGATCGGTCTCCACGACCGATCCCTGCCTTCTTCTCTTCGCAATAACATCTTCTGATCGGTCTCCAAGACCGATCAGATTGCACTCAGTGTGCTACTGAGTGTTTCCTGATCGGTCTACAGACCGATCAGATTACACTCAGTGTGCTACTGAGTGTTTCCTGATCGGTCACCAGACCGATCCATGGAAACTCAGTTTCACAGTTTCACTGGATCGGTCTGCCGACCGATCCACTGTCTTATGTATCACTGGATCGGTCTGTCGACCGATCCAATGTACCATGGAATGTCCACTTAGGTCCCTCTCTGACCTAATTCGGAGAACAAACTACCGAGCTCTCTCCGACTTCGTCCGGTCCAGAGAACGAGCTACCGAGCCCTCTCTGACCTAGTCCGGAGAACGAGCTACCAAGCCCTCTCCGACTTCACAGTCCGGAGAGCGAGCTGAGCCCTCTCGGCCTGGTCAGGAGGCAGCTACAGAGCCCTCCCGACTCGTGGGTCCGGAGAACGAGCCACCGGGCCCTCTCCGACCTGGTCCGGAGAACGAGCTACAGGCCCTCTCCGACTTCGTCGGTCCGGAGAACGAGCTGAGGCCCTCTCGACCTAGTCAGAAGAGCAGTGCAGCCCTCTCAGGCCTAGTCCGGAGGCAGGCTACCGAACCCTCTCCGACTCCGCGTGCCAAGTTTCCAACTTGGGCTTTTCCCTTCCACTTGATCAACCTTGATCAGTAATCAAACCGAGTTTAATTAACATCTGATACAAACTTAAATCCGTGTCAACATCAAAACAACAGCCAGGTCAGACTATCAACAATCTCCCCCTTTTTGTTGTTTGACAACACGATTTAAGTTTAGATCAGAAATATTCTTATTTTCATAATTTTAGGGGAATCAAGATCCTCCCCCTAAGATGGATACACCACTAAGTCAATAACGGGAATCAAGATCCTTCCTGTTATCTTCTCCCTTAAAATCAAGCCTTCATACATCTCTAAACTTAGGTATCCTCTCCCCCTTTGTCAAACACCGAAAAGGTGCAAATGAGGTGACAAAACTCAAAAGACTCCCCCTTAACCCATACTGTCTTTTTCTTAATGCACCTAGAATTCCCTCTAAGTGTATTATGAGACAGTAATAAAGAAATAAGAGGCAGTCAAGACAAAGCATATGAACAGCATATCAATAGCCAATAGGAAATGACACATAAAGAAAAACAGGAAAATGAGCAGCATAAATAGATGAAATAAGAAAATATCCAGGTCATACAAAAATATCCAACAGAATAGCATAAAAACACAGACAGACAAAGTGACAAACAGAATGTATCAATCAATGTCCTCAACATGAGGAACATCATCATCATCTGCGGGAGGCACGTAACCCTGAGGCGGCATGCTGGAGCTCGAAGGTGGATGGCCTGAGAAACGCTGCGGAGGTGGGTAGTTGGCCATCCAGCCCAGAAGCAGCTGCTGCGTCACCAACTGTTGACTGCGTAAGTCATCGTAGCGCTGGTCGATCCGAACACGCAGTCCATGAGCTCAGCAGACAGCAGCTCATCGTGCTGATCGAAGCAGCTCTCTAGCTCAGCGATCTGCCAGCGCAGATCAGGATCGGCCTCATCAGCAGCAGGAGGAGGAGCAGCAACCTGTCGAGGAAGTGCCCGTGGTAACTCTCCCAGACCTCTCCCATCCTTCCATCGAACAGTCCCATTCTGTCCCAAGATACCGGACTTGGAAAATGCCCGTTTCCCAAGTCTGCAATCCTGTTTGACCATCTTCACTATCCTACCCTTAGAGACATCAATCTGAAGGGTCTCGAGCCAATCTGTAATTATATGCCCATAAGGCATATAAACAGTGGAGCTGCTAGGCTGAATATATGAGATGATCGAAGAATAGATGCTCGACATGATATCAAAATCGAGACGCCGACACAAACCATAGAGCATCAGGCAGTGGTATGGTCGGATCTCTGCTAGAGGTTTGGATGTGATTGGAAGAAGACAGTTTGTGACTATCTTAAAAAGAATATAGTCATGAGGAGATAGTCTCAGAGCCGCAAAAGTAGGAAACTCGACATCCAACTCATCCAGTTCATCCGGTCTAGGGTGTCCAAAGAAATACTCATAGATAGTGTCAGGTGATACATCAAGTGGAGGAGGTAATTGTTCTGGTAAATCAGGATAAATGGGAAAAGGATCTCCTGAACACATTCGGCAACCTAGATACCCAAAAAATTCTACGATGGAGAAATCGATAGTTCGCTTAGCGACTCTAGTTTTATAAGTACCATCACTGGTCTGATGAAGATTGTTGCAGAATTCAGATACTAAGTCATAGTTGATGTCCCTTTCTAGGTAGACTAACGAGTCAAGTTTATAATATGCCAGGGTTTCGGATACAGAGGGACAAAACTCATCCATGTACTTTCGATCCATAGATCGACATGAGAGTAGCTTGAATGTCCTATGTTGAAATGCTTGTTCAAACTGTCGATTCGGGAATCTCGAAGAAGAGGAAGGTTGAGGTCGGGAGGGTGCCTGGGACTTGGATTTCTCAGCAGATGACTTAGAAGTACCCTCACCGGCTGATTTCTTCCTAAATAGGCCAAAAATGGGACATGGTCGGGGCAAATGGGAGTCCACGGGAGCCACAGAGTCGAGAACCGAGACAACACACAGAGATACACTGTGAAAAGAAACGAAAATGCCAAAAATGAACAGATTTCGGGGAGAAAGGAAGTTACCTGGGCGCCATTTGAGGCTTTCGGAGAAGATGGAGAGAAGAGTCGGGACTGAGGAGTGGTTCGGCTAGGGTTTTCGGCGTGAAATGAGAGGATGAAGGATTGGGGGAAGTTAAAGAGGGTGATCAGATCATAAGATCGGACGGTTGTCCGATCAGGAGAAATCCTGACCGATCAGGGAACGTCCTGATCGGTCAGGGAACGTCCTGATCGGTCAGGGAGTGGCCTGATCGGTCGTGGAGACCGATCAGGGAGCCGATCAGCGTGCCAGAGCCTCCTGATCGGTCGTGGAGACCGATCAGGGAACCTCCTGATCGGTCCCCGGACCGATCAGAGGTCGATCAGTAGCTAGTGATACGTGCCAGAATTCCTGATCGGTCTGCAGACCGATCAGATATCGAACAAAGAGGTGGAACTCTCCTGATCGGTCGTAGAGACCGATCAGATATCATCCTGATCGGTCCCTGGACCGATCAGTGTCTGATAATCAGTGATTTCAGTCTCTGAAATTCGTATCGAAAGCTCTGAAACTTGGTTCAACAACTTCCAAGTTCAGAACCTAGGATCTGAAGAGCCCACAGATTATATTCAGTGATACCAATGAATATTTCCTAAAGATGAGCTCTAATGATTTGGAATTATTTAGGGCTCGAAAGTTTCAGACACTTCATAACAAATGTGTTGAATCTCAAAGTTTCAAAACCAGAGAAGTTTGTTTTGTTTGTTTGCTGAAACTATGATCTATAGTGAACCAAGGTAATAAATCTGACTCAGGCTATCGGTTCAAAATATATCCTTGCTATGAGTAGTTACAAGTTTGTCAAAATATGTCAAAATTTCTTCACCAACTTGTCATATTTTCAATCAAAATCAGGAAGGTATCAATCAAGGGTATCAATCAACACATCAACAAGGTTAGATGATTTCTAGACACAGGTCCAACCAAGATTCCTTGGTTGGAATATATGAGTAAGATCTAGGAGCCAAATACACATGAATTATGTAATGGCCTTCCCCATACTCAATTTATGTCTCTTCAACCTAATTATTCAAGGGATGCATGATACATTTTGAATAATTTGGTTGATCCTAGCATCTCACCCCATATTTAGCAAACAAAAACAATTTGTTAAACCTTATAGTTTGTGTGAGATGTCCCCAAGTTGCTCAAATTAATTTCCCAATTTCTCTTGTAGTTTTAGTTGTCCTTATTGATCATGATGAAATCCTAATGCCCTATTGAGCCAAACACATCCCCAATTCTCTCCTTAAATGACTAAATTCATTTTCCGGAAGGGGTTTGGTGAAAATGTCGGCTAAGTTTGACTTTGACTCAACATATGTGAGTGCAATGTCTCCCCTAGCTACGTGATCTCTAATGAAGTGATGACGCACTTCAATGTGTTTGGTCCTTGAATGATGGACTGGATTTTTCGTTAGGTTTATTGTGCTAATGTTGCCACACAACACTTGCACTCCTTTATATGAAAGTTCATAATCTTCTAGAGTGTGAATCATCCACAACAATTGTGATACACTCTCTCCCATGGCAATGTATTCAGCCTCGGTCGTGGAGAGAGCAACACAATGTTGCTTCCGACTTGACCAACTAACTAATGATGAACCTAAAAATTGGCAACCCCCACTAGTGCTTTTCCGATCCAATTTGCACCCAGCATAATCAGAATCGGTATAGCCTATCAAGTCAAAAGACTCTGTACGAGGGTACCATAGACCTACTCGAATTGTGCCCTTAAGGTATCTCAATATTCTCTTAACTGCAATTAAATGAGATTCCTTGGCACGGACTTGATATCTAGCGCACATGCCCACAACAAAAAGTATGTCCGGTCGACTAACTGTGAGATATAGAAGACTACCAATCATGCTTCTATATTGCGTTAGATCAACTGGTTTTCCACTCTCATCATTGTCAAGGCGAGTGTTTGTTGCCATTGGAGTGGATACTTCCTTAGAGTCACTCATGTTGAATTTCTTGAGCATCTCTTGAGTGTATTTCGTCTGATGGACATAAATGTCATCTCGAGTTTGTTTGATTTCAAGTCCAAGGAAGAATGTTAATTCTCCTACTAGACTCATCTCAAACTCACTTTCCATGTGAGTGATAAATTCATTCAAATAGTCCTTATTATTTGAGCCACAAATTATGTCATCGACATACACTTGGGCTACAAAAATATTTTCACCATCTCTACGCAGAAATAGTGTTGGATCTATTTGACCTCTCACAAAACCCTTTTCTAGTAAATATGTTGACAACCTTTCGTACCAAGCTCGTGGTGCTTGTTTAAGCCCATAAAGTGCTTTCTTGAGCTTGTACACGTGGTTTGGAGCTTCGGTATTCACAAACCCCGGTGGTTGTTCAACATAGACTTCTTCTTTAATAAATCCTTTTAAGAAGGCAGATTTAACGTCCATTTGATAGAGCTTGAAACCTCTATGTGCAGTGATCCGGTTGTGTAAGGGCATGGGAGTAATTAGTTGGTGAAGGAAGGACAGTTTGGTCTTTTTAAGTCCAATTAGGTTTGACTTTAAAGGGGAGCAGGGTTCGGCTTTTGGGGGGGGGGGGCTTTTTTGGGTTTGGTTCGCCGCCAGGGACAGAGGGGAGGACCACCTCTCTCTCTCCCGTGCTCAGCTCATCACCGGCGCCAGGCGCCGCCGCTAGGAGGAACATAGGGGCATGGCTTGCTTCATGTTTCTTTGCAACCACCTCCTCTCGCCGGTTACAGCTCCGACGCCTATTGCCATCTATCCTCCTCTCCTCGCTGCTGTCTGCTCCCCTGCGGCCAGCCTTCGCCGCCTTCTTCCGCGGCCACAGCCACAGCGTCGGCTAGTCCTCTAATGCGCTCCACAGCGCCTGTGACGCCTCTATCGCGCTCCGCATCGCCGTCGAGTCCTCACTAGCGCTGGGCTCAGAGATTAGCATAACCGCCTATAGTGACCGCCGCCGCCCCTTACAGCACTCAGTGCTGCCTCCAGCGACTGCTGTCATCACTGTCGCCTCCTCCTAGTCGAAGAGCGCACGGGCAGCGAGCGCTACTTATGCTGTTTACCTATGCCGGCCTTTGAGCTGGGATTGGGTTCCAGCCATCGAGCCAATGGGTTTCACTATTCACGTCATTATTATGCTGATGGGTTATTATGCTTAGGAGTTGCAGGTATTATCCGGCCTGCGAGCCGTCTCTTTGGACCCCTGCTACATTAGATCACAGGCCACCGCGCTATGACTTGATCAGCATCACTATCAGCTCATCCATCCATCCGAGGGCGCCCCCCTGGGCCAGGGTACATTCTCGTACCTTCTTTGCATTTATTTCAATATTCTATTATTATCCGGATATTTATGCATTTGTGGGATTCGCCTCGAGCACCGAGGTACCAGAGACCGGGGGAACCCGGTCGCTGGATACAGGTACAGTTGACCGGAAGAGGACTTCTGACGATCTGGTCAACGTAGCGGACAGCTCATCGACCGGGTCATGAGGATGCGGTCAACCTTCCAGACACGTCGCACCGGCAGGTTCGTTTTCTCAGCTTCCAGACAGGACCAAATTGGCGCCATCTGTGGGAACGCGCCTGATCTGGAACGTGAAGATGAACGACGCCGGATAGTTCTGCCATCCTCATGACCACGGTCAGTTTTTCTGTTATTTGTTCTGTCAGTTATATGATCTGTACTAGTGCCGAAGGCCCCCGAGCCGATCGGCCGGGAGGTTTATATCCGAGCCAGGGGCTCGAAGCCGAAGGCCCCCCGAGCCGATCGATCGGGAGGTTTATATCCGAGCCAGGGGCTCGGCAAGGCCCCGAGCCGATCGGTAGGAGATTTATATCGAGCGGGGCTCGGTCAAAGGCCCCGAGCCGATCGGTAGGGAGGTTTATATCCGAGCCGGGGCTCGGTAAAACCCCGGCCGATCGGTAGGAGGTTTATATCGAGCCGGGGCTCGTGGCCCCGGCCGATCGGTAGGAGGTTTATATCCGAGCCAGGGGCTCGAGCCGAAGGCCCCCCGAGCCGCTCGATGATGAAGGCCCCGAGCCGATCGGCCGGGCGGATTATATCCGAGCCAAGGGCTCGATGGCGAAGACCCCCGAGCCGATCGGCCGGGTTTGAATTAGCCCTGAAGACCGTCTAGCCCAGACGTTAAACCGTAGAGTCAACCGGCGATTATAAAACTCCAGCTTGAAGACCGTCTAGCCCAGACGTTAAACCGTAGAGTCGAACCGATGACTATAAAAACCCCGGCTAAGACCGTCTAGCCCAGACGTTAAACCGTAGAGTCAAACTGGCGACTATAAAACCCGGCTTGAAGACCGTCTAGCCCGGACGTTAAACCGTAGAGTCGAACCGGCGATACTCCGAGCGAAGACCGTCTAGCCCAGACGTTAAACCGTAGAGTCGAGCCGGCGACTATAAAAACCCCGGCTTGAAGACCGTTTAGCCCAGACGTTAAACCGTAGAGTCGAACCGGCGACTATAAAAATCCCGGCTTGAAGACCGTCTAGCCCAGACATTAAACCGTAGAGTCGAACCGGCGACTATAAAACCCCGGCTTGAAGACCGTCGAGCTCCGACGTTAAATATCGAGAGTCGAACCGGCGACTATAAAACCCCGGCTTGAAGACCGCTACATGGATGAGTTTATCAGATATTCTATCTCCCCCGTTCGGGGTTGAGCGCATCAGTTATTTCATCTCCCCCGTTCGGGGTCGAGGACCAGCTTCAGATATTCTCTCCCCCGTTCGGGGTCGAGCGGTCGGCACTGGTCGAGGACCAGCTTCAGATATCCTATCCACTCGGCATCGTCCTATTCAGTACCACGCGATTGCCAGGTCGACATTTCACGATCGTTCTTTCGATATCCTATAGGCTGCGCAATCAGCACTTTCATAGCCATCCGACCGGTATCGCGCGGCATCGTCCGCCCGACATTTATCCGACCGATCGACATTCCGGTCGCACGCGCGGCATCATCCGCCCGGCATTTATCCGACCGATCGACATCATTCCGGTCGCACGCGCGGCATCGCCCGCCCCGCATCTATCCATCCGATCGCCGTCATTTCGATCGCTCGCACGACAGCGTTCGTCTAGCATCTATCCATCCGATCGACTGCACTTCGATCATCCTGTCGGTATCTTCATGGTCGCGTACTAGGCATCGCTCGTCCACTCGGTCTACTTGTTGTCCAGCGTGTTGTTCGGTCTGCTATGCTTGCACTCGTCATGCGCTTGTTGTTTTGCCGCTCATTTGATGTTTTGTCGTTCGCTCGACCTCGGGCCGATTATCGACTTGATCCGCTCGGCTTGATTACTATTTCATTCGACACCACTATTATAGCGACCGTTCGAGCGACATCATATTATTGGTTCAGCGATTTGGCTTTGACATCGAGAGTGGTTCAATTCTTTGCAATAGACTGTCCAGTCAGTCGGACTCACGCCTCCTTCGACTAGACTTGAAGCGGAGGCTTGTGATCCGGTTGTGTAAGGGCATGGGAGTAATTAGTTGGTGAAGGAAGGACAGTTTGGTCTTTTTAAGTCCAATTAGGTTTGACTTTAAAGGGGAGCAGGGTTCGGCTTTTGGGGGGGGCTTTTTTGGGTTTGGTTCGCCGCCAGGGACAGAGGGGAGGACCACCTCTCTCTCTCCCGTGCTCAGCTCATCACCGGCGCCAGGCGCCGCCGCTAGGAGGAACATAGGGGCATGGCTTGCTTCATGTTTCTTTGCAACCACCTCCTCTCGCCGGTTACAGCTCCGACGCCTATTGCCATCTATCCTCCTCTCCTCGCTGCTGTCTGCTCCCCTGCGGCCAGCCGCCGTCAGCAGCCTCCGCCGCCTTCTTCCGCGGCCACAGCCACAGCGTCGGCTAGTCCTCTAATGCGCTCCACAGCGCCTGTGACGCCTCTATCGCGCTCCGCATCGCTGTCGAGTCCTCACTAGCGCTGGGCTCAGAGATTAGCATAGCCGCCTATAGTGACCGCCGCCGCCCCTTACAGCACTCAGTGCTGCCTCCAGCGACTGCTGTCATCACTGTCGCCTCCTCCTAGTCGAAGAGCGCACGGGCAGCGGGCGCTACTTATGCTGTTTACCTATGCCGACCTTTGAGCTGGGATTGGGTTCCATCCATCGAGCCAATGGGTTTCACTATTCACGTCATTATTATGCTGATGGGTTATTATGCTTAGGAGTTGCAGGTATTATCCGGCCTGCGAGCCGTCTCTTTGGACCCCTGCTACATTAGATCACAGGCCATCGCGCTATGACTTGATCAGCATCACTATCAGCTCATCCATCCATCCGAGGGCGCCCCCCTGGGCCAGGGTACGTTCTCGTACCTTCTTTGCATTTATTTCAATATTCTATTATTATCCGGATATTTATGCATTTGTGGGATTCGCCTCGAGCACCGAGGTACCAGAGACCGGGAGAACCCGGTCGCTGGATACAGGTACAGTTGATCGGAGGAGGACTTCTGACGATCTGGTCAACGTAGCGGACAGCTCATCGACCGGGTCATGAGGATGCGGTCAACCTTCCAGACACGTCGCACCGGCAGGTTCGTTTTCTCAGCTTCCAGACAGGAATAAATTGGCGCCATCTGTGGGAACGCGCCTGATCTGGAACGTGAAGATGAACGACGCCGGATAGTTCTGCCATCCTCATGACCACGGTCAGTTTTTCTGTTATTTGTTCTGTCAGTTATATGATCTGTACTAGTGCCGAAGGCCCCCGAGCCGATCGGCCGGGAGGTTTATATCCGAGCCAAGGGCTCGAAGCCGAAGGCCCCCGAGCCGATCGGCCGGGAGGTTTATATCCGAGCCAGGGGCTCGAAGCCCCCGTTCGGGGGAGGTTTATACCGAAGGCCCCCGAGCCGATCGGCCGGGAGGTTTATATCCGAGCCAGGGGCTCGAAGCCGAAGGCCCCCGAGCCGATCGGCCGGGAGGTTTATATCCGAGCCAAGGGCTCGATAGCGAAGACCCCCGAGCCGATCGGCCGGGCGGATTATATCCGAGCCAAGGGCTCGATAGCGAAGACCCCCAAGCCGATCGGCCGGGCGGATTATATCCGAGCCAAGGGCTCGATAGCGAAGACCCCCGAGCCGATCGGCCGAGCGGATTATATCCGAGCCAAGGGCTCGATAGCGAAGACCCCCGAGCCAATCGGTCGAGCAGATTATATACGAGCCACAGGCTCGATGGTGAAGACCCCTGAGCCGATCGACCGGGTTTGAATTAGCCCTTAGGGCCGTCTAGCCCAGACGTTAAACCCTAGAGTCGAACCGGCGACTATAAAAACCCCGGCTTGAAGACCGTCTAATCCAGACGTTAAACCGTAGAGTCGAACCGGCGACTATAAAAACCCCGGCTTGAAGACCGTCTAGCCCAGACGTTAAACCGTAGAGTCGAACCGGCGACTATAAAAACCCCGGCTTGAAGACCGTCTAGCCCAGACGTTAAACCGTAGAGTCGAACCGGCGACTATAAAAACCCCGGCTTGAAGACCGTCTAGCCCAGACGTTAAACCGTAGAGTCGAGCCGGTATAAAAACCCTCAGGGCCGTCTAGCCCAGACGTTAAACCGTAGAGTCGAACCGGCGACTATAAAAACCCCGGCTTGAAGACCGTCTAGCCCAGACGTTAAACCGTAGAGTCGAACCGGCGACTATAAAAACCCCGGCTTGAAGACCGTCGAGCTCCGACGTTAAATATCGAGAGTCGAACCGGCGACTATAAAACCCCGGCTTGAAGACCGCTACATGGACGAGTTTATCAGATATTCTATCTCCCCCGTTCGGGGTTGAGCGCATCAGTTATTTCGTCTCCCCCGTTCGGGGTCGAGCGGTCGGCACTGGTCGAGGACCAGCTTCAGATATCCTATCCACTCAGCATCATCCTATTCAGTACCACGCAATTGCCAGGTCGACATTTCACGATCGTTCTTTCGATATCCTATAGGCTGCGCATTCAGCACTTTCATAGCCGTCCGACCGGTATCGCGCGGCATCGTCCGCCCGACATTTATCCGACCGATCGACATCATTCCGGTCGCACGCGCGGCATCGCCCGCCCCGCATCTATCCATCCGATCGCCGTCATTTCAATCGCTCGCACGACAGCGTTAGTCTAGCATCTATCCATCCGATCGACTGCACTTCGATCATCCGGTCGGTATCTTCATGGTCGCGTACTAGGCATCGCTCGTCCACTCGGTCTACTTGTTGTCCAGCGTGTTGTTCGGTCTGCTATGCTTGCACTCGTCATGCGCTTGTTGTTTTGCCGCTCATTTGATGTTTTGTCGTGCGCTCGGCCTTGGGCCAATTATCGACTTGATCCGCTCGGCTTGATTACTATTTCATTCGACACCACTATTATAGCGACCGTTCGAGCGACATCATATTATTGGTTCAGCGATTTGGCTTTGACATCGAGAGTGGTTCAATTCTTTGCAATAGACTGTCCAGTCAGTCGGACTCACGCCTCCTTCGACTAGACTTGAAGGGGAGGCTTGTGATCCGGTTGTGTAAGGGCATGGGAGTAATTAGTTGGTGAAGGAAGGACAGTTTGGTCTTTTTAAGTCCAATTAGGTTTGACTTTAAAGGGGAGCAGGGTTCGGCTTTTGGGGGGGTGGGGGGCTTTTTTGGGTTTGGTTCGCCGCCAGGGACAGAGGGGAGGACCACCTCTCTCTCTCCCGTGCTCAGCTCATCACCGGCGCTAGGCGCCGCCGCTAGGAGGAACATAGGGGCATGGCTTGCTTCATGTTTCTTTGCAACCACCTCCTCTCGCCGGTTACAGCTCCGACACCTATTGCCATCTATCCTCCTCTCCTCGCTGCTGTCTGCTCCCCTGCGGCCAGCCGCCGTCAGCAGCCTCCGCCGCCTTCTTCCGCTGCCACAGCCACAGCGTCGGCTAGTCCTCTAATGCGCTCCACAGCGCCTGTGACGCCTCTATCGCGCTCCACATCGCCGTCGAGTCCTCACTAGCGCTGGGCTCAGAGATTAGCATAGCCGCCTATAGTGACCGCGCCGCCCCTTACAGCACTCAGTGCTGCCTCCAGTGACTGCTGTCATCACTGTCGCCTCCTCCTAGTCGAAGAGCGCACGGGCAGCGGGCGCTACTTATGCTGTTTACCTATGCCGGCCTTTGAGCTGGGATTGGGTTCCAGCCATCGAGCCAATGGGTTTCACTATTCACGTCATTATTATGCTGATGGGTTATTATGCTTAGGAGTTGCAGGTATTATCCGGCCTGCGAGCCGTCTCTTTGGACCCCTGTTACATTAGATCACAGGCCACCGCGCTATGACTTGATCAGCATCACTATCAGCTCATCCATCCATCCGAGGGCGCCCCCCTGGGCCAGGGTACGTTCTCGTACCTTCTTTGCATTTATTTCAATATTCTATTATTATCCGGATACTTATGCATTTGTGGGATTCGCCTCGAGCACCGAGGTACCAGAGACCGGGGGAACCCGGTCGCTGGATATAGGTACAGTTGACCGGAGGAGGACTTCTGACGATCCGGTCAACGTGGAGACAGCTCATCGGCCGGGTCATGAGGATGCGGTCAACCTTCGACCACGCCGCCCGTGATTCGTTTCTCATCTTCCGACAAGAACAAATTGGCGCGTGCAGGGAGCGCTGATCGGAACGTGAAGATGAGCGGCGCGGATAGTTCGCCATCCTCATGACCACGGTCGGTTTTACATTATTTGTTCTATCGGTCATATGATCCGCATACTAGTGCAAGGCCCAGGCCGATCGGTAGGGAGGTTTATATCCGAGCCAAGGGCTCGAACCCGAGGATCGGGGTGAGTTATCAGCTGAAGGCCCCCGAGCCGGGAGGTTTATATCCGAGCCAAGGGCTCGATAACGCGGCCGGGCGGATTATATCCGAGCCAAGGGCTCGATAGCAAAGACCCCCGAGCCGATCGGCCGGGCGGATTATATCCGAGCCAAGGGCTCGATAGCGAAGACCCCCGAGCCGATCGGCCGTGTTTGAATTAGCCCTTAGGGCCGTCTAGCCCAGACGTTAAACCCTAGAGTCGAACCGGCGACTATAAAAACCCCGGCTTGAAGACCGTCTAGCCCAGACGTTAAACCGTAGAGTCGAACCGGCGAATATAAAAACCCCGGCTTGAAGACCGTCTAGCCCAGACGTTAAATCGTAGAGTTGAACCGACGACTATAAAAACCCCGGCTTGAAGACCGTCGAGCTCCGACGTTAAATATCGAGAGTCGAACCGGCGATTATAAAACCCCGGCTTGAAGACCGCTACATGGACGAGTTTATCAGATATTCTATCTCCCCCGTTCGGGGTTGAGCGCATCAGTTATTTCATCTCCCCCGTTCGGGGTCGAGGACCAGCTTCAGATATTCTCTCCCCCGTTCGGGGTCGAGCGGTCGGCACTGGTCGAGGACCAGCTTCAGATATCCTATCCACTCGGCATCGTCCTATTCAGTACCACGCGATTGCCAGGTCGACATTTCACGATCGTTCTTTCGATATCCTATAGGCTGCGCAGTCAGCACTTTCATAGCCGTCCGACCGGTATCGCGCGACATCGTCCGCCCGGCATTTATCCGACCGATCGACATTCCGGTCGCACGCGCGGCATCATCCACCCGGCATTTATCCGACCAATCGACATCATTCCGGTCGCACGCGCGGCATCGCCAGCCCCGCATCTATCCATCTGATTGTCGTCATTTCGATCGCTCACACGACAGCGTTCGTCTAGCATCTATCCATCCGATCGACTGCACTTCGATCATCCGGTCGGTATCTTCATGGTCGCGTACTAGGCATCGCTCGTCCGCTCGGTCTACTTGTTGTCCAGCGTGTTGTTCGGTCTGCTATGCTTGCACTCGTCATGCGCTTGTTGTTTTGCCGCTCATTTGATGTTTTGTCGTTCGCTCGGCCTCGGGCCGATTATCGACTTGATCCGCTCGGCTTGATTACTATTTCATTCGACACCACTATTATAGCGACCATTCGAGCGACATCATATTATTGGTTCAGCGATTTGGCTTTGACATCGAGAGTGGTTCAATTCTTGCAATAGACTGTCCAGTCAGTCGGACTCACGCCTCCTTCGACTAGACTTGAAGGGGAGGCTTGTGATCCGGTTGTGTAAGGGCATGGGAGTAATTAGTTGGTGAAGGAAGGACAGTTTGGCCTTTTTAAGTCCAATTAGGTTTGACTTTAAAGGGGAGCAGGGTTCGGCTTTTGGGGGGGGGGGGCTTTTTTGGGTTTGGTTCGCCGCCAGGGACAGAGGGGAGGACCACCTCTCTCTCTCCCGTGCTCAGCTCATCACCGGCGCCAGGCGCCGCCGCTAGGAGGAACATAGGGGCATGGCTTGCTTCATGTTTCTTTACAACCACCTCCTCTCGCCGGTTACAGCTCCGACGCCTATTGCCATCTATCCTCCTCTCCTCGCTGCTGTCTGCTCCCCTGCGGCCAGCCGCCGTCAGCAGCCTCCGCCGCCTTCTTCCGCGGCCACAGCCACAGCGTCGGCTAGTCCTCTAATGCGCTCCACAGCGCCTCTGACGCCTCTATCGCGCTCCGTATCGCCGTCGAGTCCTCACTAGCGCTGGGCTCAGAGATTAGCATAGCCGCCTATAGTGACCGCCGCCGCCCCTTACAGCACTCAGTGCTGCCTCCAGCGACTGCTGTCATCACTGTCGCCTCCTCCTAGTCGAAGAGCGCACGGGCAGCGGGCGCTACTTATGCTGT
This sequence comes from Zingiber officinale, assembly GCF_018446385.1. NCBI lineage: Eukaryota > Viridiplantae > Streptophyta > Magnoliopsida > Zingiberales > Zingiberaceae > Zingiber > Zingiber officinale. The sequence continues at coordinate 92,708,210 of NC_055993.1, forward strand.
TTACCTATGCCGGCCTTTGAGCTGGGATTGGGTTCCAGCCATCGAGCCAATGGGTTTCACTATTCACGTCATTATTATGCTGATGGGTTATTATGCTTAGGAGTTGCAGGTATTATCCGGCCTGCGAGCCGTCTCTTTGGACCCTGCTACATTAGATCACAGGCCACCGCGCTATGACTTGATCAGCATCACTATCAGCTCATCCATCCATCTGAGGGCGCCCCCCTGGGCCAGGGTACGTTCTCGTACCTTCTTTGCATTTATTTCAATATTCTATTATTATCCGGATATTTATGCATTTGTGGGATTCGCCTCGAGCACCGAGGTACCAGAGACCGGGGGAACCCGGTCGCTGGATATAGGTACAGTTGACCGGAGGAGGACTTCTGACGATCTAGTCAACGTAGCGGACAGCTCATCGACCGGGTCATGAGGATGCGGTCAACCTTCCAGACACGTCGCACCGGCAGGTTCGTTTTCTCAGCTTCCAGACAAGAACATGCAGCAAAAGCTAGCATTAAACGAATGGACTCTAATCATGCCACGGGAGCATAAGTCTCATCATAATCGAGGCCTTCGACTTGACTATAGCCCTTGGCTACAAGTCTCGCCTTGTTTCTTACGACTTCTCCCTTTTGGTTTAATTTATTTTTGAAGACCCATTTAGTTCCAATAATGGTGGTCTTCTTAGGTCTAGGAACTAAGTCCCACACTTGGCTCCTTTCAAATTGACCTAACTCATCTTGCATAGCTATGATCCAGTCAGAATCGTGCAATGCCTCATCAACTATTTTTGGTTCAATTTCTGAGATCAAGGCGACCTCATTAGACTCATTTCTAAAGAATGACCTAGTCCTAACCCCTTGTTGGATGTCTCCCACAATTTGGTCTTGGGGATGACTAGTGGCTATCCTAGATTGCCTTGGTGTTGGCGGTGCCTCATGAATGGTCTCACTAGGCACAGGCAAGGACTCAATATCAGGCAAAGGATCAGATTGAGTTCTTTGTTGCCTTTGCTCATCATCATCAGAGTCAACTTCGACTCTTTCTATGTTTCGATCATTCAAACTTAGTTTTCTAAGTTCAAGTTGAATTTCTCCTACATCCCTTGATTGATCATTCGATTTAGGGATTTCTTCAAATGCTACATCTGAGGACTCTTCAATCAATTTAGTCCTATTGTTGTAGACTCGATATGCTTTGCTGAAGAGAGAGTACTCGACCAGTATCCCTTCATCAGCCTTGGCCGTGAACTTTCCAAGATGATCCTTGGTGTTCAAGATAAACACCTTACAACCAAACACCCTAAGATGTTTAATTGTAGGGGGTTTCCCAAACCAAAGTTCATGAGGAGTTTTTCCTAAAAACCTATGTATCAGGACTCGGTTTTGCACATAGCAAGCTGTATTCACAACTTCAGCCCACAAGTAGCTCGGTAGTGAGTACTCATTGAGCATGCTTCGTGCAGCCTCTTGCAAAGCTCGGTTCTTTCTCTCCACAACCTCATTTTGCTGTGGGGTCCTTGGAGTAGAGAACTCATGCCTATATCCTTTTTCTTGACAAAATTATAAAAATCTATGGTTTTGAAATTCTCCACCATGATCACTTCTGATTGTTTTAATTGTTGTTGATTTTTCATTTTCAGTTCTTCTACAAAAAGAAATAAAAATATCTATGGTTTGATCCTTATTTTTCAAAAAGAAAGTCCATGTATATCTAGTAAAATCATCAATAATCACTAAGCAATATCTACTACCATTCAAAGAAATAACACTACTACAATCAAACAAGTCCATATGCAGTAAATCTAAAACAGTAGAGGTACTTACAGCACTTTTACCTTTATGAGTTGCTTTTGTTTGCTTACCCTTTTGACATGCATCACATAGTTTTGTCTTTCGGTACTTGATGCTTGGTAAGCCTCGCACTAATCCTTTGTTGGCCAGCTTTCTAATATTCTTCATGTTCACATGAGCCAACCTCCTATGCCAAAGCCATGATTCTTCTTCTTTTGACATGAAACACTTAGCAGAGGCATTAGTAGCACTTTTAAAAGAAATTTGATAAATGATATCTACTCTTGTGCCTACTAGTACCGTGTCAAGTGTGTCAATGTGTTTGACCAGACATTGACTTGAATGAAACTCAATTGTGTAACCCATATCACACAATTGACTGACACTTAGGAGATTAAAAGTCATCCCCTTGACTAGAAGGACATTCTTGATTTGGAGGCCTTCGGATATATGAATGTCTCCAACTCCTATAACCTTAAGACTACCATTGTTATCAAATGACACATTACCTCTATTTTTGTTTTGAATGGTAGAAAATAGTGACTTGTCCCCGGTCATGTGCTTGGAGCATCCACTATCAACAAACCAAGTTGATAGACGCTCCCCCCTTTACCAATGCCTACAAGACACGAAAGATAGATGTTTTAGGTACCCAAATCTTGGGACCTAATGCATCTACAATGAAAGACTTAGGCACCCATGCCTTTGTTACCTTCTTCCTAGTCTCATGAACCCTAGAAACATGCGATCTATGAAATTGGGTTCTTGACACTAAAGAAATAAAGCTAGACTCCTTAGGTTGGTATCCTAATCCAGCCTTGTTGTAGACCGCCCTTTGGGCATTTAGAATCATGTCTAGGGTCTTAGAGCTAGTTGAGAATTTTTCAAGTATTTTCTTGAGTTTCTCAACCTCACCCTTCAAAGCCTTGTTCTCATCCTAAAGGACCTCTAGATGTAGGTCATCAACCTCATCTTCCCTAAGGGCCCTCAAGTTTTCTACTTCTTCTTTTAATGATTTATTTTTTGTTTTTGATTTTTTAAGCAAGGTAGACAAATGTGTAATAGTCTTATAGCATTTTTCTAAGTGAGAAGAGGTTACCTCTTCATCATCCGAAGATGATGAAGCCGCGGCTGAAGTGCTTGAGTCATCACTCTCGGACTCGGACTCCTCCCTTGCCATGAGTGCCAATTGCCGAGTACTCTTCTCCTTCTTCTCTTCCTCCTCCGATGAGCTTGAGGAAGATTCATCCCAAGTGGCCTTGAGAGCTTTCTTCTTCTTGGCTCTTTCCTCCTTCTTTTTGGCCCGTTCCTCCTTCTTGAGTTTTGGACACTCACTCCGGTAGTGGCCTTTCTTGCTACACTCATAACATGTAACATTAGTCTTATCGATATTTTGATCATTAGGTTTACCTTTTCCTTTGTATCTTCGGCTTCTTCTCATAATTCTCCTCACGAAGTTGGCCATCTCGCTTGATGATGATCCGCCTTCATCATCAGACTCGGAGGAGGATGTAGATGAAGAAATCTCTTTCTCCTTCTTCTTTTCCCTCTTTCTTCTTCCATCCTTGTTCTTTGGTCCTGCAACTAAGGCAATACCTTTCTCTCTTTGACCTTTGTTAGCAAGTTCATGAAGTTCCATTTCACAAAAGAATTCATCTAATTTAACAATGGAAAGATCCTTGGAAACCTTGTAGGCATCTACCATAGATGACCACAAGGCATTCCTTGGAAAGGCTTTAAGAGCGTACCTTACTAGATCGTGATTCTCCACGCGTTCATCTACGGAATGTAGACCATTGATGATTTCCTTGAATCTCCCATGTAGTTCACTTACCGTTTCGTTTTCCTTCATGGTGAGATTTTGTAGTTGATTCAAGAATAGGTCCCTCTTGGCTATCCGAGAATCTCGAGTTCCTTCTTGGAGCTCGATAAGCTTATTCCATAAATCTTTTGCACTCGAGAATGGACCTACCTTGACGAGTTGGTCCTTGGCAATCCCACATTGTAAGGTGACTACCGCCTTGGCATCGGCTTGCCCTTTACGAGTTTGTTCGGTAGACCACCTTGATGAATCGAGTTCCTTACCTTCTTCATCCTTCGGTGGTGTGAATTCTTCCTTGACCGAGAACCACATGGAGATATCAGTCTTGAGGTAATACTCCATGCGGCTCTTCCAATACTGGAAATCTGCTCCATCGAAGAAGGGTGGTCTGTTGGTGCTGAATCCTTCCTTCATGGCCATCTTGTTGCTCCTTAGGATGTTAGTCCAGATGAAGAGCACCAGGCTCTGATTCCACTTGTTGGGATCTTAGATGGCTAGAGGGGGGGTGAATAGCCTCTTAAAAACTTAAACACAAATTTATACAAAGAAACTTGTTAGCACAGCGGAATTAGGAAACTAAAACAAAGAAGAAACAAGCACACTAACACACGAATTTATGAGGTTCGGGGATAACTTGCCCCTACTCCTCGGCGTGTCCGTAAGGTGGACGACCCCTTGATCTTCGGTAGATCGCACCCCGGATAAATTTCGGCTAAAGATCCTCCTTCTCGGTGGAGTAACCTCTCCACAAAGTCTCAAGAAATATATATGTTAAAGCACAAGACTTACAGAGCTCGGTGGCAAAGAAGAATGAACTAAAGCTTACAACCACGCGAGGATCAGTGGAAACAGAGAACTCACAGACAGCAGTTTCTCACCCGAGAGCTCAAGAACTTAGCACACCACAACGATCAACAGAACGTTTTTCACTTTCTTGCTTTCTTGTTGTTCTTTCCTCTCGCTTTTTACTGCTTCTTAAGCCCCTGTTCTCCGCTGTCACGGATCGTGGTCAAACTGCACAGAATCATCGCTACAGCCAATCCCTCTTCCTCCTTACCTGGTTCTCTGAACTCACACCAATGAAATCACAGTCTTCACTGGTGTCTTCTGAGCTCGAACCAATCACCAGGAGTCAAGTGGATCGCAGCCAGATCACACCAGTAGCCGTTGATGCACCATGCGCCGCGAATCACAGCAGAAAGGCCATTTGTCGTATTCCTCTTATGGACTTAATTTGAAATTAGGCTTGGAATGATACCTGTGATCCTGCAAACTCAAAAGCTAACAGCACAGAGGGTTATATCACATGAATCAGGCAAATCAAATGCAGTGGAGGAATTCCAGAAACAACAACAAATCTGATTGTGTGTGGATCGGTCACCAGACCGATCCAGGATAGACATATCTTACAGATCGGTCGCTGCTTCTCCGATCGGTCGTGGAGACCGATCAGGCTGATCGGTCTCCACGGCCGATCACGCCTCTTCTCTGCGATAACATCTCTGATCGGTCTCCAAGACCGATCAGATTACACTCGATGTACGCTTGTGTTTCTGATCGGTCTGGTGATCGATTACACTCGATGTGCTCGAGTGTTTCTGATGATCTACGCGATCAGATTACACTCGATGTGCTCTTGAGTGTTTCTGATCGATCACCGGACGATCCATGGAAACTCGGTTTCACGTTTCCTTTGGATCGATCATCGACCGATCCACTTATGTATCATTTGGTTGGTGCCGACGGATCCAATGTACCATGGAATGTCCACTTAGGTCCCTCTCTGACCTAATTCGGAGAACAAACTACCGAGCCCTCTCCGACTTCGTCCGGTCCAGAGAACGAGCTACCGAGCCCTCTCCGACTTCGTCAGGTCCAGAGAACGAGCTACCGAGCCCTCTCTGACCTAGTCCGGAGAACGAGCTACCGAGCCCTCTCCGACTTCGTCCGGTCCAGAGAACGAGCTACCGAGCCCTCTCTGACCTAGTCTGGAGAACGAGCTACCGAGCCCTCTCCGACTTCGTCAGGTCCAGAGAACGAGCTACCGAGCCCTCTCTGACCTAGTCCGGAGAATGAGCTACCGAGCCCTCTCCGACCTAGTCTGGAGAACGAGCTACCGAGCCCTCTCCGACTCCGCGTGCCAAGTTTCCAACTTGGACTTTTCCCTTCCACTTGATCAACCTTGATCAGTAATCAAACCGAGTTTAATTAACATCTGATACAAACTTAAATCCGTGTCAACATCAAAACAACAGCCAGGTCAGACTGTATCAACAATTATGTCTATGACGTATATGTCTAGAGTTACCATTATACAGATGGCTCTGTGCCAGACCAATTGCTGATTGACTATCACAATGTATGCAAAAAGTCGACAAAGGTTTCAGCTATCTCGAAATATCTTCTAAGAATTGTCGTAGTCATTTAGCCTCTTCACTGCATTTGTCAAGAGCTACAAACTCAGATTCAATTGTGGATCTGGTTATTATCGTTTGCTTAGAAGATTTTCAGGAAATGGCTGCACCTCTCAGAGTGAATACATATCCACTCGTAGACTTAGAGTCTTTTATGTTAGATATCCAACTAGTATCGTTGTATCCTTCAATCACAGCAGGATATCTCATATACATATTCATGAGTATACATCAAGTACCTTAGTACTCTTGTTATCTCTTTCCAGTGCTCAACACCTGGATTACTCGTGTATCTACTCAGCTTACTTACTGTGTATGCCAAGTCTGGTCGTGTATAACTTATCAGGTATATCAGACTTTCAATCACTTAAGAGTACTCTATCTGAGAGATACTTTCACCTCAATTTTTCAATAGATATTGATTCGTATCTATCGGTATTCGTGCCAATACACTATCACCCTTGGTAAATTTCTCAAGAATCTTGTCCACGTAATGGGACTGATTAAGAACAAGTCATTCTGTTGATCTAAGAATTTTGATTCCTAGAATCACATCAGGCAGGCCCATGTCTTTTATGTCAAATCTTGAGTTCAACATATCTTTAGTGGATTTGATTATCTTATCATACTCCCAATGATAAGTATGTCATCTATATATAGACATAAGATGGCGTAGTCATTCTCTGTGACTTTCATGTAGACACATTTATCACATTCATTAATCTTGAATCCACATTCCTTCATGGCATTATCAAATTTTTTATGCCACTGTTTTGGTGCTTGTTTCAAGTCATATAATAACTTCATCAATCTACAAACCTTATTTTTTTTGTCTTGGCATAGAAAAACCTTCTGATTGCTTCATGTAGATTTTTTCTTCTAAATCTATATTTAGAAAGACTATCTTTACATCCATCTGATGTATTTCGAGATTCCAAAGAGCGGCAAACCAATAATATTCTAATGAAAGTTATTCTCGACACCGGAGAATACATATCAAAGTAATCGAGGTTTTTTGTTGTTGGTATCCTTTGATTACCAATCTGACCTTATACTTTGTGTCATCTGACTTCATTTTCTTCTTGAAGATCCACTTGCAACCTAGTGATTTACTTTCAGGAGGAAGATCCATAAGTTCCCAAGTGTGATTTTGCAAGATAGAGTCTATCTCAGATGCAATTGCCTCTCTTCAGTGAGGTCCATCAAAAGAGCCTACAACTTTTGAATAATTTAGGAGTTCACTTTCCAACATGAAAGTGATAAAATCTTATTCATAGGATTTTTTTACCCGGGCTCTTTTACTTTGTCTAAGCTTAACCTCCACTAGTTCCTCATCATCATTTTCACCTTATGTTTCATATAGCTGCTTTAAGGAGCTAGCATCCTCTCGGGTTTTGTACAGAAAGACATGCTCAAAGAATGCGATATTTCTTGATTCTATTATCGAGTTCTTGTGTATTTCTAGTATTTATGATTTATACACAAAAAATCGATATGCACTGTTGTTCTGTACAAATTCAATAAATATGCAATCAACAGTCTTTGGTCTTATTTTAATCTTTTTCGGATCAGGCACCAACACTTTGGCAAGACACCCCCATATTCATAAATATTTGTAGGACGGTTGCCTTCTATTCCAGAACTTATAAGGGCTCTTATCTATTTTCTTTTGGGTCACCTTATTTAAAAGGTAATTAGCTATTAACACGGCTTCCCCCTACATGAACTCTGGCAGTCTAGAGCTCAATAGAAGAGCATTCATCATCTCCTTTAGAGTTCGATTCTTTTAGTCAGCAACTCCATTTTGTTGAGGAGTATAAGAAATTGTAATTTTGTGTCTGATCCCATGTTCAATACACAACTTAACGAACGGTGATACATATTCACCGCCTCAATCACTTCGAACCACCTTAATCTTTTTATTAAGTTAGTTTTCAACCTCATTCTTATAAAGTACAAATTTCTCTATAACTTCATCCTTTGAGAAGATACACGACAATATTTTGTGTTATTATCTACAAAAGTTCATTGCTCGAGTGGTTAATTGCTTCTTTCAATATGTTGAAAGGATGATCTTATCATTTTGCTTCAACACAAATCTCACACTTGTGTTTTGGGTCAAGGTGAAATGTAGATATGCTTTGCATATTTATTAATCTACGTAACACATCGTAGTTAACATATTCTAGTCTACCATGCCACAAACATGTAGACTCAAGCATATAAATGGAAGAGTTTTCATTTTTATTTATCTTAGGCCTAATAGCCATTATATTGAATTGAATAGCCCATCAGATATATAGTCTCTCCCGACAAACATTCCATTATTAGACAATACAACTCTGTCTGACTCAAAAATAATACGAAAGCTATGCTTGCTTAACAGTGATCCGGACATTAGATTCTTCCAAATCTCCAGAATATACAACATATTGTTCAGAGTAAAGTCCTTGCCCGAGGTCATCTTTTAGCACCACTTTTCCTTAACCTATGATGTCCGAGGTTGCTGAGTTCCCCGTGAACAGTGTCTCTAGTGACTTTTCGAAGTTGTGGAGTAACTCCTTGTTACAAAATACATGTCAGGTGGCTCCAGTATCGATCAACCATTGTCACGAGTTTGAACCCACCAGGTTCAACTGAGAGACCACAGCACAGAAGTCATTCATTTTTGGTCCCTCATTTAGGTTGGCCTCCTGCTTCTTCTTCGGCTTCCTGTACTCTAAAGATTTATGACCTACTCAGTCACAGTTGAAGTACTTCTCAGAGAACTTCTTTTTGCTGATGCCTCCTCTGAGTCTCATCTTGGAAGATTTGGCGTTCTTCCGTTTCGAACTTTGACCGTGCTTGACCACGTTGGTTTTCACAGTAGCTTGAGAGAACAACTTTCTCTTTGAACTCTTGTTGTCTTATTCGATACGAAGTCTAACAATAAGTTCCTCCACATTCATCTCCTTCCACTTGTGCTTCAGGTAGTTCTTGAAGTTCTTCCAGTTGGGAGGCAACTTTTCAATGATAGTAGTCACGTGGAAGGTTTCACTCAGAACCATCCCTTCTGAGTAGATCTTATGCAAGATCACCTGAAGCTCCTGGACTTGGTTGATCACCGTCTTGGAGTCAACCATCTTGGAGTATAGGAATCGGCCCACAATGAACTTCTTGGCCCCTGCATCCTCCGTCTTGTACTTCTTGTCCAGGGACTTCCATAACTCCTTAATTGTTCTCTTCATGCTATACATAGTATACAGTGAGTCAGCAAGGCAGTTGAGGATGTAGTTTCAGCAAAGGAACTCAGAATGAGTCCATGCCTCCACTGCACCGATGATCTGCGCATCAACATCCTCAGGATGTTTGGGAGAGTCCTTGGTCAAGAACCGAGTCAGATTGAGCGTGGTTAAGTAGAAGAGCATCTTCTGCTACCACCTCTTGAAGTTCAATCCACTGAACTTCTCTGGCTTTTCCCCGTGATTAATTGGCACAGTTCTAATAGAGGCGGAGGGAACCTTCATGTGTTAAGTCTGTTGCATCTCAACATTATGTTCTGTGGCTATTTCAACAGAATCAATTTTGTTTCAAGATTGTTAGATAAATAATTTACTGCCAGAGATTTACGGGGTGTTAGCTGAATTTAAATTACACTGAACTAAATTCACTTATCTGTCAAGAAGATCTGAGCAGATAATCTCAGGCTGCCAGCGGGGGCTAGTTTCTGCCAAGTGCTGAAGATAGTCTGCATAGTGACGGCAAAGCGGGCTGAGAGGTCGGGCGGGTAGGTCGACCGAGTAGGAAGATCGTGAAGGCAGATCAACTAGGCGGGTAGAGCGGCTGATCGGGTCGAGCGACCGAGCAACCAAGTGGTCAGTCGGGCAGAGCAACGGAGCGGCCGAGCAAGCAGAGCGGTTGACAGAACAATACGGTTGAGCGAGCGTGGAGCCGAGTAGTTGAGTGAACAGTGCAATCAAGTTGCAGGTAGAGCATAGAGTTCGATCAGGCAGAGCAGCCATCCGATCAGAGAGGCCAACTGAGCAGTGCGATCGGGCGAGCAGAAAGGTCGATCGGGCGGACAGAGAGACCGACCGGGCCGATAGAGAGGCCAACCGAGTGAGTGGAGAGGCCGACTGGGCAGATAGAGAGACCGATCGGGTGAACGACCAAGCAGACATAGAGACCGAGTGAGCGTGTGACCGGCGGGTATTGAGGCTGGGTGAAGCAGCTAAGTAGTCGGTCGGCAGAGAAGCCAAGCGGGCGAGCCGGGTGGCCGTGTGAGCAGAGAAATCTAGCAACTGAAGAATCCGAACGGGCGAATGGATCGAGGCTTGCGAGTGTCGCAGTTTTCTTGAAACAGATTTACCCCACCTCCGGTTGTGCTTCGAGGTTTTCTCGGGTCGTCTGTTTCCCAGGATACAATGGTTAACCGTAGCGCACACTAAGTACTGGTGGTCACAGTAAACTGAGTGGTACCCGACTGCTATCACGGACACTCCGCCCAATAAGAGTTTGCACGACAGAGGAAGAGGGAACATAGGCAGAGAGCTTCTGCTGCTTTTTCTTTGTGTGTCTCTTTACCTATGATCGCAACCTCCTTATATAAGAACTCATATCAACGTTAACATTAATGATGGATTAATGATCATTACTCACCGAGTTGTAAAATGCCAACATTTCACTCGGTCGTTTTGATTCTGCATTAATATTACTTTAATGCATCAAAAGGTTTACATGGTAAAATATTAGTTCGACATTCGGTGCGCACAGGTCATGCCTGTACACGAGTCAACATGGTTCAGTGCAATTTGTGCCCTGGATTTACATCCCTGTGCACCCACGCGTAAGAGAGTCTCTCTCCATACATTTATTCATATTATCAATGCATATAAATCAATATAAACTAACGAACATATCATGAAACTCCTAACATAAAACTAAAGTCTTATTTACTGATGCGGTGATGATGAAGGACCCTATCCCGTAGTCACGGTGGAGGTCAAAGTCAAGATGATTAATGCGTAGATGACAGTGGTCGGTCGGGCGAAGCATGCCCCGATCGGGGAGAAGGCTCCAACCCGCCATCGCCTTTGACACGGAGAGCATTCAAACAACTGACGCTTAAGGGAGAATGATGCGCAAAAGCTGAGCCGAGCGGCTACCTTGCTTGGTCAGATAGCAAAGTCTGGCATCGACAGAGTTTAACTTCGACCGAGCGGCTACCCCGCTCGGCCTAACAGCAGGACTCAGAGTGGAACTTCGTTTAAGCAGAAAGAAGTATCGAGGTTTTGGCTGACCGGATAGGGCACCAGAGCGGCGAATAGACGGCCGAGCGGCCAACCCGCTCGGTCTGGTGGTACAGTACTTTGATATCCCTTAACATCCTTTTAGAAATTAGTGTCGACACTGGGCATGGGTTGCCAGAAGATCGTACGACGGAAGGTTCCACTATCACTTCAGAGATATGCTCGGTCTGTTAAGGTACTATGTCAGGGACACTTTACTAAAAAATATTTTCAAGGAAAGTTTTGAGATGCATGCTCGCCTTGGGAAGCATGCACGTGCGCTACCGAAACTCTATATAAAAGGGAGTCCAAAGTATCAGCGGAGGTATGCGATATTCATTGTTTCTGCTGCAGTTCTTGTTGCTCCGCTTCATTCCTCATCGTCGATGACTGACTTGAGTATCGGAGGACCAACATCGGGAATCCCTTCTCCAACTCGACACTAACGAAGTCTATGTTGCATATCTACACGGAATCCACATAAGATCAACGTGAACACTATATTTTAACTTTTGATCTCTTTTAACTTTCGGATAGAATTATTCATAATAAAATCTGTTTCCTCTTTTACCACTTCTTCGTCCACATATGTAACAGAAGTTGCTTCCTATGAGCTCACGCGTCTTCGAAAACAATAACAGTATGGCACAGGAATCGTCCATTGATTCCTTGGAAACGGGGGGTTTGTTGTTTTAACTTTTTGTGTGTGTGACCATCCGTGATGGGCTCGCAACTATGGAGCAGTACGTTCTAATTACAGTATGGAGGCTTACTTCTTGTTCGGTGTTGTTTTGAGGTTAGTGAAAAACTCTGGCGCCCACAATTAATGGTGTCGATCGGGGCCAGTGGTATGGATATGCACGGATTTTCTCAATTAACAGATGTCCCAATCATGATTTGTCTAATTAATAAAATTCAATGAGAAGATAATTGAAGTGCTTGACCTCCTGCTGCTCGCAATGATAGTTCTTGGCGTTTTGCTGAAACCTCCGGTTTGCGCCAATGGAAAAGCAAAACAGCTCCCTGTTTTTGGGGAGATGAAACCAAAACCAAGAGCCATGCCACTCTCCGTCTCTTCTGTTGTCTGTCCTCTCTATATATGCACCACCTCTGCTTTCTTATCCCAGCAGCAAGCGAAATTAATACATTCGTTTTGACGAACTCGTAGAATTAGAGAGGAGAAGAGATATTTATAGCGAGACAGAGATGGCTTCGGTGAAGAAAGTTTCGGTGTTGGTGGCGGCCAGCGTGGGCGCCGTGGAGGCGCTCAAGGACCAAGCTGGGTTGTGCAGGTGGAACTATGGCTTGAGGTCCCTGCAGCAGCGTGCCAAGAGAAACATGGGATCGCTGTCTCAGGCCGCGGCCATGTCGTCGTCCGTCTCTGATAGGAGAAGCAGGGAGCAAGCTGAGCGATCGGAGGAGTCGTTGAGGAAGGTGATGTACATCAGCTGCTGGGGACCTAATTAGCAGTGCTTGGAAAGTTAGAGTTCGAGTTGTGTGATTGTAAAGTTACAAAGAGCATCAATCGAATATATATATTTTGGTTTATTTCTTCAACATCAGAGAATGATTATCGTGATCCATCTTCTTCTTCTTGTTTTCTTATTCCTTTTGGGTTTGAAATCTCTTTCATATGTTGTGTGTGTGTGTGTTTATTGGTTGTAACTCGGCTAATTGCTTGGATTCTTTTGAATTTATGCAGACTTAAAGAGTGCCCCTCCATGTGTTTAGTCATGAAGAGATTCAGTTCTGTAGAATTGTCTAAAACTTGCTTTCTCTGTGATTGCTGCTAAAAGAAATAACAAGAAGAAGATCAAGAACTACTAAAATACACATTCAAATGAGACTACTGAGATGGGGATTCACTTTGTCTAGCTGACCACTAAACTCCTCTTCTCTCGATGCCGAGACAACTACGAACGCTTGCATCCTGCTTCATGGCCTCAAACTAACATCATCATTCTAATTGCCAACTGCATTCTACATATATAACTTACAAAATTTTATTATGTTCTTGCAACAATGTCTGTGGCATTCTCCACAGATTGTTGAAACTATCACGGGCAGTCTCAACTATTAGAGGCTTCTTGCAGACTAATACTAAAATGCCCAACCTTTTTGTCCTCAAGGAGAGAAGACCTATGAGCGCGAGTGTGTAAGCTGTGGGGAAGATCACTGCTAAATGCAACCTCTTCTGCAGTGTGGCCGAGATCATTAGACCAAACAAATGGTATGCTGCAACTTAACTTAAGAATACCGTTTCCACAGCCTCCAGATTCCTTGGGTGGGCAAGGAATGCTGCATCCATGATTCTTAACCTTGCTATCAGACTCAACGGTGGATAAAGATGAGTTATCTGGTCGCTCGCCTGTGGAACGTCTCCGTCTTTTCCCAACAATTTCACTGATGACATACTTCTTTGCCCTTTGTCTCCTACCAGCCTTGGAGGAATCAATTGCAGGTGTCTGAGAAGCAGTTCCTTTTAGTATCTTTCCGCAACAATCTAAGCAAAGCTTGTAAGAGCAATTTGAGCAGCTTCTGTGAAAATCCACTAGTGAAGTCCTGCAATAATTACTGGTTCCAAGAGGGAAACAAGAAAGGAAAACAATATTAATCAAGTGAATTACATTTTAATGCATGATGAGACGATAACAAAGAACAGAATATGACCTAAAAATTATAACTTGCTAAAGCAAAATAGAGGCACAAGTTTACAAATGGCCATCTAAGAAACAAGGTCAGTACGCAGTCCATGATTTCAGAAACATAGCAAATCATGAAATTCTCAGACGTGTTAAAGATGTGAAGACATACCAGTTAACAAGCTCATTGTGAGGCTCATATACTCGAAGAAGTACACCAGAAAATCCACCTTCTGGATGATAGATCGATCAAGAGGATATCTAACTGGAGGAAGAAACTAGGTAATTGTTTTGAAGCTTACCTTGATCCCCTTGCTTTACTTCCAGCTCATTTAATTGGTTCTGATAGATATGTTTCAGCAAGGGAAGCAATTCAGATATCAAGCTATATGTGTGCTCCTTATTATTAAACTTGTTTTGACCATTTGTCAGTTCCTGAAGATGATACAAATTGCATATGCACATAAAAGTTCTAGACTAGTATGAAAGTTGACAGAACCTTCTCTAACTTAAAGAATTGGTTAGGAAGTCAACCTTATGCCTGTCTTCTTTAGCTCCAAGAGGAGAACAAGTCGGATAATCCAATTGTCCATGACAAACAGGGTAGACAGTCTTCACATCGACAAGAGAAATCTCATCACTATTGGCACACTCAGTCTTCCTATGCTCCTGAACAATTTCAAGATCCTGAAGATCACATAAATGGAAACTTTCATGACAAAACATTCTCAGAGTAAATAATATTCATAAAACTTTGCATGTTAAAAGTAAGTAAACCTTATAACCATCTTTAGCTGGACTTCTAGAACATGCTTGGCAATCACAACAGTCGCGACAAACAGGACAAGCAATCTTTACCTCCTTTTCAAGCATACCAGAGTACCTTGACAATACAAACTAAATCAGATAAACAGAAGTCGTTTATATAATAGCAGCAATATAGCTCAACCACAATGAAACTTCACCAAAATAACAAAAGCAATCTAGCTCAACTCACAGTGAAACTTATACACATAAGACAAAAAAGTAATTTAATAATATCAAAATCAAACCAAATCATGGCTAAGTACAGAAAAGGCTCAAATAAGATTAAAGCACAATTAAGATTAACCCAAACCTAAAATTAACTTGGATTCATCCTTCAATAAATCAAAATTGATCTAAAAATCTCTACTGAAAGTCCTAATCCAAGTGTGCCTTGAGTGACCCTCCATAATGATAATCCATTCAAATCAAAGCTTCTCATACTAAGGAATATAACAGAACCTGCAAACTGAATCCAAAACAAATAAACTATTTGGTATTCAATTTAGGGAGTAAGAGTTCACAATTTAGCCTGATGACATAACTAGCTCATCAAGGGATACAGAGTGTGATCATATCCACTGTAGAATTTATATGCTTTCAGGATCAAGAGAACAATTGCAAAACTAATCAGGTAGGCTGGAAACCTAAAACCATGCTTCCCAGATGATAAAAATTTGTTTGTAAGTATCAATATATTGAAGTTTCATTGACTTTAATCTAGTAACACACACAATAGGTAACAGCTTGGAGGACACATTTGGGTATAGATTAATGGGTGTCAATGAAAGAAATCTTTTTTTCTTTGTGAAATGTGAAAATCATGATTGGTTAGCTTATGAAGATTCACAGGATTCCATTAACTTATGAAGTTGTTACGAAACTCCCAGTTGCAGAAGCTTAGCTAGGCCAAATATTCACACAGAACTTGTTATATTAGCAACACACTAACTATGATGATAGTATGAGGGTGCCAATAGGAAATGAATTTATGTTAGGGAACTTACTTTTAGTTACTAAAGACAGTGAGT
This sequence comes from Zingiber officinale, assembly GCF_018446385.1. Classification (NCBI taxonomy): domain Eukaryota; kingdom Viridiplantae; phylum Streptophyta; class Magnoliopsida; order Zingiberales; family Zingiberaceae; genus Zingiber; species Zingiber officinale. Next base: position 92,723,986 of record NC_055993.1, read on the forward strand.
AACATGTAAATCTCGATAATAAGTTGGGAGATGCACAAATTCTGTTATTCGCTAATGTGGTATCAAAGGAAGCTTTTGACATGGATTCATGATTGATTATCATTTGAAAATTCTGAGTATTACCTTTCAAATTCCTGCATAATAAGATAATAATCACAGGATAATAGCATCAGCATAGCAAAAGGAAATATATTTAGTTTGGACAATTTGAGTTTTTCGTGCTGCAACACGGAATAGGTAATAGCTTGTAGGACACATATATTCTGCTATTGACTGAAGCAGTAAGCTTTTGCCTTGGAAGCTGTTATGATTAGTTATCATTTGAAATTCACAGTATTGCCTTCCAGTTCCTGCATAATCTCCCAGCTCCAGAAGCTTAGCTATACTACTTTAATGATCTGCTCCACTACTACCTCACAATTATCATGGATACACCTATTCATTGTCACTAAAAGATCCCTTAGGAAGAAAGAAATAATGTCGGCTTTACAAAATAATCAAACGGAAATATATTAGATAATGCAAGAGTCCAATTGAGATTCTCTGAAATGTAGATTTTGCAGACCCAGTTGGCAAGGTGTACTAAGATGAGCCAATTATTTGACTCCCAGTACTGCCCAAACCAAATCCTTTAGTCTACAACGCCATTTATTTCTCGTTAACAAGTTTTACTACGTCAAAGAAAAAGCTCCAATGAATACTCCAATATCAAGATATGGAAATAGCATACATTTTGCTTGTAGCCGGAGTGTTGAGGCAGGTCATCCTTAACAAAGTGTCTTCTATTTCTTATATTGAATCAGATTAGGAGTACCAAAAAGTGAAAGGGTTCCCCAGCAATATTTTCCCACATTTTAAGAGCAAAAAACTACTATGCATTCAGAATTTTTTTCCTTTTTATTTTTCAAGAGGAACCTTTTGATACACACATTAAGATAGAAAAGTAACCAAGATAACCAAATGAAAAGGAATTAGATGCACATTAGCTAATGTGGCGTTCAGGAATACACACAACCAAGAGCAAGCCAAAAATACCTTTTTTTAATGCAACGAGAGCAAAAGAACCTCTTCCTACAGCTCAAACACCGAACCATTTTCACCACGTTCTTCTCCTTACAACTGTGGCAGATCCTCTTCCTTCCCATTCCCGGACCCCTTCCACAAGGTATATTCTGGAATCCAACATGCATCGGCGAAAGTTAAAATATAACAGAAAGAGCAGAATAATTTGAGAGCTAACCAGAGAGTAAAGAAACGTAGTACGTATAGTAGAGAAGGGGCAATGGTTTCAAGGACCAAGAAAAAGGACAAGAGAAGGGAGCTGAAACAGAAATGTAAAACCTTTATTGTCGCCACCGGAATCGGCTCAGCGTTCTTGGACCGAATGCACCTCCTTGTGAGCAAGCACCCATCCTCAAACCCTACCTTCCGATCCACAGAACCGCCCTCTTCCTGACGGCCACCAACGGAAGGCGTCGCGATGGTCATCAGCCCGTTGGGAAGAACCCTCGTGGTCCGGGCCTCTCCCTCCCCACTCTCCTCTTCCCGTTTCATCCTCCGTTTGGGAGCGATCGGGTGCTCCGCCAGGAGTTCTGCCTTCTTCCTGCGCTTCCTCGACGGAGGCTCCCCGGCGGCTCTGTTCGATTTGCGGGCGGCGGAGGCCTTGTGCTTCTCCATGTTGGAACGGGTCTGGATGTAGTGGTATTCGCAGAAGGTAAGGCCGTCCATGGCGCGCTTGTGGCAGCGCCATTTGCGGCCGTCACTGCGGCGGCAGCGGGAGTCGTCTCCCGGGGAGGCGTCGAGGTCGTCGTAGAGCCGCCGAGGCCTCGGCATTTGCGGCGGGATCGGAAACCCCTTCGAGAGGAGAGGGGGGAGTGAACCAGCGAGGGCGCAGTTAATGGCAGGGGAGCAAAAGGAAGGAGGACTGCCGTTCTTTTCTTGAAAGCCCACGGGACAGGATTCCATCCGTCTGAGTCTTAGGGAAAATTTCATCTTGCCCCCAAATGTTATCAAAATCCTATCAATCACTTGTAAAATTCCCAATTTTGTTAAATCTAAAATCTTCACCGTAGGTGATTGTAAATTTTATCTGCTATTTATTTTTTTATTTATTTTATCTTGGAAGAAGATAATTTGGTGTAATTTCTCTGTTTTTATCTGCTATTAAATTAAATATGTAATTCTTTGAGTGCGGCATTGCATGTTTACTTGCCATTTTGTAAAGAAATTGCAAGTATTTATTTATTTTATTTTATTTGCTTAAAACATTATTAATGTGGTTATTAAAGTGTGGAGATGTGTTACAGGATTTGAAAGGAACAAAAGATATGAAAAAAATCGTGGACGGCAGGATTCGAACCTGCGCGGGCAAAGCCCACATGATTTCTAGTCATGCCCGATAACCACTCAGGCACGTCCACTTATTGGCATTCATTCGTTGTATAATATAATATTTAATGTATTGATCAGTAAAATTGTTAGATTTCTTGTATTTAATGCTGTCGCTGTTTCCTTCCCCAAGCCCCACCGAATTGAAGCCATCGAATTCGAATGGCTCATTCGAGATTTCTCCTTTTGCGGCGACTTCGAATAGCTGAAACCCCGGATACATGATTCCCCAGGCGACTCCACTGGTGCCGGACCACCGGGCTGCCCCAACGCCGTTGGCCTTGGTCGGGCAGGAGGGAATCCAGCAGTCTTCTTCTCCGCGAACCAACGCCGGAGTGCGATCGCCGTATATCTCAGTGACGAGAGCGCTTACGCCATCAAGTGGGCTGTCCAGAACTACCTCCGCCCGGGAGACGCAGTCATCTTACTCCATGTCCGACCGACCTCCATCCTCTACGGAGCTGACTGGGGCGCCGTCAACCTCTCCGACCCCGACGCAGCTGCCGAGGAGGACAACTCCCACTCCGAGGCGTCACAGCTGAAATTGGAGGATCATTTCGACGCCTTCAACTCCGCCAAGGCGGATGACCTCGCAAAGCCGCTCGCGGACGCGTAGATTCCGTTCAATATCCACATTGTGAAGGACCACGACATTGAAAAAGAAGAAGTAGGATAAAAATATTTAATTAATATTTACTAAAATAAATAAAATTTATTGTTTACTAAAATCAATAGATTTATTTATACAAATTATCTAAACAATAATAAAAAGAGTAAATATTACATATAATTTATAAGTATAGTAATAAATATAATATATTTAGAAGTATTATTTTTTTAATATTTGATTCATATCAATCTTAATTGTGATATCGATTGTGATATCAAATATAATAAATCTCAATTGATTGAAATCAATTCAAAAAATTATTTTCCATTATCGCCATTAGACATGAAGGAGCGACTTTGCCTGGAAGTGGAGCGGTTCAACCTCAGCGTTGTGATCACGGGTAATAGAGGCTTTGGAGTTTGGGGCCTCGAGGAGGACAAGCAAGGGGAAGCTTGGCAGCGTCAGCGACTTCTGCATTTGCCATTGTGTGTGTCAAGTTGTTGGCCCTTTTTGCACCACCTTAAGGTGCTTGTGGACAATGTGGAGAAAATGATGTCCTCACAATCTAGTGCACATCTCAAGCAACTCCAACTCAGTGAAAAATAGTGAGTTATCCATGACCCAATATTTATAGAAGGTGAAATGCATCTTGGACAATCTCACGGGTGTTGGACATTAGGTTCTAGAGATTGATATGATGTTTCATATTCTCGGGGAGCTCGGACCTAAGTATGAATCTATGGTAGTTGCCTAACAACCAAGAGTGAAGGAAAGTTAACTGGCATGTTATTTATCAGTCATATGTTTATGAGGCCTATTTTTCATGTTTTGAATTTCGTAATTTATTTTCTCGATGTGACTTTTTAAGCTTTGAGACCAGACAACTGCAGGACATCTCTAAGCTATAAGAAAATAAGGTATACTTCTAGTGATTATCTTATCTTCTGTGTTCACTATCTTGATTATGTTATGGTTAGACACTCTCCAATTTAGTTGGATTGTGGATCTATTTCTATATTTGTTTGGTAGGTATTCATTGACTTGGTATTGGATGATGACACTTAGTCAATCAGCCCTGTTGGCAATTGTGGTCGGAGTCGACCATGGAAGCGACTAGTTGACATGTTGAGGACTCGACCTTGATGAAGAGAACGTTATTTCTCTAGTAGCACCGACTGATATCGAGTCGGAAACAAGGGTCAAATTTGTCAACAACCTAGTAGAGATCACGGAATTACACTCTTAGGGAATACCATAAATCGTACCAACCTCGGCTACTACTAGTTGGGTGAGGGATATAGCATGCATACTGTTGCTGGTTCGGTCAATAGAGAACCAATTTATTTTTGTTGGTTTAGTTAGTAGAGGATTGATTTACTCTTATTGGTTCGGTCAGTAGAGGACCGACTTACTCTATTCCATAGAGATTCTGATCCTTAGATTCCTCGTGCCTGGGTAGATAACCTAGAAGGTACATTTGAGTACATGATTTGTACATGTTGAATCGATTGCATGTGAGAGAGAGGGGGGGGGGGGGGGGGGGGGAATCATGTGTATTTTAAAACTTTTTTTTCGGTTTTGAAAATGAGTATGCAGCGGAATTAAAACAAACGAAGTAAGAAACAAAACTACATGATTAGTTACTTGATTCAGAGCCTCCGACAACTTCTATGCCAAGACTCAGGTCCCTCAGACTTATAGATGGGTAATCCACTAAAATCCTCTATCGGTAAACTTCCGGTAGAGTAATCGAGTATAAAGAATAATACGAGAAAAATATAACACCCTACACTTTACTAAGCAATAAAGCCAATAACTATAAATTAAATTTTACCAACACAATGATGTAGAAGTTGAAGCGTCTGTGTATTGGTGTCGATCTACCGACAACGATTGAATGTAGAAGAATAGTCGCGCGGCAACAGCATAACAATATACACGTAGTCGGAGCAGTCGAATGATGAGAGGATCACACAGAAGTGTTATTTCTTTTCTTGGACATCTGGCCTTCTTTTATAGATGAATAGGTTCTTATTAGATCCATTGAATTCAGGATAAATTTTCTGACTTCAAATCTTTTGGATAATTTTGTAGAGAAAACTAATTAAATAATTTAGATCTTATCCGTTGCTTCGTTTTGGTCTGATTTGGTTCGGTCAGGTCTGGTTCGGTCCGGTTCGATTCACTTCATCCTCTTGAGCCACCACCAATCACTGTTCAACACAACAATCTTTCGGAGGTCATATCTTTTGACTCTAGACTCGGAATCAGGCTTTGTCAGTGACCATGTGTACAGGATTTGAAGATCTATATATGTATCTATAATACAGAGTTAGAAATATATACACAACAGTATATTTATGATTTAGATCATATTTTACCAAGACCAAGATCTAATCATGGTCTCAGCTTAAGACTTCCAAAATAGATCTAAGCCGGGCTAGCGCCTATAGATCCATTGGGGTTCGCCCTCACTAGATCACTTTCCTCCAATTGACTTACCTCACTTACAATTTACAATCTCTTGACTTGCCTCTTGACCGATCAGGTCTTCCTGCTAGAATTGCACATCTAGACTTCAGCTAATCGTCTGGAATCAAATATCTTGACTGGACTTCAGCTGGTAGTCAGGTCCTATAGACCCAACTGGACATCCTGCTAGAATCGCACATCTAGACTTCAACTTGGTTTTAGGTTCTCTAGATCTGTCAATTCTTACACGCTCAGTAAAGAGTTTAGATAAACATAACATCTAACTTTAAACTATTTGTCATTTATCAAAATCTGAGTTTGACCATTAATGTTAATTGCACCAACAATCTCCCTTTTTTGATACAATGATAACCTGTGTTAAACTTAGAAAAATTTGCAAGAACAAAAAACAATACTAGCATGTATGAGAAAATAATTTGAATTATTATTTTGTTCTCTTAAAATTGTTTTTGGATTATGATTTTTCTTATCTTAAATCCTTACTCTCCCTCTTTGACATTCCGCAAAAATGAACATGCAAATAAGTTACACTAAAAGTGTAAGACTAGCAAATAAATCAAATAATCTAACAAATACACCAATGGTTTTCAGCTTTATATTAGGGAGAGTTTGCAAAAGTTTTCACTAAATTTAAAGAAAAAATTCTTTGGTAAGTATTTTCAAGCAATTTTTCAAGAGACTTACTAAAGATTTTTTTTCAATATTTTAAGAGGAATTTTGCAACATGTTTTTCAAGAAATAAAAAATTGTTAGGATTTTACAAAACATTTTTGAGGTATAAAAATTTGCAAGTACTATTCCAAATATTTTTCAAGTATAAAATTTTTTAAAATATTTTTCAAATAATTTTTTAAGTATAAAAATTTACAAGTATTTTTCAAAACATTTTACAATTATTTTTCACAAACTTTTCAAACATAAAACTTTGCAAATATTTTGCAAAATATTCTTTAAGTATTTTTAAAGAAGTTTTTCAAAGCCATTTTTATTACACTTGGAAAATAATTTTCAAAATATTTTGCAAAATAAGTAATTTTTAAAATAATATTTACCAAGCAAATACTTTTCCTAGGTAGTCTCTCTCTTAAGTTGACACTTCCTATTAAGTTAACACTTTCCCTTAATCTGACATATCTGTTTACCCTTGTTAACTACAATGAACTCTACCTAAGTGTCTAAGCGATTTAGTGTTGAAAATACTAATTTCAGAAAATATATTATTTTGAAAACTAACATTTTCTATTCACTCATTCTACTTGTTTATTGAGTTTGATTAAAATTATTTAATTATTCATTAATCAATTATTCTAAAAAAATTAATCTCAGATTAAGTTAATTAAATTTAATTTAAATTTTAGGCTAAATAAAATAATTAGTTACTAATGTGTTATTAATTAAGTTAAAAATAAGTTAAGTTTAAATTCTTAAGTTTGAATTAAGTTAATTAAGTTTAAGTTCAAATTTTTAAGTTCGAATTAAGTTTAAATTCTTATCGAATTAACTGCATTAATTGGATTAACAAATAAGTTTATTTTTGGATTGATAGTTTATTTAAAACTAATTGGATTGATTATAATCAATATTGGTTAACTATTATTTATTTAACTCAATTTAATAATTTAGTACTTATTTGATTAATTAAATTAGAGTGAATTAACTTAAATTTTGGATCAATTTAAATTTAGATTAATTAAGCTTTATTTAAGTCTAATTGAATGAACTTAAGTTTTAATTCATTTTAATTGTATTAAGTTAAGTTTAATTACATTTTAATTTAAGTTAAGTTAAAGATAAAGTTGTAATTAATTTAAGTATGATTCAATTAATTAATTTTCAGAATAATTAAATTAATTATTTATTTTGGAATAATAATACTTAGTTATTAATTGAGATTTAAGTTAATTTATTAGTAATTATAACTTTCATTAATTCAGATTTAATTAATTTAGTTAGGATTAATTAAGATATAGTTCAAATTGATCAAGAAAATCAAGATTAATAATTATTGAATTTCAAATTATTTAATTTAATTTAATTTAATTTACTTCATTGTTGAGTTTTAATTGAAGTTTAATTAATTTAGTATTTAATTTAATTTTTAATGATTTTTAAAAGGATTTTTTATATATAATTTAAAAGAATTTTTAAAAGGATTTTTTTTAAAAATAATTTTTAAAAGGGGTTTTAAAATAATTTTTAAAAGGGTTTTGAAAATAATTTTTTAAAAGTGTTGTAAAATAATTTTTAAAAAGGTTTTAAAATTTTTGAATGGATTTTTAAAATAATTTTTAAAAGCATTTTAAAAATAATTTTAAAGGGGGTTTTAAAATAATTTTAAAAAGGATTTTAAAAAATTTAATTCATTTGATCTTAAAGTTAAGTTTAATTAATAAAATTTTAAAGTTAAATTAATCCTTCTTAATCTCACCTAATCTATATTTTCAACTAGTATCCTATAATTTAATGAGATGATTAATTATAAATTTTATTTTTGAAGATTATTTGACTTTATATTAGATTTAGGTTTAGCCGTCAATTAAATATACATTTCAAAAGTCGACTTCCAGGCTGTGATGAGGCACAAGCGTCTTCTTGGGTATTGGAGCAATGATCACTTTTAGATAAAGTCTTTTTAAGAAATTAGACATTTAATTTTCCTATTGACAAACCTTCGTCTAACTAGTCTAGGATATGACGAGGTATCTTCGATTAATTCCACTTAGTTAAGTAGACCAAGTAGGGTATACTACCTTACCCTACCTAACTCCCTAGACCAAGTTTTCTTAACGTACTATCATCTTGTCCTATCCTGATACTAGGTTAGGCAAGAGTCAAATTAATTTTTTTAGTCTAGTCCTAACTACCAAGATGGGTAGACTATGTTTTTGAGGTGCCAACTAATTTGACGTCTCCCCCTAATCATAGAATCTATGTTTTATTAAGTTTAATTAAGTTTTGATTAAGATTTAATTAATATTTTAATTAATTATAGTTTAAGTTTTTAATTTTTAATTAATTAAGTTGATTAAATTATGTCACGGCCCGAGAGTAAGGTTGTCCGACAAAAATCGGACAGCACCTCCCCTGTAGTAGTGACAAATGAAACCGGTATACATTGCCACAAGGCTACTCACAAGCCATCAACAATAGCCCACATGGTTGGAATATACACAATCACGCAATTATATACACAGCTCATACGACTGGAACAAAAAGAATATAACCACACAGTATATAGTAAACAACCCACACAATTGTAGTAAAACACAGTGGAGTCACAAAATAATGAACGCAAAATCACAATACAACTAACTACGAGCCAGCTCGGCTTGACACCACAACATCAAACCAAATAAAACAAACCACAAAGCTAAACTTCATATAAAAGATATATATACACAAATAAGTCCAAAGCCAATAATGCGAACGGGAGCAATAACAGAAGAAGTCGCTCGATGTGACATGGGACTGGTGGACAGGATCTCCATACGAATCCATTAATCCTTTACCTGCTACATGGAGAAAAAAAATAGTTTATAGGGTGGTGAGTGCTAGGACTCAACAGATAATAGACAGATAGTGCATGAATATGATAAAGATCTAGAGATACAAAGGTATACAGTCTCATAGGGAAATTAGCAAATACTATAGTGATATCATAATAAATATCTATACCTGAAATCATATCCTAGGCTAAAAATAAAAGGTCAGGAGTAGTAAAGACCTGCTACATTACTGCTCATAACTACAAGAATAACATGTGAGGTATATACATACTACTAACAAGTAAGCCAGTTTCTAAGCACATGCAATATGTATATAACTCAACATATATAAGCATATCACATGGATATAACAAAATAACTACATAAGTAAGCAATCAACAACATCTGTAGGTATAATAATAACATCGTAGGAACGGATGGTCACCTCGCCCACCCCTCTGCATCACGACCCCTGTATGGTCGAGAGACTGGATTGATAACAACTGTACTCACTCCAGCTACCACACTCTCGAGTGACCGAGTGGACAGGTACTGAGTAGCTAACTAGCTACATAATAATGGGGTCCCTGCTGCTCGTATCTCCAGCTATCACTACCCATGAGTGACTGAGTGGGAGCACAACAGGACAAGCGACATCTACTCTAGCTACCACTACCCATAAGTGGTCGAGCGTGCGGATCTAGTCAACGACTCTCTCGACCATAAGTGAGAATTTGTCGTTGACATGCATGCAATGATATGATACACAAGATGCAATAGTCATCATATATCTATAAACAGAAATTAGGTATGCTACAGGAAGCCAACATGCTCGATAAGGTATATAAATAAATAGCAATCAAAGCAAGTAAACATGATATCTAGTATCTACTAAGTATCATAGATAACAATGAGAGACTGTATAGATACCAAATCGATTATCTCAAAAATCGAGTAGATAAATATCAAGTTCAAGAAAAATACGAGTGGAGTAAAGGTAAATACAACAACTATCCGAATATAGCTCATGCACTAAGGTCAAAGTACTACAGAATCAAGGTAAGAAGTACTCACCTTTATCTGTCAATCGTGTTAAGAAATCCCACGTCGAGATACTTGTCTCGAATCAAAGGTCTGCAAATCATATATTATACAGTTTAGCTAATCACATATATAACAACTAGCTAAACTCAAAACTCAATATTAATTCGATTAAGTAACCATGTTTAATTCCACCTAATGATCCAAATCCAATTAGATAATAAGTCCATCCTTAATCCACCAATCAATTCCTTATTTTTCATCAATCAATCACTAATCAAATCTCATCTTAAATCATAATATCAATCCAATGATCCTAATAATGATCATGCAATCATCTACAACAACTACTCACCAAATAACCATCATTAACTAATTACCCTACTAATCAATCCAAATCCAATTATCATTAACTTAATTAATCATATCAACCAATTGATTCAATAATCCTCAATCAACCTCAAGTTGCCATTCAAGAACTAATTATTCCCTTCCAATTCATCAACACTAATCCTCATTGGTTGAACAACTAATCATCACACTAATCAAATCCATAATCCAATAGATTAAACAATCCTATCCATTTTCACCACCCAATTGGATTTAAATCTAAGCATGAAACAACTCAAAACTCACCTAAATCCATACGCTCCTCTGTTAACTTGCGGTTGGAGCAATAGCTATCGGAATTAATGGCCGGAGGATTGTGAAGCTACTGTCCTCTATGCCAAGTACCCCAAAACAACACTTGCTGGCCTGAATTTAGCCAGGTCATAGTGCTATAGGTTGGATTTGCAATCCATATGTAGATCAAATGAGCACCATGACCGACAATTAAATGGAAGGAAGAACATAAATGAAAAGGGCACATCGTACCTTCTTATGGTCGGAAGAGTGGCGACCGATGGCTGAGGTGATCTCTGATGGAGAGAGTGACGACAGTGGATCCAAAACTAGGGCACGACCGAAGGGACGATGGAGACTCGTGGAAAAAAAGGGGCTAACAACAACGACCCATGCTTGCGGAGGAAACCCGATCAGGCCAAGCGACAAGAGGTGCCAGCAGTGATGGATTAGGTCATGGCAGTGAGAAGAATCGGGGAGAAAGGAATCGAAGCTAGGGTACCGATGTTTGGTAGTCAAGGCAATATGACGATTGGGTTTGCGACAATCGGCGCAGCGTGGTCGGCGGCGTCAGGCGAATCAGGCATTGCAGACACAAGGAGAGGATGAGGAATCTGGCCTCACATGATCTGGTCTCTCGAGAAGGGGCGGCGGCGGTGAGCAGCGCTCAGGTGATGGCAGCAATGGTTCGAGAGAAGTGATCGGAGTGATTCGATGGTAAGACACGGGAGAGGGAGAAGATGATGGATCTGTGCGGTGCTAGGGCACATCGCCAGCCAGTGATTTGCATCGGCAATGAGTCAGGGAAGGAAAGACGCTCGCGAGATGAGGCGTGAGATGACGATCGGGCGAAGATGGGAGAAGTGAATCAGTGTGGTGAGGAAGAGGGTATATATATATATATATATATATATATATATATAGTTTTATATATTAAAACTTTAGGTTAATTAACCTAATTAACTCCTTAAACCTGTCATACAACCTCCATTTAAATCCTATTTTTCTTAAAATTTTCTAAAAATTCAATAAGGTTATTACTCCAATAACACTTATTATTGTTAGAACCCTTGGTAACCAACTAGAAGGGGAGAGGGGGGATGAATTTAAAACAGTTTTAAAAATTAAATATTCTCTTTTATTATTTTCTACAAAAGATTAAGAAAAGATTTGATATCTTTCCTTATTTGTAGATTGAAAAGATATTTTAATTTTTAGAGATAACTTTCCTTTTGGAAATTATCCACATGTTTAAAAGAAAGATTTTAATTTATAAAATTTTCTTTTTATAACCCACCATGAAGGGAAAAAATTATTGGAGAATTTTTTTATAAATTTTTGGAAACAAATTAGGAAGTTTTAATTTTTGTTTTAATTAAAACTCTCCTTGTTTTGGGGAAATAAGTGTCTGTCCATTGATATTAAGAAAACAAAATTATTTTTAATTAAATAATTTTTTCTTTTTCATGGCAAAGAAATTAAGGAAGTTTTTATTAAAATTTCCTTATTTGCCAAGACCAAGGAATATAAAAGAGGGGGTAGAGGTGCCTTCATGGTGAACAACTCTATTCTTTTCTTCCTCTCTTTTTCTCCTTAGTGTGGTCGGCCCTTAGAGGTTCTCCCTCTCCTCTTCTCTTCTTCTCTAGTGGCCGGTTTTATCCCCTCTTGGAGCTCTTGATGGTGGCCGGTTCAAGCTAGGAGAAGAAGGAGAGAAAGGAGGTTTTGTTTCTTGCATCCCTTGGAGCTTGGTGGTGGTGGCCGGACCTCTACTTCTCATGGAGAATTCTTGGTGGCCGAATCTAGCTTGGAGAAGAAGGAGCTTGGTGGTTCTCGTCTCGGAAGATTGTTGCCCACACAACGTCCGAGATAAGAAGAGAAATACGGTAGAAGAGCAAGAGGTTATTTTGCTTACAAAGAAAGGTATAACTAGTAATTGTTTTCCGCTAGTAATTGTTTTCCGTATCATACTAGTTTTCTTTGTATAGTTATTTATGGAAATACCAAACACAAGAGGCATATGATTCTAGAGTTTTTGAAATAGTTTTTTTTCGAGTTTGTGTTTTCTTCTTTTTCGATTTTGTGATTCGATTGTTCTTTTTGGTTAACCTAGAGTTATTTAAGGAAATAAATATTAGTTTTCCTTAAAAGGCTTTGCCTAGGCGGTGATGGTTGCTCCCATATCCAAGAAGGCCATGTGCCTCGCCATGCAGTCCTGGAAGCCAATTTTGGAAATTAATATTTATGGAATTAATAACTTAGGTAGATTTGAATCAATAGTGTTAAGTTCCGCTTGCGATTCAAATCTAAACCATTAAGAACAGATAAGTTAAATTTGGAATTAATGATGTTAAGTTCCGTCTGCGATTCCTAATTTAACTTCTAAAGAACACAATAGGTTATTTAAGGAAAGGTTCGACACTTGTACAAAAATTTTTGTAAAGTGGAACCGGTACGATTTTTTTAGAACTAACCAACAGGAAGACCTATATTAATTAGCATATACCCTCAAAGGAGGTCGGCTAATATTGGCCGGGATATACCTCCAAAGGAGGTAGGTTGGTATCGACCGAAATACGCCGCCATGGAGGAAAATCCATATTAATTGACATATACCTCAAAGGAGGTAGGCTAATATCGGCCGGGATATACCTCCAAAGGAGGTAGGTTGGTATCGACCGAAATATGCCTCTAAGGAGGAAGACCCATATTAATTAACATATACCTCAAAGGAGGTAGGCTAATATCGGCCGGGATATACCTCCAAAGGAGGTAGGCCGGTATCGACCGAAATATGCCTCCAAGTAGGAAGACCCATATTAATTAACATATACCTCAAAGGAGGTAGGCTAATATCGGCCGGTATATACCTCCAAAGGAGGTAGGTTAGTATCGACCGAAATATGCCTCCAAGGAGGAAGACCTATATTAATTAACATATACCTCAAAGGAGGTAGACTAATATCGGCCTGGATATACCTCCAAAGGAGGTAGGTTAGTATCGACCGAAATATGCCTCCAAGGAGGAAGACCCATATTAATTAACATATACTTCAACGGAGGTAGACTAATATCGGTCGGGATATACCTTCAAAGGAGGTAGGTTGGTATCGACCGAAATATGCCTCCAAGGAGGAAAACCCATATTAATTGACATATACCTCAAAGGAAATAGGCTAATATCGGCCGGGATATACCTCCAAAGGAGGTAGGTTGGTATCGACCGAAATATGCCTCCAAGGAGGAAGACCCATATTAATTAACATATACCTTAAAGGAGGTAGGCTAATATCGATCGATACAAGGAACATTGGTACATTGAGCTATCCATGATATAATAGAAGCAGGAGGGGTGAAACAATAGAAACACTTTAAAGGGACTCATGAGGTAGGATAGAGGTAAATATTTCAAATAAGATAATTAATGAAGATATTTGCAATATGTGACTATATGACAGGTATTATATATTTTGGCGGGAAATGTGTTTTTAGATTATTTTACAGGTGCTAAACGACAAAGGAGGTACATCTGGAGTACAAGAAAGATTCCTTAAAAGTCATTCACCACAAGTACGCAGCTTACGTCATCTCATAACAAACTCTAACAAACCGGGGTCCACTTCATGACTACGGAGGTTATATGAAGTGGTATAAAAGGGGGAATCCTCTCCGTTGGCCAGGTAAATTCACATCATCGCGCACATTCATAACCCTAATTTTCTCAACTACTGTTCATCTTCTTCCTCCTTCTTTCACACCGAGAGAGATCACTGACTTGAGCGTCGGAGGGCCTAGCAAGGGATTCCCACCCCGGTCTTAGGTCATTGACGGTAGTGTTGGTTGGTCTCTTGTGCAGGAGGTCTCGGGAGCTTCGGATTCGGGTGTCTCTTCGATTGGGTTTCTTTCTCGTCACCAGGTTTTCGTGCCGGGAGGGCATTGGGTGACCTTATTTTTCCCGATCCGCTTTGGGTTTCTCGGATCGGCGTTCTCTAGGCATTCTTCTCCATCAACAGTGGGTTTCTTTCTACCGGATCTTCGACTTGTCCAGCTTCTCAGACAGGATCACTTATATAAGTGCATATATGATTCCAAGACTATAATGACTTATACGGGATAGATATCTTACCCTAGTAGAGTGATAGGAGTATTCCACTAGGTTATTTTCTTTGGACTAACATCTAGGACTACTTGATTTGGATTCCATTATTTTATTATATGTATGATGATATCATGGAATTAGTTAAGATTGGTTGACTAGTATTTTGTGGATGTGATTATTTTTGTAGACTTATGCCTATATATTAGTAATATTATACCGTACTATAGGATATCAAGTATCCTACTAGACTTTTGCTTGTTTTGTAGGAAAACATGCCTACATATTAGCAAGATTATATCATAGTATAGGATATCGAGTATCCTACTTAACTCTTGGTTGTTATTTAGGCTCATGCCTATATGCTAGTGAGGTTCAATCGTAGGGTAGCTTGAAGAGCATTATTCTTGGATGAATTGTTACTGCTTTATTTGTTATTATGGTCTGGTATATGTATATACCCTGTCTTCTCATGAGGCCATTTGTGGACTATGGTAGAGTGTTCTCTCGTGGACAATAGTCATTTATAAATCATGTCTGCCCATGGGATCATCCGTGGTAGAGCGTTCTCTCATAGTCAGTGGCTGGGGTTCTAGATAGCTACCTCATCCTGTCCGCCAATGAGACCATCTGTGGTAGAGTATTCTCCTGCAGATAGTGACTATTTATATACCCTGACCGTCTATGAAACCCATTCATGATAGCATATTGTTGTGAATAGCCACTGCTTGCTATATCTTAATATATGTTAGTTGTATATTTGTTTGTGCATGATCTGCATGTACTCCTGATTTATTGGTCTTACCTAGTTGAGTAGGTTAGTAGATGGTTATGTTGTTCTTTATGCTTCGTTAGTGATTCTTTATATTGAATCTCTTACTTCTATAATATATATTTCACCTAAGACTACATCGTTTGCTCTCCTTATGTCTAGATTATACACTATCTTCTATTACCCGTAGAGTTATTTAGACTCACTACTCTATTATATTTTCTTTCTTTAGGTAGCAGGTAGATGATATATATATGGAGTCACTTGGAGGATCCTGCTTGTCAGCCCCACATCGCATTGAGTTTTTGCTCCCGCTATTGCTTTTACTTGTATTTTAGTTTTCCGAACATGTTCATATATTAATTAACTTGACTGTGGATTTTTCTCTTGCGTTGGTCTTTGGTTTGGTTATGTGGTTTGTTGTGTTAAGCTGGGCCGACTCGCAATCTATTTAGTTTATCTTGCATGGTTGTTTTTGCGCCAACCATGTGGGCTGAGTATTAGTATCTTCTGTTGTGCTTATTTCCAACCGTATGAGATGTATTATGTTTTGTTTCCAGCCATTTGGGCTATAATTTTTTATACTTGTACAATCTTGTAGCGTTGTATCCATGTTTTATACATTGCCATAAGGGGGAGATGTTGTTTGTTTGTCGAGCAGGGACTCCTTCGAAGCGTGACACTATTTACTCATGAGCAACAATTGGAGCAGCTGCACGACCTTGAGTCATCTCCCAAGGCTCTTGAATCATTTGGGAGAAATTTCCATAGAGGTGACGTTCTAGACAAACGCTACTTTAGGGGACCTCTGCTAGGCGACCTTCTTCTTCGAGGGCTCACATCCCTCATAGGTCATCCTCCATTTCTTCATTTGACCAGTATCAAGCTCATCTGAGGACCCGAGCCCAACTCTTTTATAAACAGTCCATGGACTCTCGACCCATATCAACAATGCGAGGGGCATGCATATCGCGAAGGTTGGCATAATGGAAATAAATGACTCAAGTGTCAACTGTGTGACGTGTTTGACCTTGTTGGCACTAATTGTCGTACATCACACTAGTGCCAGATTTATAATGGTGGGCGCATTTTGTAGTATCGTGTCGATGACGTTTTGATTGGAATTTTAATTCTCCTCCACCACTATCAGCTATGATAGCCGAACCTGCCACGGTCTCTGTTCCTGCTTGTTACCCTAATTTAGGCACCATAAATCATCTTATAGAAGATTTAGAGAACCTCTATGTTCACTCCCTGAATCAAGGTATGGATAAATTGTTGTTGGCAATGGTACAACTCTTCCCATATCTAATATTGGTGACTCATCTATTTTTAGCCCTACCAGATTATTGGAGCTTCATAATATATTACTTGTGCATGCCATCACTAAAAATCTACTCAGTGTTGCTCGTTTTATGGCTGATACTAATGTCTCTTTTTTTAATTCCATCCATCTTTTTGTGTTATTAAGGATTAGGCTACGAAGGTGGAACTAGTTTGAGGTACCCTTAAAGATGGTCACTTTCTTCTAATCCAAACTGGCGAGCCCTTTATCAGGTGATTATCTTGTCTTTGTGAGCGCTCTTTTGCTAGCACATGACATCATCATCTAGGGCACCCGACATCTGCCATAGTTGCTCACCTTATCTCTCATTATAGTCTACCTATTTTAGGTAAAAGATTATCTCTTTTTGTAATGCATGTCAATTTGGAAAGGTCCATAAATTTCCTTTTTTGTTATCTCAGTCTGGAATGTAGGACCTCTTGATCTAATACATTCTAATGTTTGGGGACCATCACTTGGTTTATCTGCTAATGACTATCACTATTTTGTATATTTTGTGGATGATTTTAAACGCTATGTTTGGATATATCCTCTTAAATGCAAATTTGATGTACTCTCAACTTTTCTCTAATTTTGAGCTCTTATTTAAAATCAGTTTAGTAGGATGATCAAAGCTATACAAACTAATTGGATTCGTATAGTCTATAATCTCCCTGAACTACGAGGAATTCAACATCAACTGTCATGTCCTCACATGAGTGAACAAAACGGTGTTGCTGAATGCAAAATTCATCACATCACTAAGACATGTCTTGCTATGCTAGTCCATGCCTCTATGCCCTTACTTTATTGGGATGAAGAATTTCTTACTGTGATGTACTTGATCAATCGACTTCCCACTGCCACATTGAATTATCGTTCTTCATTTGAGATGTTCTTTCAACAGTCTCCTAATTTTGAGTCCCTTAAAATATTTGGGTGCGCCTATTTTTCTCTCACCGGCCCATACAATCATTACAACCTAGTTTTCCGGTCCATCAAGTGTGTTTTTCTAGGATACAATTTATATCTCAAGGATTATTATTGTCTTCATATTCCTATAGGGAGACTAATTATTTCTCCACATGTGATTTTTGTTTAGACCTCTTTTCCTTTTGTTGATCACATGGACTCATATCACTCCATGCACCCTCATCAACTACATCCCCTACTCTTGTGCATACAAGATACCTTTGCAAGCCCCGAGTCACCGCTAATGGTTGCTCATCATCACTGCTTGGTAACCCCTCCATTATCACTAGGGATACTGCAACTCCAGCCGAAGTACCATCCTCCTCAGATTCTCCTTCGGCACCGTTGACAAAGGGCCTTCTTAGGGCTCCTATTTGTTCTCTACATCCCATGACCACTCATGCCAAGATTGGATCTCTTCATCCTCATGCCCATCTTGTCACTACTGACCCTTCTGAGCCAACCAACTATTCTAGTGCCAGTAAGGATCCTGCTTAGCGAGATGCCGTGACATCAGTACAATGCCCTCATCAGCAATGGTACATGGTCTTTGGTTCCTCACACTACTCATCAAAATCTTGTTGGCTACAAATGGACGTATTTAAATTGAAACAGAAGGCAGATGTCTCTATTGATAGTCATAAAGCCTAGCTAGTTGTCAAGGGCTTTCACCAACAATCGGGCATTGACTATGTTGAGACTTTTAGCTTTGTGGTCAAGTCACTACTGTTCTTATATACTTCTTACTATATTATCTCTTTCCGCTTCTCGGGAATATCCCATTCATCAGCTTGATATGAGTAATGTCTTCTTATATGAGACTTGCATGAAGCAGTATATATATCTCTCAGCCTCCTAGTTTTATTCACCCTGACTATCAGGACCATTTTTGCCACCTTCACAAAGCTATATATGGTCTGACACAAGCTTCGAGAGAATGACATGTGACGCTACGTACCTTATTGCACAACCTTGGATTCCTTGAGTCCAAATCAAACTCCTCTCTCTTTGTCTATCACTCTTCAGAGGTAATGATATATATTCTAGTTTAGGTAGATTATATAATTTTTACTAGCAACTCACCATCTCACATCGACTCTACCATTGACACACTAGGTGAGCTTTTTCCTCCTCAAAGATCTAGGTGGATTACTTCCTTAGTGTTGAAATGACTCGCACCCCTTATGATCTGTCCTGTGCCAATCTCTCTATATTACTAATTTGTTGACTAGGGCCCAGATGCACTAATCCAAGCCTCTTAACACTCCGGTTGTCTTTGGGTCATCCCTCTCTCGTCATGATGGCGATCCTTTAGCTTATCCATAGCCCTATCAGAGTATTGTTGACGTTCTTTAGTATCTCACTCTTACACGCCCAGAACTAGCATTTGTCGTCAACCGTGCATGTCAATTTATGCAATTTCCTACACTGAGTGTCAAGTGTATTCTTTGGTATCTTCAGCATACTTCATGCCATGGTATTCTTATTCGACTCTCCTCTTTGGGGATGACAAGTTATTCTAATGTTGACTAGGCATGCTACCCTGATAACCGTTGGTCTACCATAGACTACTATATTTTTCTTAGCAACACCCTTATCTCCTAGAATTCTAAGCAGCAATAGGTGGTTGCTTGCTCCAGTACTGAATCAAAATATTATACCTTGGCGTATGCTACTGTTGAATTATACTGGCTCTAGTCACTTCCTAGTGATCTGCATGTTCCCATGTTGCAACCACCAGATCTCTAGTTTAACAACATTGGAGCCACGTTTCTCATGACCAATTTGATTTTTCACGGGTGTATGAAACACATTGAGATTGACTTTCATTTTATTCACAAGCATGCCTCTACCAAAGATAAGATTGCTGATATTTTCATAAAGGGCTTATCCTCACATCATTTTGCCCTTCTCCGATACAGACTCATAGTGTGCGTGCTGCCTCGTTTTGCTCGTGGGGAGATGTTAAGGATATATTTACTTCCCATGATTTCAAGAATTCCGGATTGCAATCATCTTCAAATTATTATGATAATTAGGGATCATATCATCATTTTTTCCCTATAAATATTGTATCAACAATACATTATAGTATCGGTCAAAAATAAGCAGAAACGTTGTTATGCTAATCTCTTCTCCTTTGTCACCAGAGTGCCTTTTTCTAACTGTCCTGTGGTGGTGGTGCCCTATCTTGATGAGGGAGCGGCAGTCGAGGACGGCAGTGTGACGGCCATGCGAAGCAGAGAAGGATATGGAGCTGCATCCTGTCCTATAAGAAGATCAGTACCACGATGCTGCCATTTGACACAAAGGTCAACGTCAGTTCCTTAAATCTACAAATGAGTCTTTTAGTATACTATGAATATGAAGATTTGACAACTTGTTAGATAATTCACATCACCCCGATCTTTTAATTATGCAAATCAGAGAGAAAATTTTATATCATCTTTTTTTTTCACAAGAATTATACTGTCATCTAACAACATTAAGTTATTTTAGAGAGCTTTTTCTTTCTTCCAATGTACCAGCATTTGAATAACATCAAATTAGTCGAACTGTGAGAATTATTTCTAAGGGAAGTTTTATTGTTTTTTTTTCTGTCAATTTGGGAATCCTGTTCAGCAAATCGACAAAGGCACGCACTTGCAGGACTTTCCTTCCACATTTTTGTTTTTTCTTCCTTCAAACATGGTCTCCTGCTATGTGATAACTGTTAGTTAGAGCCCTAGAGTTAATCATTTGATGATTGTTGTATGGACTCGTTGTATCATATTCTTATATATATAAAGGCATTTGTTTATGGTTATTATGCTTACTTGTATTGGTGCCAAATAACTAAGTATAATAGCGTCCTTGAGTAGAACGTTCTTACCTATATCAATCGGTTAGTTGAATCGA